>NC_136919.1:95365970-95758106 GCF_949752795.1 Hyperoodon ampullatus
AGATATGAGCAGAACTTAATACAACAGAAAACGTATAAAATTGAGGTGATTTAGTAAGTCCAAAGAATATTCTTTGAAAAGATTTAAAAGACACACTTTGATTAAGGAAAACATAAACATATGTAAAGAATATACAGAAAGAATCAGGACAATGTTATAGCAGAGAATATATGAAATGCCAGTAAATTTGAACATTTCTGTAAAGGGGACCATTTCCTAGCTCCTAAAGTTGACCAAAACTGACACAAGAGGAAATCATTGAAGGTCATCATGTCTGCCCTTGGCATTCTTGGAACGCCCTGGCCTCAGAATGCAGCATCGGTAGTCCATGGTAACCTGCGGAGAGGGGGTGGGGCTGAAGGAGGTTGGAACACTGCCCTCACTGAGGGAGTGGGTGTGGCCATCTCTGCTGTGACTGAACAAAGGGCAGGGGAGCAGGGGGCCCAGGGCAGGGCCCTCAGAGCCCGGCAGGACCAGGGGAGTGTCACAAGCATTTGGCCCAGGCCAAAGGGCGCCTTCTTTGTCTGCACAGCTTCCCAAACACTCACCTTTCCACTCAGGCCGCCCTCTTTGTTGAAGTGTGTGTGGAACGTGTCCTCGCAGTACACCTCGCTGCACAGCTAACCATAGGACTGGGCATCGTACCTTCCTGCCAG
Source organism: Hyperoodon ampullatus (assembly GCF_949752795.1). NCBI lineage: Eukaryota > Metazoa > Chordata > Mammalia > Artiodactyla > Ziphiidae > Hyperoodon > Hyperoodon ampullatus. The sequence continues at coordinate 95,366,627 of NC_136919.1, forward strand.
GTGACCGAAGTTCGCAGGCAGATGGGTCACTGGGACCAACGCGGAGAGGCTCCTGCCCTGACCACAGGTCGACCACAGCCGCTGCCCCAGATCGGGGGTTGCAAAGCAGCCCTGTCTGAATCCCCTGCCTCTAGAGGGAGTATTGGACCAACACTTCTAAAAAATGGGGTCCTTGCGGGCAACTCATCGGAGGGACACAAAAAAATCTTTGCCGACTTTCTCCTGAAGCTTACGAGCGTTCACACTTAAGCCTTTTACAATGTCAGCTGTTTAGCTAAACATGAGCTCAAGATCTAAATTTACACAATAATGAAGAAATCAGCTACAAGGGGAGACAATCAGCAAAAACAATCAATATGAGAATTAGTTTCCCAAGGCCACCCATCAGATGTTGGAATAATCAGGTGCAAGGCAGAATATATACATAAAACTGGAACTGGAACAAGGAACAAGGATGTTTTCAAAGACTGGTAGGATCTCTAAAACATTTGTAAAGTACATGTCATTGAGAAAGCTAAATACTCAAAGGTTGTGTAATACAACAGATTAATCATTGAGAAGAGTGAAATTATGCTGTTTTGAAAACTATGGCAGGTCAGATTTTCTGCCTAATGATATAAGAAGATTTCTCTCAAAAATACACATTATTTCAAAGACTTATTGGCTGTGAAATAAGTGAAGGGTATTTCAAATGGCTTGTCTGCAAAGAAAGGTGAGATGTAGGGAATCACAGAAAGTCGAGGGGAAAATATGTCAATATATACATTGCTATATGGTGAACTAAGCCTTAGGCCAGCAACAATGGAGAGGACCTGACCCTTAGAAACTTACAAGTAAGCTGGAATCTTCAAAAGTTCAAATCTTTATAAGTAAAAAGATTTATTAAAATGAATAACCAAGTGTTTTAATTGACATCAGATGATCCAAACAACAAACCCTGAGAACATAGAAAAAATATAAATAAAGATATGAGCAGAACTTAATACAACAGAAAACGTATAAAATTGAGGTGATTTAGTAAGTCCAAAGAATATTCTTTGAAAAGATTTAAAAGACACACTTTGATTAAGGAAAACATAAACATATGTAAAGAATATACAGAAAGAATCAGGACAATGTTATAGCAGAGAATATATGAAATGCCAGTAAATTTGAACATTTCTGTAAAGGGGACCATTTCCTAGCTCCTAAAGTTGACCAAAACTGACACAAGAGGAAATCATTGAAGGTCATCATGTCTGCCCTTGGCATTCTTGGAACGCCCTGGCCTCAGAATGCAGCATCGGTAGTCCATGGTAACCTGCGGAGAGGGGGTGGGGCTGAAGGAGGTTGGAACACTGCCCTCACTGAGGGAGTGGGTGTGGCCATCTCTGCTGTGACTGAACAAAGGGCAGGGGAGCAGGGGGCCCAGGGCAGGGCCCTCAGAGCCCGGCAGGACCAGGGGAGTGTCACAAGCATTTGGCCCAGGCCAAAGGGCGCCTTCTTTGTCTGCACAGCTTCCCAAACACTCACCTTTCCACTCAGGCCGCCCTCTTTGTTGAAGTGTGTGTGGAACGTGTCCTCGCAGTACACCTCGCTGCACAGCTAACCATAGGACTGGGCATCGTACCTTCCTGCCAGGTGACCGAAGTTCGCAGGCAGATGGGTCACTGGGACCAACGCGGAGAGGCTCCTGCCCTGACCACAGGTCGACCACAGCCGCTGCCCCAGATCGGGGGTTGCAAAGCAGCCCTGTCTGAATCCCCTGCCTCTAGAGGGAGTATTGGACCAACACTTCTAAAAAATGGGGTCCTTGCGGGCAACTCATCGGAGGGACACAAAAAAATCTTTGCCGACTTTCTCCTGAAGCTTACGAGCGTTCACACTTAAGCCTTTTACAATGTCAGCTGTTTAGCTAAACATGAGCTCAAGATCTAAATTTACACAATAATGAAGAAATCAGCTACAAGGGGAGACAATCAGCAAAAACAATCAATATGAGAATTAGTTTCCCAAGGCCACCCATCAGATGTTGGAATAATCAGGTGCAAGGCAGAATATATACATAAAACTGGAACTGGAACAAGGAACAAGGATGTTTTCAAAGACTGGTAGGATCTCTAAAACATTTGTAAAGTACATGTCATTGAGAAAGCTAAATACTCAAAGGTTGTGTAATACAACAGATTAATCATTGAGAAGAGTGAAATTATGCTGTTTTGAAAACTATGGCAGGTCAGATTTTCTGCCTAATGATATAAGAAGATTTCTCTCAAAAATACACATTATTTCAAAGACTTATTGGCTGTGAAATAAGTGAAGGGTATTTCAAATGGCTTGTCTGCAAAGAAAGGTGAGATGTAGGGAATCACAGAAAGTCGAGGGGAAAATATGTCAATATATACATTGCTATATGGTGAACTAAGCCTTAGGCCAGCAACAATGGAGAGGACCTGACCCTTAGAAACTTACAAGTAAGCTGGAATCTTCAAAAGTTCAAATCTTTCTAAGTAAAAAGCTTTATTAAAATGAATAACCAAGTGTTTTAATTGACATCAGATGATCCAAACAACAAACCCTGAGAACATAGAAAAAATATAAATAAAGATATGAGCAGAACTTAATACAACAGAAAACGTATAAAATTGAGGTGATTTAGTAAGTCCAAAGAATATTCTTTGAAAAGATTTAAAAGACACACTTTGATTAAGGAAAACATAAACATATGTAAAGAATATACAGAAAGAATCAGGACAATGTTATAGCAGAGAATATATGAAATGCCAGTAAATTTGAACATTTCTGTAAAGGGGACCATTTCCTAGCTCCTAAAGTTGACCAAAACTGACACAAGAGGAAATCATTGAAGGTCATCATGTCTGCCCTTGGCATTCTTGGAACGCCCTGGCCTCAGAATGCAGCATCGGTAGTCCATGGTAACCTGCGGAGAGGGGGTGGGGCTGAAGGAGGTTGGAACACTGCCCTCACTGAGGGAGTGGGTGTGGCCATCTCTGCTGTGACTGAACAAAGGGCAGGGGAGCAGGGGGCCCAGGGCAGGGCCCTCAGAGCCCGGCAGGACCAGGGGAGTGTCACAAGCATTTGGCCCAGGCCAAAGGGCGCCTTCTTTGTCTGCACAGCTTCCCAAACACTCACATTTCCACTCAGGCCGCCCTCTTTGTTGAAGTGTGTGTGGAACGTGTCCTCGCAGTACACCTCGCTGCACAGCTAACCATAGGACTGGGCATCGTACCTTCCTGCCAGGTGACCGAAGTTCGCAGGCAGATGGGTCACTGGGACCAACGCGGAGAGGCTCCTGCCCTGACCACAGGTCGACCACAGCCGCTGCCCCAGATCGGGGGTTGCAAAGCAGCCCTGTCTGAATCCCCTGCCTCTAGAGGGAGTATTGGACCAACACTTCTAAAAAATGGGGTCCTTGCGGGCAACTCATCGGAGGGACACAAAAAAATCTTTGCCGACTTTCTCCTGAAGCTTACGAGCGTTCACACTTAAGCCTTTTACAATGTCAGCTGTTTAGCTAAACATGAGCTCAAGATCTAAATTTACACAATAATGAAGAAATCAGCTACAAGGGGAGACAATCAGCAAAAACAATCAATATGAGAATTAGTTTCCCAAGGCCACCCATCAGATGTTGGAATAATCAGGTGCAAGGCAGAATATATACATAAAACTGGAACTGGAACAAGGAACAAGGATGTTTTCAAAGACTGGTAGGATCTCTAAAACATTTGTAAAGTACATGTCATTGATAAAGCTAAATACTCAAAGGTTGTGTAATACAACAGATTAATCATTGAGAAGAGTGAAATTATGCTGTTTTGAAAACTATGGCAGGTCAGATTTTCTGCCTAATGATATAAGAAGATTTCTCTCAAAAATACACATTATTTCAAAGACTTATTGGCTGTGAAATAAGTGAAGGGTATTTCAAATGGCTTGTCTGCAAAGAAAGGTGAGATGTAGGGAATCACAGAAAGTCGAGGGGAAAATATGTCAATATATACATTGCTATATGGTGAACTAAGCCTTAGGCCAGCAACAATGGAGAGGACCTGACCCTTAGAAACTTACAAGTAAGCTGGAATCTTCAAAAGTTCAAATCTTTATAAGTAAAAAGATTTATTAAAATGAATAACCAAGTGTTTTAATTGACATCAGATGATCCAAACAACAAACCCTGAGAACATAGAAAAAATATAAATAAAGATATGAGCAGAACTTAATACAACAGAAAACGTATAAAATTGAGGTGATTTAGTAAGTCCAAAGAATATTCTTTGAAAAGATTTAAAAGACACACTTTGATTAAGGAAAACATAAACATATGTAAAGAATATACAGAAAGAATCAGGACAATGTTATAGCAGAGAATATATGAAATGCCAGTAAATTTGAACATTTCTGTAAAGGGGACCATTTCCTAGCTCCTAAAGTTGACCAAAACTGACACAAGAGGAAATCATTGAAGGTCATCATGTCTGCCCTTGGCATTCTTGGAACGCCCTGGCCTCAGAATGCAGCATCGGTAATCCATGGTAGCCTGCGGAGAGGGGGTGGGGCTGAAGGAGGTTGGAACACTGCCCTCACTGAGGGAGTGGGTGTGGCCATCTCTGCTGTGACTGAACAAAGGGCAGGGGAGCAGGGGGCCCAGGGCAGGGCCCTCAGAGCCCGGCAGGACCAGGGGAGTGTCACAAGCATTTGGCCCAGGCCAAAGGGCGCCTTCTTTGTCTGCACAGCTTCCCAAACACTCACATTTCCACTCAGGCCGCCCTCTTTGTTGAAGTGTGTGTGGAACGTGTCCTCGCAGTACACCTCGCTGCACAGCTAACCATAGGACTGGGCATCGTACCTTCCTGCCAGGTGACCGAAGTTCGCAGGCAGATGGGTCACTGGGACCAACGCGGAGAGGCTCCTGCCCTGACCACAGGTCGACCACAGCCGCTGCCCCAGATCGGGGGTTGCAAAGCAGCCCTGTCTGAATCCCCTGCCTCTAGAGGGAGTATTGGACCAACACTTCTAAAAAATGGGGTCCTTGCGGGCAACTCATCGGAGGGACACAAAAAAATCTTTTCCGACTTTCTCCTGAAGCTTACGAGCGTTCACACTTAAGCCTTTTACAATGTCAGCTGTTTAGCTAAACATGAGCTCATGATCTAAATTTACACAATAATGAAGAAATCAGCTACAAGGGGAGACAATCAGCAAAAACAATCAATATGAGAATTAGTTTCCCAAGGCCACCCATCAGATGTTGGAATAATCAGGTGCAAGGCAGAAAATATACATAAAACTGGAACTGGAACAAGGAACAAGGATGTTTTCAAAGACTGGTAGGATCTCTAAAACATTTGTAAAGTACATGTCATTGATAAAGCTAAATACTCAAAGGTTGTGTAATACAACAGATTAATCATTGAGAAGAGTGAAATTATGCTGTTTTGAAAACTATGGCAGGTCAGATTTTCTGCCTAATGATATAAGAAGATTTCTCTCAAAAATACACATTATTTCAAAGACTTATTGGCTGTGAAATAAGTGAAGGGTATTTCAAATGGCTTGTCTGCAAAGAAAGGTGAGATGTAGGGAATCACAGAAAGTCGAGGGGAAAATATGTCAATATATACATTGCTATATGGTGAACTAAGCCTTAGGCCAGCAACAATGGAGAGGACCTGACCCTTAGAAACTTACAAGTAAGCTGGAATCTTCAAAAGTTCAAATCTTTCTAAGTAAAAAGATTTATTAAAATGAATAACCAAGTGTTTTAATTGACATCAGATGATCCAAACAACAAACCCTGAGAACATAGAAAAAATATAAATAAAGATATGAGCAGAACTTAATACAACAGAAAACGTATAAAATTGAGGTGATTTAGTAAGTCCAAAGAATATTCTTTGAAAAGATTTAAAAGACACACTTTGATTAAGGAAAACATAAACATATGTAAAGAATATACAGAAAGAATCAGGACAATGTTATAGCAGAGAATATATGAAATGCCAGTAAATTTGAACATTTCTGTAAAGGGGACCATTTCCTAGCTCCTAAAGTTGACCAAAACTGACACAAGAGGAAATCATTGAAGGTCATCATGTCTGCCCTTGGCATTCTTGGAACGCCCTGGCCTCAGAATGCAGCATCGGTAGTCCATGGTAACCTGCGAAGAGGGGGCGGGGCTGAAGCAGGTTGGAACACTGCCCTCACTGAGGGAGTGGGTGTGGCCATCTCTGCTGTGACTGAACAAAGGGCAGGGGAGCAGGGGGCACAGGGCAGGGCCCTCAGAGCCCGGCAGGACCAGGGGAGTGTCACAAGCATTTGGCCCAGGCCAAAGGGCGCCTTCTTTGTCTGCACAGCTTCCCAAACACTCACATTTCCACTCAGGCCGCCCTCTTTGTTGAAGTGTGTGTGGAACGTGTCCTCGCAGTACACCTCGCTGCACAGCTAACCATAGGACTGGGCATCGTACCTTCCTGCCAGGTGACCGAAGTTCGCAGGCAGATGGGACCCTGGGACCAACGCGGAGAGGCTCCTGCCCTGACCACTGGTCGACCACAGCCGCTGCCCCAGATCGGGGGTTGCAAAGCAGCCCTGTCTGAATCCCCTGCCTCTAGAGTGAGTATTGGACCAACACTTCTAAAAAATGGGGTCCTTGCGGGCAACTCATTGGAGCGACACAAATAAATCTTTGCCGACTTTCTCCTGAAGCTTACGAGCGTTCACACTTAAGCCTTTTACAATGTCAGCTGTTTAGCTAAACATGAGCTCATGATCTAAATTTACACAATAATGAAGAAATCAGCTACAAGGGGAGACAATCAGCCAAAACAATCAATATGAGAATTAGTTTCCCAAGGCCACCCATCAGATGTTGGAATAATCAGGTGCAAGGCAGAAAATATACATAAAACTGGAACTGGAACAAGGAACAAGGATGTTTTCAAAGACTGGTAGGATCTCTAAAACATTTGTAAAGTACATGTCATTGATAAAGCTAAATACTCAAAGGTTGTTTAATACAACAGATTAATCATTGAGAAGAGTGAAATTATGCTGTTTTGAAAACTATGGCAGGTCAGATTTTCTGCCTAATGATATAAGAAGATTTCTCTCAAAAATACACATTATTTCAAAGACTTATTGGCTGTGAAATAAGTGAAGGGTATTTCAAATGGCTTGTCTGCAAAGAAAGGTGAGATGTAGGGAATCACAGAAAGTCGAGGGGAAAATATGTCAATATATACATTGCTATATGGTGAACTAAGCCTTAGGCCAGCAACAATGGAGAGGACCTGACCCTTAGAAACTTACAAGTAAGCTGGAATCTTCAAAAGTTCAAATCTTTCTAAGTAAAAAGATTTATTAAAATGAATAACCAAGTGTTTTAATTGACATCAGATGATCAAAACAACAAACCCTGAGAACATAGATAAAATATAAATAAAGATATGAGCAGAACTTAATACAACAGAAAACGTATAAAATTGAGGTGATTTAGTAAGTCCAAAGAATATTCTTTGAAAAGATTTAAAAGACACACTTTGATTAAGGAAAACAAAAACATAAGTAAAGAATATACAGAAAGAATCAGGACAATGTTATAGCAGAGAATATATGAAATGCCAGTAAATTTGAACATTTCTGTAAAGGGGACCATTTCCTAGCTCCTAAAGTTGACCAAAACTGACACAAGAGGAAATCATTGAAGGTCATCATGTCTGCCCTTGGCATTCTCGGAACGCCCTGGCCTCAGAATGCAGCATCGGTAGTCCATGGTAACCTGCGGAGAGGGGGTGGGGCTGAAGGAGGTTGGAACACTGCCCTCACTGAGGGAGTGGGTGTGGCCATCTCTGCTGTGACTGAACAAAGGGCAGTGGAGCAGGGGGCCCAGGGCAGGGCCCTCAGAGCCCGGCAGGCGCAGGGGTGTGTCACAAGCATTTGGCCCAGGCCAAAGGGCGCCTTCTTTGTCTGCACAGCTTCCCAAACACTCACCTTTCCACTCAGGCCGCCCTCTTTGTTGAAGTGTGTGTGGAAGGTGTCCTCGCAGTACACCTCGCTGCACAGCTAACCATAGGACTGGGCATCGTACCTTCCTGCCAGGTGACCGAGGTTCGCAGGCAGATGGGTCCCTGGGACCAACGCGGAGAGGCTCCTGCCCTGACCACTGGTCGACCACAGCCGCTGCCCCAGATCGGGGGTTGCAAAGCAGCCCTGTCTGAATCCCCTGCCTCTAGAGGGAGTATTGGACCAACACTTCTAAAAAATGGGGTCCTTGCGGGCAACTCATTGGAGCGACACAAAAAAATCTTTGCCGACTTTCTCCTGAAGCTTACGAGCGTTCACACTTAAGCCTTTTACAATGTCAGCTGTTTAGCTAAACATGAGCTCATGATCTAAATTTACACAATAATGAAGAAATCAGCTACAAGGGGAGACAATCAGCAAAAACAATCAATATGAGAATTAGTTTCCCAAGGCCACCCATCAGATGTTGGAATAATCAGGTGCAAGGCAGAAAATATACATAAAACTGGAACTGGAACAAGGAACAAGGATGTTTTCAAAGACTGGTAGGATCTCTAAAACATTTGTAAAGTACATGTCATTGATAAAGCTAAATACTCAAAGGTTGTGTAATACAACAGATTAATCATTGAGAAGAGTGAAATTATGCTGTTTTGAAAACTATGGCAGGTCAGATTTTCTGCCTAATGATATAAGAAGATTTCTCTCAAAAATACACATTATTTCAAAGACTTATTGGCTGTGAAATAAGTGAAGGGTATTTCAAATGGCTTGTCTGCAAAGAAAGGTGAGATGTAGGGAATCACAGAAAGTCGAGGGGAAAATATGTCAATATATACATTGCTATATGGTGAACTAAGCCTTAGGCCAGCAACAATGGAGAGGACCTGACCCTTAGAAACTTACAAGTAAGCTGGAATCTTCAAAAGTTCAAATCTTTATAAGGAAAAATATTTATTAAAATGAATAACCAAGTGTTTTAATTGACATCAGATGATCAAAACAACAAACCCTGAGAACATAGATAAAATATAAATAAAGATATGAGCAGAACTTAATACAACAGAAAACGTATAAAATTGAGGTGATTTAGTAAGTCCAAAGAATATTCTTTGAAAAGATTTAAAAGACACACTTTGATTAAGGAAAACAAAAACATAAGTAAAGAATATACAGAAAGAATCAGGACAATGTTATAGCAGAGAATATATGAAATGCCAGTAAATTTGAACATTTCTGTAAAGGGGACCATTTCCTAGCTCCTAAAGTTGACCAAAACTGACACAAGAGGAAATCATTGAAGGTCATCATGTCTGCCCTTGGCATTCTCGGAACGCCCTGGCCTCAGAATGCAGCATCGGTATTCCATGGTAACCTGCGGAGAGGGGGTGGGGCTGAAGGAGGTTGGAACACTGCCCTCACTGAGGGAGTGGGTGTGGCCATCTCTGCTGTGACTGAACAAAGGGCAGGGGAGCAGGGGGCCCAGGGCAGGGCCCTCAGAGGCCGGCAGGCCCAGGGGTGTGTCACACGCATTTGGCCAGGGCCAAAGGGCGCCTTCTTTGTCCGCACAGCTTCCCAAACACTCACCTTTCCACTCAGGCCGCCCTCTTTGTTGAAGTGTGTGTGGAACGTGTCCTCGCAGTACACCTCGCTGCACAGCTAACCATAGGACTGGGCATCGTACCTTCCTGCCAGGTGACCGAAGTTCGCAGGCAGATGGGTCACTGGGACCAACGCGGAGAGGCTCCTGCCCTGACCACAGGTCGACCACAGCCGCTGCCCCAGATCGGGGGTTGCAAAGCAGCCCTGTCTGAATCCCCTGCCTCTAGAGGGAGTATTGGACCAACACTTCTAAAAAATGGGGTCCTTGCGGGCAACTCATCGGAGGGACACAAAAAAATCTTTTCCGACTTTCTCCTGAAGCTTACGAGCGTTCACACTTAAGCCTTTTACAATGTCAGCTGTTTAGCTAAACATGAGCTCATGATCTAAATTTACACAATAATGAAGAAATCAGCTACAAGGGGAGACAATCAGCAAAAACAATCAATATGAGAATTAGTTTCCCAAGGCCACCCATCAGATGTTGGAATAATCAGGTGCAAGGCAGAATATATACAAAAAACTGGAACTGGAACAAGGAACAAGGATGTTTTCAAAGACTGGTAGGATCTCTAAAACATTTGTAAAGTACATGTCATTGATAAAGCTAAATACTCAAAGGTTGTGTAATACAACAGATTAATCATTGAGAAGAGTGAAATTATGCTGTTTTGAAAACTATGGCAGGTCAGATTTTCTGCCTAATGATATAAGAAGATTTCTCTCAAAAATACACATTATTTCAAAGACTTATTGGCTGTGAAATAAGTGAAGGGTATTTCAAATGGCTTGTCTGCAAAGAAAGGTGAGATGTAGGGAATCACAGAAAGTCGAGGGGAAAATATGTCAATATATACATTGCTATATGGTGAACTAAGCCTTAGGCCAGCAACAATGGAGAGGACCTGACCCTTAGAAACTTACAAGTAAGCTGGAATCTTCAAAAGTTCAAATCTTTATAAGTAAAAAGATTTACTAAAATGAATAACCAAGTGTTTTAATTGACATCAGATGATCCAAACAACAAACCCTGAGAACATAGAAAAAATATAAATAAAGATATGAGCAGAACTTAATACAACAGAAAACGTATAAAATTGAGGTGATTTAGTAAGTCCAAAGAATATTCTTTGAAAAGATTTAAAAGACACACTTTGATTAAGGAAAACATAAACATATGTAAAGAATATACAGAAAGAATCAGGACAATGTTATAGCAGAGAATATATGAAATGCCAGTAAATTTGAACATTTCTGTAAAGGGGACCATTTCCTAGCTCCTAAAGTTGACCAAAACTGACACAAGAGGAAATCATTGAAGGTCATCATGTCTGCCCTTGGCATTCTTGGAACGCCCTGGCCTCAGAATGCAGCATCGGTAGTCCATGGTAACCTGCGGAGAGGGGGCGGGGCTGAAGGAGGTTGGAACACTGCCCTCACTGAGGGAGTGGGTGTGGCCATCTCTGCTGTGACTGAACAAAGGGCAGTGGAGCAGGGGGCCCAGGGCAGGGCCCTCAGAGCCCGGCAGGCGCAGGAGTGTGTCACAAGCATTTGGCCCAGGCCAAAGGGCGCCTTCTTTGTCTGCACAGCTTCCCAAACACTCACCTTTCCACTCAGGCCGCCCTCTTTGTTGAAGTGTGTGTGGAAGGTGTCCTCGCAGTACACCTCGCTGCACAGCTAACCATAGGACTGGGCATCGTACCTTCCTGCCAGGTGACCGAAGTTCGCAGGCAGATGGGTCCCTGGGACCAACGCGGAGAGGCTCCTGCCCTGACCACTGGTCGACCACAGCCGCTGCCCCAGATCGGGGGTTGCAAAGCAGCCCTGTCTGAATCCCCTGCCTCTAGAGGGAGTATTGGACCAACACTTCTAAAAAATGGGGTCCTTGCGGGCAACTCATTGGAGCGACACAAAAAAATCTTTGCCGACTTTCTCCTGAAGCTTACGAGCGTTCACACTTAAGCCTTTTACAATGTCAGCTGTTTAGCTAAACATGAGCTCATGATCTAAATTTACACAATAATGAAGAAATCAGCTACAAGGGGAGACAATCAGCAAAAACAATCAATATGAGAATTAGTTTCCCAAGGCCATCCATCAGATGTTGGAATAATCAGGTGCAAGGCAGAAAATATACATAAAACTGGAACTGGAACAAGGAACAAGGATGTTTTCAAAGACTGGTAGGATCTCTAAAACATTTGTAAAGTACATGTCATTGATAAAGCTAAATACTCAAAGGTTGTGTAATACAACATATTAATCATTGAGAAGAGTGAAATTATGCTGTTTTGAAAACTATGGCAGGTCAGATTTTCTGCCTAATGATATAAGAAGATTTCTCTCAAAAATACACATTATTTCAAAGACTTATTGGCTGTGAAATAAGTGAAGGGTATTTCAAATGGCTTGTCTGCAAAGAAAGGTGAGATGTAGGGAATCACAGAAAGTCGAGGGGAAAATATGTCAATATATACATTGCTATATGGTGAACTAAGCCTTAGGCCAGCAACAATGGAGAGGACCTGACCCTTAGAAACTTACAAGTAAGCTGGAATCTTCAAAAGTTCAAATCTTTATAAGGAAAAATATTTATTAAAATGAATAACCAAGTGTTTTAATTGACATCAGATGATCAAAACAACAAACCCTGAGAACATAGATAAAATATAAATAAAGATATGAGCAGAACTTAATACAACAGAAAACGTATAAAATTGAGGTGATTTAGTAAGTCCAAAGAATATTCTTTGAAAAGATTTAAAAGACACACTTTGATTAAGGAAAACAAAAACATAAGTAAAGAATATACAGAAAGAATCAGGACAATGTTATAGCAGAGAATATATGAAATGCCAGTAAATTTGAACATTTCTGTAAAGGGGACCATTTCCTAGCTCCTAAAGTTGACCAAAACTGACACAAGAGGAAATCATTGAAGGTCATCATGTCTGCCCTTGGCATTCTTGGAACGCCCTGGCCTCAGAATGCAGCATCGGTAGTCCATGGTAACCTGCGGAGAGGGGGTGGGGCTGAAGGAGGTTGGAACACTGCCCTCACTGAGGGAGTGGGTGTGGCCATCTCTGCTGTGACTGAACAAAGGGCAGGGGAGCAGGGGGCCCAGGGCAGGGCCCTCAGAGCCCGGCAGGACCAGGGGAGTGTCACAAGCATTTGGCCCAGGCCAAAGCGCGCTTTCTTTGTCTGCACAGCTTCCCAAACACTCACATTTCCACTCAGGCCGCCCTCTTTGTTGAAGTGTGTGTGGAACGTGTCCTCGCAGTACACCTCGCTGCACAGCTAACCATAGGACTGGGCATCGTACCTTCCTGCCAGGTGACGGAAGTTCGCAGGCAGATGGGTCACTGGGACCAACGCGGAGAGGCTCCTGCCCTGACCACCGGTCGACCACTGCCGCTGCCCCAGATCGGGGGTTGCAAAGCAGCCCTGTCTGAATCCCCTGCCTCTAGAGGGATTATTGGACCAACACTTCTAAAAAATGGGGTCCTTGCGGGCAACTCATCGGAGGGACACAAAAAAATCTTTGCCGACTTTCTCCTGAAGCTTACGAGCGTTCACACTTAAGCCTTTTACAATGTCAGCTGTTTAGCTAAACATGAGCTCAAGATCTAAATTTACACAATAATGAAGAAATCAGCTACAAGGGGAGACAATCAGCCAAAACAATCAATATGAGAATTAGTTTCCCAAGGCCACCCATCAGATGTTGGAATAATCAGGTGCAAGGCAGAATATATACATAAAACTGGAACTGGAACAAGGAACAAGGATGTTTTCAAAGACTGGTAGGATCTCTAAAACATTTGTAAAGTACATGTCATTGAGAAAGCTAAATACTCAAAGGTTGTGTAATACAACAGATTAATCATTGAGAAGAGTGAAATTATGCTGTTTTGAAAACTATGGCAGGTCAGATTTTCTGCCTAATGATATAAGAAGATTTCTCTCAAAAATACACATTATTTCAAAGACTTATTGGCTGTGAAATAAGTGAAGCGTATTTCAAATGGCTTGTCTGCAAAGAAAGGTGAGATGTAGGGAATCACAGAAAGTCGAGGGGAAAATATGTCAATATATACATTGCTATATGGTGAACTAAGCCTTAGGCCAGCAACAATGGAGAGGACCTGACCCTTAGAAACTTACAAGTAAGCTGGAATCTTCAAAAGTTCAAATCTTTATAAGTAAAAAGATTTATTAAAATGAATAACCAAGTGTTTTAATTGACATCAGATGATCCAAACAACAAACCCTGAGAACATAGAAAAAATATAAATAAAGATATGAGCAGAACTTAATACAACAGAAAACGTATAAAATTGAGGTGATTTAGTAAGTCCAAAGAATATTCTTTGAAAAGATTTAAAAGACACACTTTGATTAAGGAAAACATAAACATATGTAAAGAATATACAGAAAGAATCAGGACAATGTTATAGCAGAGAATATATGAAATGCCAGTAAATTTGAACATTTCTGTAAAGGGGACCATTTCCTAGCTCCTAAAGTTGACCAAAACTGACACAAGAGGAAATCATTGAAGGTCATCATGTCTGCCCTTGGCATTCTTGGAACGCCCTGGCCTCAGAATGCAGCATCGGTAGTCCATGGTAACCTGCGGAGAGGGGGTGGGGCTGAAGGAGGTTGGAACACTGCCCTCACTGAGGGAGTGGGTGTGGCCATCTCTGCTGTGACTGAACAAAGGGCAGGGGAGCAGGGGGCCCAGGGCAGGGCCCTCAGAGCCCGGCAGGACCAGGGGAGTGTCACAAGCATTTGGCCCAGGCCAAAGGGCGCCTTCTTTGTCTGCACAGCTTCCCAAACACTCACATTTCCACTCAGGCCGCCCTCTTTGTTGAAGTGTGTGTGGAACGTGTCCTCGCAGTACACCTCGCTGCACAGCTAACCATAGGACTGGGCATCGTACCTTCCTGCCAGGTGACCGAAGTTCGCAGGCAGATGGGTCACTGGGACCAACGCGGAGAGGCTCCTGCCCTGACCACAGGTCGACCACAGCCGCTGCCCCAGATCGGGGGTTGCAAAGCAGCCCTGTCTGAATCCCCTGCCTCTAGAGGGAGTATTGGACCAACACTTCTAAAAAATGGGGTCCTTGCGGGCAACTCATCGGAGGGACACAAAAAAATCTTTGCCGACTTTCTCCTGAAGCTTACGAGCGTTCACACTTAAGCCTTTTACAATGTCAGCTGTTTAGCTAAACATGAGCTCAAGATCTAAATTTACACAATAATGAAGAAATCAGCTACAAGGGGAGACAATCAGCAAAAACAATCAATATGAGAATTAGTTTCCCAAGGCCACCCATCAGATGTTGGAATAATCAGGTGCAAGGCAGAATATATACATAAAACTGGAACTGGAACAAGGAACAAGGATGTTTTCAAAGACTGG
Source organism: Hyperoodon ampullatus (assembly GCF_949752795.1). Taxonomy (NCBI): domain Eukaryota; kingdom Metazoa; phylum Chordata; class Mammalia; order Artiodactyla; family Ziphiidae; genus Hyperoodon; species Hyperoodon ampullatus. The sequence goes on from NC_136919.1 coordinate 95,381,678, forward strand.
TAGGATCTCTAAAACATTTGTAAAGTACATGTCATTGAGAAAGCTAAATACTCAAAGGTTGTGTAATACAACAGATTAATCATTGAGAAGAGTGAAATTATGCTGTTTTGAAAACTATGGCAGGTCAGATTTTCTGCCTAATGATATAAGAAGATTTCTCTCAAAAATACACATTATTTCAAAGACTTATTGGCTGTGAAATAAGTGAAGGGTATTTCAAATGGCTTGTCTGCAAAGAAAGGTGAGATGTAGGGAATCACAGAAAGTCGAGGGGAAAATATGTCAATATATACATTGCTATATGGTGAACTAAGCCTTAGGCCAGCAACAATGGAGAGGACCTGACCCTTAGAAACTTACAAGTAAGCTGGAATCTTCAAAAGTTCAAATCTTTATAAGTAAAAAGATTTATTAAAATGAATAACCAAGTGTTTTAATTGACATCAGATGATCCAAACAACAAACCCTGAGAACATAGAAAAAATATAAATAAAGATATGAGCAGAACTTAATACAACAGAAAACGTATAAAATTGAGGTGATTTAGTAAGTCCAAAGAATATTCTTTGAAAAGATTTAAAAGACACACTTTGATTAAGGAAAACATAAACATATGTAAAGAATATACAGAAAGAATCAGGACAATGTTATAGCAGAGAATATATGAAATGCCAGTAAATTTGAACATTTCTGTAAAGGGGACCATTTCCTAGCTCCTAAAGTTGACCAAAACTGACACAAGAGGAAATCATTGAAGGTCATCATGTCTGCCCTTGGCATTCTTGGAACGCCCTGGCCTCAGAATGCAGCATCGGTAGTCCATGGTAACCTGCGGAGAGGGGGTGGGGCTGAAGGAGGTTGGAACACTGCCCTCACTGAGGGAGTGGGTGTGGCCATCTCTGCTGTGACTGAACAAAGGGCAGGGGAGCAGGGGGCCCAGGGCAGGGCCCTCAGAGCCCGGCAGGACCAGGGGAGTGTCACAAGCATTTGGCCCAGGCCAAAGGGCGCCTTCTTTGTCTGCACAGCTTCCCAAACACTCACCTTTCCACTCAGGCCGCCCTCTTTGTTGAAGTGTGTGTGGAACGTGTCCTCGCAGTACACCTCGCTGCACAGCTAACCATAGGACTGGGCATCGTACCTTCCTGCCAGGTGACCGAAGTTCGCAGGCAGATGGGTCACTGGGACCAACGCGGAGAGGCTCCTGCCCTGACCACAGGTCGACCACAGCCGCTGCCCCAGATCGGGGGTTGCAAAGCAGCCCTGTCTGAATCCCCTGCCTCTAGAGGGAGTATTGGACCAACACTTCTAAAAAATGGGGTCCTTGCGGGCAACTCATCGGAGGGACACAAAAAAATCTTTGCCGACTTTCTCCTGAAGCTTACGAGCGTTCACACTTAAGCCTTTTACAATGTCAGCTGTTTAGCTAAACATGAGCTCAAGATCTAAATTTACACAATAATGAAGAAATCAGCTACAAGGGGAGACAATCAGCAAAAACAATCAATATGAGAATTAGTTTCCCAAGGCCACCCATCAGATGTTGGAATAATCAGGTGCAAGGCAGAATATATACATAAAACTGGAACTGGAACAAGGAACAAGGATGTTTTCAAAGACTGGTAGGATCTCTAAAACATTTGTAAAGTACATGTCATTGAGAAAGCTAAATACTCAAAGGTTGTGTAATACAACAGATTAATCATTGAGAAGAGTGAAATTATGCTGTTTTGAAAACTATGGCAGGTCAGATTTTCTGCCTAATGATATAAGAAGATTTCTCTCAAAAATACACATTATTTCAAAGACTTATTGGCTGTGAAATAAGTGAAGGGTATTTCAAATGGCTTGTCTGCAAAGAAAGGTGAGATGTAGGGAATCACAGAAAGTCGAGGGGAAAATATGTCAATATATACATTGCTATATGGTGAACTAAGCCTTAGGCCAGCAACAATGGAGAGGACCTGACCCTTAGAAACTTACAAGTAAGCTGGAATCTTCAAAAGTTCAAATCTTTCTAAGTAAAAAGCTTTATTAAAATGAATAACCAAGTGTTTTAATTGACATCAGATGATCCAAACAACAAACCCTGAGAACATAGAAAAAATATAAATAAAGATATGAGCAGAACTTAATACAACAGAAAACGTATAAAATTGAGGTGATTTAGTAAGTCCAAAGAATATTCTTTGAAAAGATTTAAAAGACACACTTTGATTAAGGAAAACATAAACATATGTAAAGAATATACAGAAAGAATCAGGACAATGTTATAGCAGAGAATATATGAAATGCCAGTAAATTAGAACATTTCTGTAAAGGGGACCATTTCCTAGCTCCTAAAGTTGACCAAAACTGACACAAGAGGAAATCATTGAAGGTCATCATGTCTGCCCTTGGCATTCTTGGAACGCCCTGGCCTCAGAATGCAGCATCGGTAGTCCATGGTAACCTGCGGAGAGGGGGTGGGGCTGAAGGAGGTTGGAACACTGCCCTCACTGAGGGAGTGGGTGTGGCCATCTCTGCTGTGACTGAACAAAGGGCAGGGGAGCAGGGGGCCCAGGGCAGGGCCCTCAGAGCCCGGCAGGACCAGGGGAGTGTCACAAGCATTTGGCCCAGGCCAAAGGGCGCCTTCTTTGTCTGCACAGCTTCCCAAACACTCACCTTTCCACTCAGGCCGCCCTCTTTGTTGAAGTGTGTGTGGAACGTGTCCTCGCAGTACACCTCGCTGCACAGCTAACCATAGGACTGGGCATCGTACCTTCCTGCCAGGTGACCGAAGTTCGCAGGCAGATGGGTCACTGGGACCAACGCGGAGAGGCTCCTGCCCTGACCACAGGTCGACCACAGCCGCTGCCCCAGATCGGGGGTTGCAAAGCAGCCCTGTCTGAATCCCCTGCCTCTAGAGGGAGTATTGGACCAACACTTCTAAAAAATGGGGTCCTTGCGGGCAACTCATCGGAGGGACACAAAAAAATCTTTGCCGACTTTCTCCTGAAGCTTACGAGCGTTCACACTTAAGCCTTTTACAATGTCAGCTGTTTAGCTAAACATGAGCTCAAGATCTAAATTTACACAATAATGAAGAAATCAGCTACAAGGGGAGACAATCAGCAAAAACAATCAATATGAGAATTAGTTTCCCAAGGCCACCCATCAGATGTTGGAATAATCAGGTGCAAGGCAGAATATATACATAAAACTGGAACTGGAACAAGGAACAAGGATGTTTTCAAAGACTGGTAGGATCTCTAAAACATTTGTAAAGTACATGTCATTGAGAAAGCTAAATACTCAAAGGTTGTGTAATACAACAGATTAATCATTGAGAAGAGTGAAATTATGCTGTTTTGAAAACTATGGCAGGTCAGATTTTCTGCCTAATGATATAAGAAGATTTCTCTCAAAAATACACATTATTTCAAAGACTTATTGGCTGTGAAATAAGTGAAGGGTATTTCAAATGGCTTGTCTGCAAAGAAAGGTGAGATGTAGGGAATCACAGAAAGTCGAGGGGAAAATATGTCAATATATACATTGCTATATGGTGAACTAAGCCTTAGGCCAGCAACAATGGAGAGGACCTGACCCTTAGAAACTTACAAGTAAGCTGGAATCTTCAAAAGTTCAAATCTTTATAAGTAAAAAGATTTATTAAAATGAATAACCAAGTGTTTTAATTGACATCAGATGATCCAAACAACAAACCCTGAGAACATAGAAAAAATATAAATAAAGATATGAGCAGAACTTAATACAACAGAAAACGTATAAAATTGAGGTGATTTAGTAAGTCCAAAGAATATTCTTTGAAAAGATTTAAAAGACACACTTTGATTAAGGAAAACATAAACATATGTAAAGAATATACAGAAAGAATCAGGACAATGTTATAGCAGAGAATATATGAAATGCCAGTAAATTTGAACATTTCTGTAAAGGGGACCATTTCCTAGCTCCTAAAGTTGACCAAAACTGACACAAGAGGAAATCATTGAAGGTCATCATGTCTGCCCTTGGCATTCTTGGAACGCCCTGGCCTCAGAATGCAGCATCGGTAGTCCATGGTAACCTGCGGAGAGGGGGTGGGGCTGAAGGAGGTTGGAACACTGCCCTCACTGAGGGAGTGGGTGTGGCCATCTCTGCTGTGACTGAACAAAGGGCAGGGGAGCAGGGGGCCCAGGGCAGGGCCCTCAGAGCCCGGCAGGACCAGGGGAGTGTCACAAGCATTTGGCCCAGGCCAAAGGGCGCCTTCTTTGTCTGCACAGCTTCCCAAACACTCACATTTCCACTCAGGCCGCCCTCTTTGTTGAAGTGTGTGTGGAACGTGTCCTCGCAGTACACCTCGCTGCACAGCTAACCATAGGACTGGGCATCGTACCTTCCTGCCAGGTGACCGAAGTTCGCAGGCAGATGGGTCACTGGGACCAACGCGGAGAGGCTCCTGCCCTGACCACAGGTCGACCACAGCCGCTGCCCCAGATCGGGGGTTGCAAAGCAGCCCTGTCTGAATCCCCTGCCTCTAGAGGGAGTATTGGACCAACACTTCTAAAAAATGGGGTCCTTGCGGGCAACTCATCGGAGGGACACAAAAAAATCTTTGCCGACTTTCTCCTGAAGCTTACGAGCGTTCACACTTAAGCCTTTTACAATGTCAGCTGTTTAGCTAAACATGAGCTCAAGATCTAAATTTACACAATAATGAAGAAATCAGCTACAAGGGGAGACAATCAGCAAAAACAATCAATATGAGAATTAGTTTCCCAAGGCCACCCATCAGATGTTGGAATAATCAGGTGCAAGGCAGAATATATACATAAAACTGGAACTGGAACAAGGAACAAGGATGTTTTCAAAGACTGGTAGGATCTCTAAAACATTTGTAAAGTACATGTCATTGATAAAGCTAAATACTCAAAGGTTGTGTAATACAACAGATTAATCATTGAGAAGAGTGAAATTATGCTGTTTTGAAAACTATGGCAGGTCAGATTTTCTGCCTAATGATATAAGAAGATTTCTCTCAAAAATACACATTATTTCAAAGACTTATTGGCTGTGAAATAAGTGAAGGGTATTTCAAATGGCTTGTCTGCAAAGAAAGGTGAGATGTAGGGAATCACAGAAAGTCGAGGGGAAAATATGTCAATATATACATTGCTATATGGTGAACTAAGCCTTAGGCCAGCAACAATGGAGAGGACCTGACCCTTAGAAACTTACAAGTAAGCTGGAATCTTCAAAAGTTCAAATCTTTATAAGTAAAAAGATTTATTAAAATGAATAACCAAGTGTTTTAATTGACATCAGATGATCCAAACAACAAACCCTGAGAACATAGAAAAAATATAAATAAAGATATGAGCAGAACTTAATACAACAGAAAACGTATAAAATTGAGGTGATTTAGTAAGTCCAAAGAATATTCTTTGAAAAGATTTAAAAGACACACTTTGATTAAGGAAAACATAAACATATGTAAAGAATATACAGAAAGAATCAGGACAATGTTATAGCAGAGAATATATGAAATGCCAGTAAATTTGAACATTTCTGTAAAGGGGACCATTTCCTAGCTCCTAAAGTTGACCAAAACTGACACAAGAGGAAATCATTGAAGGTCATCATGTCTGCCCTTGGCATTCTTGGAACGCCCTGGCCTCAGAATGCAGCATCGGTAGTCCATGGTAACCTGCGGAGAGGGGGTGGGGCTGAAGGAGGTTGGAACACTGCCCTCACTGAGGGAGTGGGTGTGGCCATCTCTGCTGTGACTGAACAAAGGGCAGGGGAGCAGGGGGCCCAGGGCAGGGCCCTCAGAGCCCGGCAGGACCAGGGGAGTGTCACAAGCATTTGGCCCAGGCCAAAGGGCGCCTTCTTTGTCTGCACAGCTTCCCAAACACTCACATTTCCACTCAGGCCGCCCTCTTTGTTGAAGTGTGTGTGGAACGTGTCCTCGCAGTACACCTCGCTGCACAGCTAACCATAGGACTGGGCATCGTACCTTCCTGCCAGGTGACCGAAGTTCGCAGGCAGATGGGTCACTGGGACCAACGCGGAGAGGCTCCTGCCCTGACCACAGGTCGACCACAGCCGCTGCCCCAGATCGGGGGTTGCAAAGCAGCCCTGTCTGAATCCCCTGCCTCTAGAGGGAGTATTGGACCAACACTTCTAAAAAATGGGGTCCTTGCGGGCAACTCATCGGAGGGACACAAAAAAATCTTTGCCGACTTTCTCCTGAAGCTTACGAGCGTTCACACTTAAGCCTTTTACAATGTCAGCTGTTTAGCTAAACATGAGCTCAAGATCTAAATTTACACAATAATGAAGAAATCAGCTACAAGGGGAGACAATCAGCAAAAACAATCAATATGAGAATTAGTTTCCCAAGGCCACCCATCAGATGTTGGAATAATCAGGTGCAAGGCAGAATATATACATAAAACTGGAACTGGAACAAGGAACAAGGATGTTTTCAAAGACTGGTAGGATCTCTAAAACATTTGTAAAGTACATGTCATTGATAAAGCTAAATACTCAAAGGTTGTGTAATACAACAGATTAATCATTGAGAAGAGTGAAATTATGCTGTTTTGAAAACTATGGCAGGTCAGATTTTCTGCCTAATGATATAAGAAGATTTCTCTCAAAAATACACATTATTTCAAAGACTTATTGGCTGTGAAAAAAGTGAAGGGTATTTCAAATGGCTTGTCTGCAAAGAAAGGTGAGATGTAGGGAATCACAGAAAGTCGAGGGGAAAATATGTCAATATATACATTGCTATATGGTGAACTAAGCCTTAGGCCAGCAACAATGGAGAGGACCTGACCCTTAGAAACTTACAAGTAAGCTGGAATCTTCAAAAGTTCAAATCTTTATAAGTAAAAAGATTTATTAAAATGAATAACCAAGTGTTTTAATTGACATCAGATGATCCAAACAACAAACCCTGAGAACATAGAAAAAATATAAATAAAGATATGAGCAGAACTTAATACAACAGAAAACGTATAAAATTGAGGTGATTTAGTAAGTCCAAAGAATATTCTTTGAAAAGATTTAAAAGACACACTTTGATTAAGGAAAACATAAACATATGTAAAGAATATACAGAAAGAATCAGGACAATGTTATAGCAGAGAATATATGAAATGCCAGTAAATTTGAACATTTCTGTAAAGGGGACCATTTCCTAGCTCCTAAAGTTGACCAAAACTGACACAAGAGGAAATCATTGAAGGTCATCATGTCTGCCCTTGGCATTCTTGGAACGCCCTGGCCTCAGAATGCAGCATCGGTAGTCCATGGTAACCTGCGGAGAGGGGGTGGGGCTGAAGGAGGTTGGAACACTGCCCTCACTGAGGGAGTGGGTGTGGCCATCTCTGCTGTGACTGAACAAAGGGCAGGGGAGCAGGGGGCCCAGGGCAGGGCCCTCAGAGCCCGGCAGGACCAGGGGAGTGTCACAAGCATTTGGCCCAGGCCAAAGGGCGCCTTCTTTGTCTGCACAGCTTCCCAAACACTCACATTTCCACTCAGGCCGCCCTCTTTGTTGAAGTGTGTGTGGAACGTGTCCTCGCAGTACACCTCGCTGCACAGCTAACCATAGGACTGGGCATCGTACCTTCCTGCCAGGTGACCGAAGTTCGCAGGCAGATGGGTCACTGGGACCAACGCGGAGAGGCTCCTGCCCTGACCACAGGTCGACCACAGCCACTGCCCCAGATCGGGGGTTGCAAAGCAGCCCTGTCTGAATCCCCTGCCTCTAGAGGGAGTATTGGACCAACACTTCTAAAAAATGGGGGCCTTGCGGGCAACTCATCGGAGGGACACAAAAAAATCTTTGCCGACTTTCTCCTGAAGCTTACGAGCGTTCACACTTAAGCCTTTTACAATGTCAGCTGTTTAGCTAAACATGAGCTCAAGATCTAAATTTACACAATAATGAAGAAATCAGCTACAAGGGGAGACAATCAGCAAAAACAATCAATATGAGAATTAGTTTCCCAAGGCCACCCATCAGATGTTGGAATAATCAGGTGCAAGGCAGAATATATACATAAAACTGGAACTGGAACAAGGAACAAGGATGTTTTCAAAGACTGGTAGGATCTCTAAAACATTTGTAAAGTACATGTCATTGATAAAGCTAAATACTCAAAGGTTGTGTAATACAACAGATTAATCATTGAGAAGAGTGAAATTATGCTGTTTTGAAAACTATGGCAGGTCAGATTTTCTGCCTAATGATATAAGAAGATTTCTCTCAAAAATACACATTATTTCAAAGACTTATTGGCTGTGAAATAAGTGAAGGGTATTTCAAATGGCTTGTCTGCAAAGAAAGGTGAGATGTAGGGAATCACAGAAAGTCGAGGGGAAAATATGTCAATATATACATTGCTATATGGTGAACTAAGCCTTAGGCCAGCAACAATGGAGAGGACCTGATCCTTAGAAACTTACAAGTAAGCTGGAATCTTCAAAAGTTCAAATCTTTATAAGTAAAAAGATTTATTAAAATGAATAACCAAGTGTTTTAATTGACATCAGATGATCCAAACAACAAACCCTGAGAACATAGAAAAAATATAAATAAAGATATGAGCAGAACTTAATACAACAGAAAACGTATAAAATTGAGGTGATTTAGTAAGTCCAAAGAATATTCTTTGAAAAGATTTAAAAGACACACTTTGATTAAGGAAAACATAAACATATGTAAAGAATATACAGAAAGAATCAGGACAATGTTATAGCAGAGAATATATGAAATGCCAGTAAATTTGAACATTTCTGTAAAGGGGACCATTTCCTAGCTCCTAAAGTTGACCAAAACTGACACAAGAGGAAATCATTGAAGGTCATCATGTCTGCCCTTGGCATTCTTGGAACGCCCTGGCCTCAGAATGCAGCATCGGTAGTCCATGGTAACCTGCGGAGAGGGGGTGGGGCTGAAGGAGGTTGGAACACTGCCCTCACTGAGGGAGTGGGTGTGGCCATCTCTGCTGTGACTGAACAAAGGGCAGGGGAGCAGGGGGCCCAGGGCAGGGCCCTCAGAGCCCGGCAGGACCAGGGGAGTGTCACAAGCATTTGGCCCAGGCCAAAGGGCGCCTTCTTTGTCTGCACAGCTTCCCAAACACTCACATTTCCACTCAGGCCGCCCTCTTTGTTGAAGTGTGTGTGGAACGTGTCCTCGCAGTACACCTCGCTGCACAGCTAACCATAGGACTGGGCATCGTACCTTCCTGCCAGGTGACCGAAGTTCGCACGCAGATGGGTCACTGGGACCAACGCGGAGAGGCTCCTGCCCTGACCACAGGTCGACCACTGCCGCTGCCCCAGATCGGGGGTTGCAAAGCAGCCCTGTCTGAATCCCCTGCCTCTAGAGGGAGTATTGGACCAACACTTCTAAAAAATGGGGTCCTTGCGGGCAACTCATCGGAGGGACACAAAAAAATCTTTGCCGACTTTCTCCTGAAGCTTACGAGCGTTCACACTTAAGCCTTTTACAATGTCAGCTGTTTAGCTAAACATGAGCTCAAGATCTAAATTTACACAATAATGAAGAAATCAGCTACAAGGGGAGACAATCAGCCAAAACAATCAATATGAGAATTAGTTTCCCAAGGCCACCCATCAGATGTTGGAATAATCAGGTGCAAGGCAGAATATATACATAAAACTGGAACTGGAACAAGGAACAAGGATGTTTTCAAAGACTGGTAGGATCTCTAAAACATTTGTAAAGTACATGTCATTGAGAAAGCTAAATACTCAAAGGTTGTGTAATACAACAGATTAATCATTGAGAAGAGTGAAATTATGCTGTTTTGAAAACTATGTCAGGTCAGATTTTCTGCCTAATGATATAAGAAGATTTCTCTCAAAAATACACATTATTTCAAAGACTTATTGGCTGTGAAATAAGTGAAGGGTATTTCAAATGGCTTGTCTGCAAAGAAAGGTGAGATGTAGGGAATCACAGAAAGTCGAGGGGAAAATATGTCAATATATACATTGCTATATGGTGAACTAAGCCTTAGGCCAGCAACAATGGAGAGGACCTGACCCTTAGAAACTTACAAGTAAGCTGGAATCTTCAAAAGTTCAAATCTTTATAAGTAAAAAGATTTATTAAAATGAATAACCAAGTGTTTTAATTGACATCAGATGATCCAAACAACAAACCCTGAGAACATAGAAAAAATATAAATAAAGATATGAGCAGAACTTAATACAACAGAAAACGTATAAAATTGAGGTGATTTAGTAAGTCCAAAGAATATTCTTTGAAAAGATTTAAAAGACACACTTTGATTAAGGAAAACATAAACATATGTAAAGAATATACAGAAAGAATCAGGACAATGTTATAGCAGAGAATATATGAAATGCCAGTAAATTAGAACATTTCTGTAAAGGGGACCATTTCCTAGCTCCTAAAGTTGACCAAAACTGACACAAGAGGAAATCATTGAAGGTCATCATGTCTGCCCTTGGCATTCTTGGAACGCCCTGGCCTCAGAATGCAGCATCGGTAGTCCATGGTAACCTGCGGAGAGGGGGTGGGGCTGAAGGAGGTTGGAACACTGCCCTCACTGAGGGAGTGGGTGTGGCCATCTCTGCTGTGACTGAACAAAGGGCAGGGGAGCAGGGGGCCCAGGGCAGGGCCCTCAGAGCCCGGCAGGACCAGGGGAGTGTCACAAGCATTTGGCCCAGGCCAAAGGGCGCCTTCTTTGTCTGCACAGCTTCCCAAACACTCACATTTCCACTCAGGCCGCCCTCTTTGTTGAAGTGTGTGTGGAACGTGTCCTCGCAGTACACCTCGCTGCACAGCTAACCATAGGACTGGGCATCGTACCTTCCTGCCAGGTGACCGAAGTTCGCAGGCAGATGGGTCACTGGGACCAACGCGGAGAGGCTCCTGCCCTGACCACAGGTCGACCACAGCCGCTGCCCCAGATCGGGGGTTGCAAAGCAGCCCTGTCTGAATCCCCTGCTTCTAGAGGGAGTATTGGACCAACACTTCTAAAAAATGGGGTCCTTGCGGGCAACTCATCAGAGGGACACAAAAAAATCTTTGCCGACTTTCTCCTGAAGCTTACGAGCGTTCACACTTAAGCCTTTTACAATGTCAGCTGTTTAGCTAAACATGAGCTCAAGATCTAAATTTACACAATAATGAAGAAATCAGCTACAAGGGGAGACAATCAGCAAAAACAATCAATATGAGAATTAGTTTCCCAAGGCCACCCATCAGATGTTGGAATAATCAGGTGCAAGGCAGAATATATACATAAAACTGGAACTGGAACAAGGAACAAGGATGTTTTCAAAGACTGGTAGGATCTCTAAAACATTTGTAAAGTACATGTCATTGAGAAAGCTAAATACTCAAAGGTTGTGTAATACAACAGATTAATCATTGAGAAGAGTGAAATTATGCTGTTTTGAAAACTATGGCAGGTCAGATTTTCTGCCTAATGATATAAGAAGATTTCTCTCAAAAATACACATTATTTCAAAGACTTATTGGCTGTGAAAAAAGTGAAGGGTATTTCAAATGGCTTGTCTGCAAAGAAAGGTGAGATGTAGGGAATCACAGAAAGTCGAGGGGAAAATATGTCAATATATACATTGCTATATGGTGAACTAAGCCTTAGGCCAGCAACAATGGAGAGGACCTGACCCTTAGAAACTTACAAGTAAGCTGGAATCTTCAAAAGTTCAAATCTTTATAAGTAAAAAGATTTATTAAAATGAATAACCAAGTGTTTTAATTGACATCAGATGATCCAAACAACAAACCCTGAGAACATAGAAAAAATATAAATAAAGATATGAGCAGAACTTAATACAACAGAAAACGTATAAAATTGAGGTGATTTAGTAAGTCCAAAGAATATTCTTTGAAAAGATTTAAAAGACACACTTTGATTAAGGAAAACATAAACATATGTAAAGAATATACAGAAAGAATCAGGACAATGTTATAGCAGAGAATATATGAAATGCCAGTAAATTTGAACATTTCTGTAAAGGGGACCATTTCCTAGCTCCTAAAGTTGACCAAAACTGACACAAGAGGAAATCATTGAAGGTCATCATGTCTGCCCTTGGCATTCTTGGAACGCCCTGGCCTCAGAATGCAGCATCGGTAGTCCATGGTAACCTGCGGAGAGGGGGTGGGGCTGAAGGAGGTTGGAACACTGCCCTCACTGAGGGAGTGGGTGTGGCCATCTCTGCTGTGACTGAACAAAGGGCAGGGGAGCAGGGGGCCCAGGGCAGGGCCCTCAGAGCCCGGCAGGACCAGGGGAGTGTCACAAGCATTTGGCCCAGGCCAAAGGGCGCCTTCTTTGTCTGCACAGCTTCCCAAACACTCACATTTCCACTCAGGCCGCCCTCTTTGTTGAAGTGTGTGTGGAACGTGTCCTCGCAGTACACCTCGCTGCACAGCTAACCATAGGACTGGGCATCGTACCTTCCTGCCAGGTGACCGAAGTTCGCAGGCAGATGGGTCACTGGGACCAACGCGGAGAGGCTCCTGCCCTGACCACAGGTCGACCACAGCCGCTGCCCCAGATCGGGGGTTGCAAAGCAGCCCTGTCTGAATCCCCTGCCTCTAGAGGGAGTATTGGACCAACACTTCTAAAAAATGGGGGCCTTGCGGGCAACTCATCGGAGGGACACAAAAAAATCTTTGCCGACTTTCTCCTGAAGCTTACGAGCGTTCACACTTAAGCCTTTTACAATGTCAGCTGTTTAGCTAAACATGAGCTCAAGATCTAAATTTACACAATAATGAAGAAATCAGCTACAAGGGGAGACAATCAGCAAAAACAATCAATATGAGAATTAGTTTCCCAAGGCCACCCATCAGATGTTGGAATAATCAGGTGCAAGGCAGAATATATACATAAAACTGGAACTGGAACAAGGAACAAGGATGTTTTCAAAGACTGGTAGGATCTCTAAAACATTTGTAAAGTACATGTCATTGAGAAAGCTAAATACTCAAAGGTTGTGTAATACAACAGATTAATCATTGAGAAGAGTGAAATTATGCTGTTTTGAAAACTATGGCAGGTCAGATTTTCTGCCTAATGATATAAGAAGATTTCTCTCAAAAATACACATTATTTCAAAGACTTATTGGCTGTGAAATAAGTGAAGGGTATTTCAAATGGCTTGTCTGCAAAGAAAGGTGAGATGTAGGGAATCACAGAAAGTCGAGGGGAAAATATGTCAATATATACATTGCTATATGGTGAACTAAGCCTTAGGCCAGCAACAATGGAGAGGACCTGACCCTTAGAAACTTACAAGTAAGCTGGAATCTTCAAAAGTTCAAATCTTTATAAGTAAAAAGATTTATTAAAATGAATAACCAAGTGTTTTAATTGACATCAGATGATCCAAACAACAAACCCTGAGAACATAGAAAAAATATAAATAAAGATATGAGCAGAACTTAATACAACAGAAAACGTATAAAATTGAGGTGATTTAGTAAGTCCAAAGAATATTCTTTGAAAAGATTTAAAAGACACACTTTGATTAAGGAAAACATAAACATATGTAAAGAATATACAGAAAGAATCAGGACAATGTTATAGCAGAGAATATATGAAATGCCAGTAAATTTGAACATTTCTGTAAAGGGGACCATTTCCTAGCTCCTAAAGTTGACCAAAACTGACACAAGAGGAAATCATTGAAGGTCATCATGTCTGCCCTTGGCATTCTTGGAACGCCCTGGCCTCAGAATGCAGCATCGGTAGTCCATGGTAACCTGCGGAGAGGGGGTGGGGCTGAAGGAGGTTGGAACACTGCCCTCACTGAGGGAGTGGGTGTGGCCATCTCTGCTGTGACTGAACAAAGGGCAGGGGAGCAGGGGGCCCAGGGCAGGGCCCTCAGAGCCCGGCAGGACCAGGGGAGTGTCACAAGCATTTGGCCCAGGCCAAAGGGCGCCTTCTTTGTCTGCACAGCTTCCCAAACACTCACATTTCCACTCAGGCCGCCCTCTTTGTTGAAGTGTGTGTGGAACGTGTCCTCGCAGTACACCTCGCTGCACAGCTAACCATAGGACTGGGCATCGTACCTTCCTGCCAGGTGACCGAAGTTCGCAGGCAGATGGGTCACTGGGACCAACGCGGAGAGGCTCCTGCCCTGACCACAGGTCGACCACAGCCGCTGCCCCAGATCGGGGGTTGCAAAGCAGCCCTGTCTGAATCCCCTGCCTCTAGAGGGAGTATTGGACCAACACTTCTAAAAAATGGGGTCCTTGCGGGCAACTCATCGGAGGGACACAAAAAAATCTTTGCCGACTTTCTCCTGAAGCTTACGAGCGTTCACACTTAAGCCTTTTACAATGTCAGCTGTTTAGCTAAACATGAGCTCAAGATCTAAATTTACACAATAATGAAGAAATCAGCTACAAGGGGAGACAATCAGCAAAAACAATCAATATGAGAATTAGTTTCCCAAGGCCACCCATCAGATGTTGGAATAATCAGGTGCAAGGCAGAATATATACATAAAACTGGAACTGGAACAAGGAACAAGGATGTTTTCAAAGACTGGTAGGATCTCTAAAACATTTGTAAAGTACATGTCATTGAGAAAGCTAAATACTCAAAGGTTGTGTAATACAACAGATTAATCATTGAGAAGAGTGAAATTATGCTGTTTTGAAAACTATGGCAGGTCAGATTTTCTGCCTAATGATATAAGAAGATTTCTCTCAAAAATACACATTATTTCAAAGACTTATTGGCTGTGAAATAAGTGAAGGGTATTTCAAATGGCTTGTCTGCAAAGAAAGGTGAGATGTAGGGAATCACAGAAAGTCGAGGGGAAAATATGTCAATATATACATTGCTATATGGTGAACTAAGCCTTAGGCCAGCAACAATGGAGAGGACCTGACCCTTAGAAACTTACAAGTAAGCTGGAATCTTCAAAAGTTCAAATCTTTATAAGTAAAAAGATTTATTAAAATGAATAACCAAGTGTTTTAATTGACATCAGATGATCCAAACAACAAACCCTGAGAACATAGAAAAAATATAAATAAAGATATGAGCAGAACTTAATACAACAGAAAACGTATAAAATTGAGGTGATTTAGTAAGTCCAAAGAATATTCTTTGAAAAGATTTAAAAGACACACTTTGATTAAGGAAAACATAAACATATGTAAAGAATATACAGAAAGAATCAGGACAATGTTATAGCAGAGAATATATGAAATGCCAGTAAATTTGAACATTTCTGTAAAGGGGACCATTTCCTAGCTCCTAAAGTTGACCAAAACTGACACAAGAGGAAATCATTGAAGGTCATCATGTCTGCCCTTGGCATTCTTGGAACGCCCTGGCCTCAGAATGCAGCATCGGTAGTCCATGGTAACCTGCGGAGAGGGGGTGGGGCTGAAGGAGGTTGGAACACTGCCCTCACTGAGGGAGTGGGTGTGGCCATCTCTGCTGTGACTGAACAAAGGGCAGGGGAGCAGGGGGCCCAGGGCAGGGCCCTCAGAGCCCGGCAGGACCAGGGGAGTGTCACAAGCATTTGGCCCAGGCCAAAGGGCGCCTTCTTTGTCTGCACAGCTTCCCAAACACTCACCTTTCCACTCAGGCCGCCCTCTTTGTTGAAGTGTGTGTGGAACGTGTCCTCGCAGTACACCTCGCTGCACAGCTAACCATAGGACTGGGCATCGTACCTTCCTGCCAGGTGACCGAAGTTCGCAGGCAGATGGGTCACTGGGACCAACGCGGAGAGGCTCCTGCCCTGACCACAGGTCGACCACAGCCGCTGCCCCAGATCGGGGGTTGCAAAGCAGCCCTGTCTGAATCCCCTGCCTCTAGAGGGAGTATTGGACCAACACTTCTAAAAAATGGGGTCCTTGCGGGCAACTCATCGGAGGGACACAAAAAAATCTTTGCCGACTTTCTCCTGAAGCTTACGAGCGTTCACACTTAAGCCTTTTACAATGTCAGCTGTTTAGCTAAACATGAGCTCAAGATCTAAATTTACACAATAATGAAGAAATCAGCTACAAGGGGAGACAATCAGCAAAAACAATCAATATGAGAATTAGTTTCCCAAGGCCACCCATCAGATGTTGGAATAATCAGGTGCAAGGCAGAATATATACATAAAACTGGAACTGGAACAAGGAACAAGGATGTTTTCAAAGACTGGTAGGATCTCTAAAACATTTGTAAAGTACATGTCATTGAGAAAGCTAAATACTCAAAGGTTGTGTAATACAACAGATTAATCATTGAGAAGAGTGAAATTATGCTGTTTTGAAAACTATGTCAGGTCAGATTTTCTGCCTAATGATATAAGAAGATTTCTCTCAAAAATACACATTATTTCAAAGACTTATTGGCTGTGAAATAAGTGAAGGGTATTTCAAATGGCTTGTCTGCAAAGAAAGGTGAGATGTAGGGAATCACAGAAAGTCGAGGGGAAAATATGTCAATATATACATTGCTATATGGTGAACTAAGCCTTAGGCCAGCAACAATGGAGAGGACCTGACCCTTAGAAACTTACAAGTAAGCTGGAATCTTCAAAAGTTCAAATCTTTATAAGTAAAAAGATTTATTAAAATGAATAACCAAGTGTTTTAATTGACATCAGATGATCCAAACAACAAACCCTGAGAACATAGAAAAAATATAAATAAAGATATGAGCAGAACTTAATACAACAGAAAACGTATAAAATTGAGGTGATTTAGTAAGTCCAAAGAATATTCTTTGAAAAGATTTAAAAGACACACTTTGATTAAGGAAAACATAAACATATGTAAAGAATATACAGAAAGAATCAGGACAATGTTATAGCAGAGAATATATGAAATGCCAGTAAATTTGAACATTTCTGTAAAGGGGACCATTTCCTAGCTCCTAAAGTTGACCAAAACTGACACAAGAGGAAATCATTGAAGGTCATCATGTCTGCCCTTGGCATTCTTGGAACGCCCTGGCCTCAGAATGCAGCATCGGTAGTCCATGGTAACCTGCGGAGAGGGGGTGGGGCTGAAGGAGGTTGGAACACTGCCCTCACTGAGGGAGTGGGTGTGGCCATCTCTGCTGTGACTGAACAAAGGGCAGGGGAGCAGGGGGCCCAGGGCAGGGCCCTCAGAGCCCGGCAGGACCAGGGGAGTGTCACAAGCATTTGGCCCAGGCCAAAGGGCGCCTTCTTTGTCTGCACAGCTTCCCAAACACTCACATTTCCACTCAGGCCGCCCTCTTTGTTGAAGTGTGTGTGGAACGTGTCCTCGCAGTACACCTCGCTGCACAGCTAACCATAGGACTGGGCATCGTACCTTCCTGCCAGGTGACCGAAGTTCGCAGGCAGATGGGTCACTGGGACCAACGCGGAGAGGCTCCTGCCCTGACCACAGGTCGACCACAGCCGCTGCCCCAGATCGGGGGTTGCAAAGCAGCCCTGTCTGAATCCCCTGCCTCTAGAGGGAGTATTGGACCAACACTTCTAAAAAATGGGGTCCTTGCGGGCAACTCATCGGAGGGACACAAAAAAATCTTTGCCGACTTTCTCCTGAAGCTTACGAGCGTTCACACTTAAGCCTTTTACAATGTCAGCTGTTTAGCTAAACATGAGCTCAAGATCTAAATTTACACAATAATGAAGAAATCAGCTACAAGGGGAGACAATCAGCAAAAACAATCAATATGAGAATTAGTTTCCCAAGGCCACCCATCAGATGTTGGAATAATCAGGTGCAAGGCAGAATATATACATAAAACTGGAACTGGAACAAGGAACAAGGATGTTTTCAAAGACTGGTAGGATCTCTAAAACATTTGTAAAGTACATGTCATTGAGAAAGCTAAATACTCAAAGGTTGTGTAATACAACAGATTAATCATTGAGAAGAGTGAAATTATGCTGTTTTGAAAACTATGGCAGGTCAGATTTTCTGCCTAATGATATAAGAAGATTTCTCTCAAAAATACACATTATTTCAAAGACTTATTGGCTGTGAAATAAGTGAAGGGTATTTCAAATGGCTTGTCTGCAAAGAAAGGTGAGATGTAGGGAATCACAGAAAGTCGAGGGGAAAATATGTCAATATATACATTGCTATATGGTGAACTAAGCCTTAGGCCAGCAACAATGGAGAGGACCTGACCCTTAGAAACTTACAAGTAAGCTGGAATCTTCAAAAGTTCAAATCTTTATAAGTAAAAAGATTTATTAAAATGAATAACCAAGTGTTTTAATTGACATCAGATGATCCAAACAACAAACCCTGAGAACATAGAAAAAATATAAATAAAGATATGAGCAGAACTTAATACAACAGAAAACGTATAAAATTGAGGTGATTTAGTAAGTCCAAAGAATATTCTTTGAAAAGATTTAAAAGACACACTTTGATTAAGGAAAACATAAACATATGTAAAGAATATACAGAAAGAATCAGGACAATGTTATAGCAGAGAATATATGAAATGCCAGTAAATTTGAACATTTCTGTAAAGGGGACCATTTCCTAGCTCCTAAAGTTGACCAAAACTGACACAAGAGGAAATCATTGAAGGTCATCATGTCTGCCCTTGGCATTCTTGGAACGCCCTGGCCTCAGAATGCAGCATCGGTAGTCCATGGTAACCTGCGGAGAGGGGGTGGGGCTGAAGGAGGTTGGAACACTGCCCTCACTGAGGGAGTGGGTGTGGCCATCTCTGCTGTGACTGAACAAAGGGCAGGGGAGCAGGGGGCCCAGGGCAGGGCCCTCAGAGCCCGGCAGGACCAGGGGAGTGTCACAAGCATTTGGCCCAGGCCAAAGGGCGCCTTCTTTGTCTGCACAGCTTCCCAAACACTCACATTTCCACTCAGGCCGCCCTCTTTGTTGAAGTGTGTGTGGAACGTGTCCTCGCAGTACACCTCGCTGCACAGCTAACCATAGGACTGGGCATCGTACCTTCCTGCCAGGTGACCGAAGTTCGCAGGCAGATGGGTCACTGGGACCAACGCGGAGAGGCTCCTGCCCTGACCACAGGTCGACCACAGCCGCTGCCCCAGATCGGGGGTTGCAAAGCAGCCCTGTCTGAATCCCCTGCCTCTAGAGGGAGTATTGGACCAACACTTCTAAAAAATGGGGTCCTTGCGGGCAACTCATCGGAGGGACACAAAAAAATCTTTGCCGACTTTCTCCTGAAGCTTACGAGCGTTCACACTTAAGCCTTTTACAATGTCAGCTGTTTAGCTAAACATGAGCTCAAGATCTAAATTTACACAATAATGAAGAAGTCAGCTACAAGGGGAGACAATCAGCAAAAACAATCAATATGAGAATTAGTTTCCCAAGGCCACCCATCAGATGTTGGAATAATCAGGTGCAAGGCAGAATATATACATAAAACTGGAACTGGAACAAGGAACAAGGATGTTTTCAAAGACTGGTAGGATCTCTAAAACATTTGTAAAGTACATGTCATTGATAAAGCTAAATACTCAAAGGTTGTGTAATACAACAGATTAATCATTGAGAAGAGTGAAATTATGCTGTTTTGAAAACTATGGCAGGTCAGATTTTCTGCCTAATGATATAAGAAGATTTCTCTCAAAAATACACATTATTTCAAAGACTTATTGGCTGTGAAAAAAGTGAAGGGTATTTCAAATGGCTTGTCTGCAAAGAAAGGTGAGATGTAGGGAATCACAGAAAGTCGAGGGGAAAATATGTCAATATATACATTGCTATATGGTGAACTAAGCCTTAGGCCAGCAACAATGGAGAGGACCTGACCCTTAGAAACTTACAAGTAAGCTGGAATCTTCAAAAGTTCAAATCTTTATAAGTAAAAAGATTTATTAAAATGAATAACCAAGTGTTTTAATTGACATCAGATGATCCAAACAACAAACCCTGAGAACATAGAAAAAATATAAATAAAGATATGAGCAGAACTTAATACAACAGAAAACGTATAAAATTGAGGTGATTTAGTAAGTCCAAAGAATATTCTTTGAAAAGATTTAAAAGACACACTTTGATTAAGGAAAACATAAACATATGTAAAGAATATACAGAAAGAATCAGGACAATGTTATAGCAGAGAATATATGAAATGCCAGTAAATTAGAACATTTCTGTAAAGGGGACCATTTCCTAGCTCCTAAAGTTGACCAAAACTGACACAAGAGGAAATCATTGAAGGTCATCATGTCTGCCCTTGGCATTCTTGGAACGCCCTGGCCTCAGAATGCAGCATCGGTAGTCCATGGTAACCTGCGGAGAGGGGGTGGGGCTGAAGGAGGTTGGAACACTGCCCTCACTGAGGGAGTGGGTGTGGCCATCTCTGCTGTGACTGAACAAAGGGCAGGGGAGCAGGGGGCCCAGGGCAGGGCCCTCAGAGCCCGGCAGGACCAGGGGAGTGTCACAAGCATTTGGCCCAGGCCAAAGGGCGCCTTCTTTGTCTGCACAGCTTCCCAAACACTCACATTTCCACTCAGGCCGCCCTCTTTGTTGAAGTGTGTGTGGAACGTGTCCTCGCAGTACACCTCGCTGCACAGCTAACCATAGGACTGGGCATCGTACCTTCCTGCCAGGTGACCGAAGTTCGCAGGCAGATGGGTCACTGGGACCAACGCGGAGAGGCTCCTGCCCTGACCACAGGTCGACCACAGCCGCTGCCCCAGATCGGGGGTTGCAAAGCAGCCCTGTCTGAATCCCCTGCCTCTAGAGGGAGTATTGGACCAACACTTCTAAAAAATGGGGGCCTTGCGGGCAACTCATCGGAGGGACACAAAAAAATCTTTGCCGACTTTCTCCTGAAGCTTACGAGCGTTCACACTTAAGCCTTTTACAATGTCAGCTGTTTAGCTAAACATGAGCTCAAGATCTAAATTTACACAATAATGAAGAAATCAGCTACAAGGGGAGACAATCAGCCAAAACAATCAATATGAGAATTAGTTTCCCAAGGCCACCCATCAGATGTTGGAATAATCAGGTGCAAGGCAGAATATATACATAAAACTGGAACTGGAACAAGGAACAAGGATGTTTTCAAAGACTGGTAGGATCTCTAAAACATTTGTAAAGTACATGTCATTGAGAAAGCTAAATACTCAAAGGTTGTGTAATACAACAGATTAATCATTGAGAAGAGTGAAATTATGCTGTTTTGAAAACTATGGCAGGTCAGATTTTCTGCCTAATGATATAAGAAGATTTCTCTCAAAAATACACATTATTTCAAAGACTTATTGGCTGTGAAATAAGTGAAGGGTATTTCAAATGGCTTGTCTGCAAAGAAAGGTGAGATGTAGGGAATCACAGAAAGTCGAGGGGAAAATATGTCAATATATACATTGCTATATGGTGAACTAAGCCTTAGGCCAGCAACAATGGAGAGGACCTGACCCTTAGAAACTTACAAGTAAGCTGGAATCTTCAAAAGTTCAAATCTTTATAAGTAAAAAGATTTATTAAAATGAATAACCAAGTGTTTTAATTGACATCAGATGATC
Organism: Hyperoodon ampullatus; assembly: GCF_949752795.1. Classification (NCBI taxonomy): domain Eukaryota; kingdom Metazoa; phylum Chordata; class Mammalia; order Artiodactyla; family Ziphiidae; genus Hyperoodon; species Hyperoodon ampullatus. The sequence goes on from NC_136919.1 coordinate 95,403,191, forward strand.
CAAACAACAAACCCTGAGAACATAGAAAAAATATAAATAAAGATATGAGCAGAACTTAATACAACAGAAAACGTATAAAATTGAGGTGATTTAGTAAGTCCAAAGAATATTCTTTGAAAAGATTTAAAAGACACACTTTGATTAAGGAAAACATAAACATATGTAAAGAATATACAGAAAGAATCAGGACAATGTTATAGCAGAGAATATATGAAATGCCAGTAAATTTGAACATTTCTGTAAAGGGGACCATTTCCTAGCTCCTAAAGTTGACCAAAACTGACACAAGAGGAAATCATTGAAGGTCATCATGTCTGCCCTTGGCATTCTTGGAACGCCCTGGCCTCAGAATGCAGCATCGGTAGTCCATGGTAACCTGCGGAGAGGGGGTGGGGCTGAAGGAGGTTGGAACACTGCCCTCACTGAGGGAGTGGGTGTGGCCATCTCTGCTGTGACTGAACAAAGGGCAGGGGAGCAGGGGGCCCAGGGCAGGGCCCTCAGAGCCCGGCAGGACCAGGGGAGTGTCACAAGCATTTGGCCCAGGCCAAAGGGCGCCTTCTTTGTCTGCACAGCTTCCCAAACACTCACATTTCCACTCAGGCCGCCCTCTTTGTTGAAGTGTGTGTGGAACGTGTCCTCGCAGTACACCTCGCTGCACAGCTAACCATAGGACTGGGCATCGTACCTTCCTGCCAGGTGACCGAAGTTCGCAGGCAGATGGGTCACTGGGACCAACGCGGAGAGGCTCCTGCCCTGACCACAGGTCGACCACAGCCGCTGCCCCAGATCGGGGGTTGCAAAGCAGCCCTGTCTGAATCCCCTGCCTCTAGAGGGAGTATTGGACCAACACTTCTAAAAAATGGGGTCCTTGCGGGCAACTCATCGGAGGGACACAAAAAAATCTTTGCCGACTTTCTCCTGAAGCTTACGAGCGTTCACACTTAAGCCTTTTACAATGTCAGCTGTTTAGCTAAACATGAGCTCAAGATCTAAATTTACACAATAATGAAGAAATCAGCTACAAGGGGAGACAATCAGCAAAAACAATCAATATGAGAATTAGTTTCCCAAGGCCACCCATCAGATGTTGGAATAATCAGGTGCAAGGCAGAATATATACATAAAACTGGAACTGGAACAAGGAACAAGGATGTTTTCAAAGACTGGTAGGATCTCTAAAACATTTGTAAAGTACATGTCATTGAGAAAGCTAAATACTCAAAGGTTGTGTAATACAACAGATTAATCATTGAGAAGAGTGAAATTATGCTGTTTTGAAAACTATGGCAGGTCAGATTTTCTGCCTAATGATATAAGAAGATTTCTCTCAAAAATACACATTATTTCAAAGACTTATTGGCTGTGAAATAAGTGAAGGGTATTTCAAATGGCTTGTCTGCAAAGAAAGGTGAGATGTAGGGAATCACAGAAAGTCGAGGGGAAAATATGTCAATATATACATTGCTATATGGTGAACTAAGCCTTAGGCCAGCAACAATGGAGAGGACCTGACCCTTAGAAACTTACAAGTAAGCTGGAATCTTCAAAAGTTCAAATCTTTATAAGTAAAAAGATTTATTAAAATGAATAACCAAGTGTTTTAATTGACATCAGATGATCCAAACAACAAACCCTGAGAACATAGAAAAATATAAATAAAGATATGAGCAGAACTTAATACAACAGAAAACGTATAAAATTGAGGTGATTTAGTAAGTCCAAAGAATATTCTTTGAAAAGATTTAAAAGACACACTTTGATTAAGGAAAACATAAACATATGTAAAGAATATACAGAAAGAATCAGGACAATGTTATAGCAGAGAATATATGAAATGCCAGTAAATTTGAACATTTCTGTAAAGGGGACCATTTCCTAGCTCCTAAAGTTGACCAAAACTGACACAAGAGGAAATCATTGAAGGTCATCATGTCTGCCCTTGGCATTCTTGGAACGCCCTGGCCTCAGAATGCAGCATCGGTAGTCCATGGTAACCTGCGGAGAGGGGGTGGGGCTGAAGGAGGTTGGAACACTGCCCTCACTGAGGGAGTGGGTGTGGCCATCTCTGCTGTGACTGAACAAAGGGCAGGGGAGCAGGGGGCCCAGGGCAGGGCCCTCAGAGCCCGGCAGGACCAGGGGAGTGTCACAAGCATTTGGCCCAGGCCAAAGGGCACCTTCTTTGTCTGCACAGCTTCCCAAACACTCACATTTCCACTCAGGCCGCCCTCTTTGTTGAAGTGTGTGTGGAACGTGTCCTCGCAGTACACCTCGCTGCACAGCTAACCATAGGACTGGGCATCGTACCTTCCTGCCAGGTGACCGAAGTTCGCAGGCAGATGGGTCACTGGGACCAACGCGGAGAGGCTCCTGCCCTGACCACAGGTCGACCACAGCCGCTGCCCCAGATCGGGGGTTGCAAAGCAGCCCTGTCTGAATCCCCTGCCTCTAGAGGGAGTATTGGACCAACACTTCTAAAAAATGGGGTCCTTGCGGGCAACTCATCGGAGGGACACAAAAAAATCTTTGCCGACTTTCTCCTGAAGCTTACGAGCGTTCACACTTAAGCCTTTTACAATGTCAGCTGTTTAGCTAAACATGAGCTCAAGATCTAAATTTACACAATAATGAAGAAATCAGCTACAAGGGGAGACAATCAGCAAAAACAATCAATATGAGAATTAGTTTCCCAAGGCCACCCATCAGATGTTGGAATAATCAGGTGCAAGGCAGAATATATACATAAAACTGGAACTGGAACAAGGAACAAGGATGTTTTCAAAGACTGGTAGGATCTCTAAAACATTTGTAAAGTACATGTCATTGAGAAAGCTAAATACTCAAAGGTTGTGTAATACAACAGATTAATCATTGAGAAGAGTGAAATTATGCTGTTTTGAAAACTATGGCAGGTCAGATTTTCTGCCTAATGATATAAGAAGATTTCTCTCAAAAATACACATTATTTCAAAGACTTATTGGCTGTGAAATAAGTGAAGGGTATTTCAAATGGCTTGTCTGCAAAGAAAGGTGAGATGTAGGGAATCACAGAAAGTCGAGGGGAAAATATGTCAATATATACATTGCTATATGGTGAACTAAGCCTTAGGCCAGCAACAATGGAGAGGACCTGACCCTTAGAAACTTACAAGTAAGCTGGAATCTTCAAAAGTTCAAATCTTTATAAGTAAAAAGATTTATTAAAATGAATAACCAAGTGTTTTAATTGACATCAGATGATCCAAACAACAAACCCTGAGAACATAGAAAAAATATAAATAAAGATATGAGCAGAACTTAATACAACAGAAAACGTATAAAATTGAGGTGATTTAGTAAGTCCAAAGAATATTCTTTGAAAAGATTTAAAAGACACACTTTGATTAAGGAAAACATAAACATATGTAAAGAATATACAGAAAGAATCAGGACAATGTTATAGCAGAGAATATATGAAATGCCAGTAAATTAGAACATTTCTGTAAAGGGGACCATTTCCTAGCTCCTAAAGTTGACCAAAACTGACACAAGAGGAAATCATTGAAGGTCATCATGTCTGCCCTTGGCATTCTTGGAACGCCCTGGCCTCAGAATGCAGCATCGGTAGTCCATGGTAACCTGCGGAGAGGGGGTGGGGCTGAAGGAGGTTGGAACACTGCCCTCACTGAGGGAGTGGGTGTGGCCATCTCTGCTGTGACTGAACAAAGGGCAGGGGAGCAGGGGGCCCAGGGCAGGGCCCTCAGAGCCCGGCAGGACCAGGGGAGTGTCACAAGCATTTGGCCCAGGCCAAAGGGCGCCTTCTTTGTCTGCACAGCTTCCCAAACACTCACATTTCCACTCAGGCCGCCCTCTTTGTTGAAGTGTGTGTGGAACGTGTCCTCGCAGTACACCTCGCTGCACAGCTAACCATAGGACTGGGCATCGTACCTTCCTGCCAGGTGACCGAAGTTCGCAGGCAGATGGGTCACTGGGACCAACGCGGAGAGGCTCCTGCCCTGACCACAGGTCGACCACAGCCGCTGCCCCAGATCGGGGGTTGCAAAGCAGCCCTGTCTGAATCCCCTGCCTCTAGAGGGAGTATTGGACCAACACTTCTAAAAAATGGGGTCCTTGCGGGCAACTCATCGGAGGGACACAAAAAAATCTTTGCCGACTTTCTCCTGAAGCTTACGAGCGTTCACACTTAAGCCTTTTACAATGTCAGCTGTTTAGCTAAACATGAGCTCAAGATCTAAATTTACACAATAATGAAGAAATCAGCTACAAGGGGAGACAATCAGCAAAAACAATCAATATGAGAATTAGTTTCCCAAGGCCACCCATCAGATGTTGGAATAATCAGGTGCAAGGCAGAATATATACATAAAACTGGAACTGGAACAAGGAACAAGGATGTTTTCAAAGACTGGTAGGATCTCTAAAACATTTGTAAAGTACATGTCATTGATAAAGCTAAATACTCAAAGGTTGTGTAATACAACAGATTAATCATTGAGAAGAGTGAAATTATGCTGTTTTGAAAACTATGGCAGGTCAGATTTTCTGCCTAATGATATAAGAAGATTTCTCTCAAAAATACACATTATTTCAAAGACTTATTGGCTGTGAAATAAGTGAAGGGTATTTCAAATGGCTTGTCTGCAAAGAAAGGTGAGATGTAGGGAATCACAGAAAGTCGAGGGGAAAATATGTCAATATATACATTGCTATATGGTGAACTAAGCCTTAGGCCAGCAACAATGGAGAGGACCTGACCCTTAGAAACTTACAAGTAAGCTGGAATCTTCAAAAGTTCAAATCTTTATAAGTAAAAAGATTTATTAAAATGAATAACCAAGTGTTTTAATTGACATCAGATGATCCAAACAACAAACCCTGAGAACATAGAAAAAATATAAATAAAGATATGAGCAGAACTTAATACAACAGAAAACGTATAAAATTGAGGTGATTTAGTAAGTCCAAAGAATATTCTTTGAAAAGATTTAAAAGACACACTTTGATTAAGGAAAACATAAACATATGTAAAGAATATACAGAAAGAATCAGGACAATGTTATAGCAGAGAATATATGAAATGCCAGTAAATTTGAACATTTCTGTAAAGGGGACCATTTCCTAGCTCCTAAAGTTGACCAAAACTGACACAAGAGGAAATCATTGAAGGTCATCATGTCTGCCCTTGGCATTCTTGGAACGCCCTGGCCTCAGAATGCAGCATCGGTAGTCCATGGTAACCTGCGGAGAGGGGGTGGGGCTGAAGGAGGTTGGAACACTGCCCTCACTGAGGGAGTGGGTGTGGCCATCTCTGCTGTGACTGAACAAAGGGCAGGGGAGCAGGGGGCCCAGGGCAGGGCCCTCAGAGCCCGGCAGGACCAGGGGAGTGTCACAAGCATTTGGCCCAGGCCAAAGGGCGCCTTCTTTGTCTGCACAGCTTCCCAAACACTCACATTTCCACTCAGGCCGCCCTCTTTGTTGAAGTGTGTGTGGAACGTGTCCTCGCAGTACACCTCGCTGCACAGCTAACCATAGGACTGGGCATCGTACCTTCCTGCCAGGTGACCGAAGTTCGCAGGCAGATGGGTCACTGGGACCAACGCGGAGAGGCTCCTGCCCTGACCACAGGTCAACCACAGCCGCTGCCCCAGATCGGGGGTTGCAAAGCAGCCCTGTCTGAATCCCCTGCCTCTAGAGGGAGTATTGGACCAACACTTCTAAAAAATGGGGTCCTTGCGGGCAACTCATCGGAGGGACACAAAAAAATCTTTGCCGACTTTCTCCTGAAGCTTACGAGCGTTCACACTTAAGCCTTTTACAATGTCAGCTGTTTAGCTAAACATGAGCTCAAGATCTAAATTTACACAATAATGAAGAAATCAGCTACAAGGGGAGACAATCAGCAAAAACAATCAATATGAGAATTAGTTTCCCAAGGCCACCCATCAGATGTTGGAATAATCAGGTGCAAGGCAGAATATATACATAAAACTGGAACTGGAACAAGGAACAAGGATGTTTTCAAAGACTGGTAGGATCTCTAAAACATTTGTAAAGTACATGTCATTGAGAAAGCTAAATACTCAAAGGTTGTGTAATACAACAGATTAATCATTGAGAAGAGTGAAATTATGCTGTTTTGAAAACTATGGCAGGTCAGATTTTCTGCCTAATGATATAAGAAGATTTCTCTCAAAAATACACATTATTTCAAAGACTTATTGGCTGTGAAATAAGTGAAGGGTATTTCAAATGGCTTGTCTGCAAAGAAAGGTGAGATGTAGGGAATCACAGAAAGTCGAGGGGAAAATATGTCAATATATACATTGCTATATGGTGAACTAAGCCTTAGGCCAGCAACAATGGAGAGGACCTGACCCTTAGAAACTTACAAGTAAGCTGGAATCTTCAAAAGTTCAAATCTTTATAAGTAAAAAGATTTATTAAAATGAATAACCAAGTGTTTTAATTGACATCAGATGATCCAAACAACAAACCCTGAGAACATAGAAAAAATATAAATAAAGATATGAGCAGAACTTAATACAACAGAAAACGTATAAAATTGAGGTGATTTAGTAAGTCCAAAGAATATTCTTTGAAAAGATTTAAAAGACACACTTTGATTAAGGAAAACATAAACATATGTAAAGAATATACAGAAAGAATCAGGACAATGTTATAGCAGAGAATATATGAAATGCCAGTAAATTAGAACATTTCTGTAAAGGGGACCATTTCCTAGCTCCTAAAGTTGACCAAAACTGACACAAGAGGAAATCATTGAAGGTCATCATGTCTGCCCTTGGCATTCTTGGAACGCCCTGGCCTCAGAATGCAGCATCGGTAGTCCATGGTAACCTGCGGAGAGGGGGTGGGGCTGAAGGAGGTTGGAACACTGCCCTCACTGAGGGAGTGGGTGTGGCCATCTCTGCTGTGACTGAACAAAGGGCAGGGGAGCAGGGGGCCCAGGGCAGGGCCCTCAGAGCCCGGCAGGACCAGGGGAGTGTCACAAGCATTTGGCCCAGGCCAAAGGGCGCCTTCTTTGTCTGCACAGCTTCCCAAACACTCACATTTCCACTCAGGCCGCCCTCTTTGTTGAAGTGTGTGTGGAACGTGTCCTCGCAGTACACCTCGCTGCACAGCTAACCATAGGACTGGGCATCGTACCTTCCTGCCAGGTGACCGAAGTTCGCAGGCAGATGGGTCACTGGGACCAACGCGGAGAGGCTCCTGCTCTGACCACAGGTCGACCACAGCCGCTGCCCCAGATCGGGGGTTGCAAAGCAGCCCTGTCTGAATCCCCTGCCTCTAGAGGGAGTATTGGACCAACACTTCTAAAAAATGGGGTCCTTGCGGGCAACTCATCGGAGGGACACAAAAAAATCTTTGCCGACTTTCTCCTGAAGCTTACGAGCGTTCACACTTAAGCCTTTTACAATGTCAGCTGTTTAGCTAAACATGAGCTCAAGATCTAAATTTACACAATAATGAAGAAATCAGCTACAAGGGGAGACAATCAGCCAAAACAATCAATATGAGAATTAGTTTCCCAAGGCCACCCATCAGATGTTGGAATAATCAGGTGCAAGGCAGAATATATACATAAAACTGGAACTGGAACAAGGAACAAGGATGTTTTCAAAGACTGGTAGGATCTCTAAAACATTTGTAAAGTACATGTCATTGAGAAAGCTAAATACTCAAAGGTTGTGTAATACAACAGATTAATCATTGAGAAGAGTGAAATTATGCTGTTTTGAAAACTATGGCAGGTCAGATTTTCTGCCTAATGATATAAGAAGATTTCTCTCAAAAATACACATTATTTCAAAGACTTATTGGCTGTGAAATAAGTGAAGGGTATTTCAAATGGCTTGTCTGCAAAGAAAGGTGAGATGTAGGGAATCACAGAAAGTCGAGGGGAAAATATGTCAATATATACATTGCTATATGGTGAACTAAGCCTTAGGCCAGCAACAATGGAGAGGACCTGACCCTTAGAAACTTACAAGTAAGCTGGAATCTTCAAAAGTTCAAATCTTTATAAGTAAAAAGATTTATTAAAATGAATAACCAAGTGTTTTAATTGACATCAGATGATCCAAACAACAAACCCTGAGAACATAGAAAAAATATAAATAAAGATATGAGCAGAACTTAATACAACAGAAAACGTATAAAATTGAGGTGATTTAGTAAGTCCAAAGAATATTCTTTGAAAAGATTTAAAAGACACACTTTGATTAAGGAAAACATAAACATATGTAAAGAATATACAGAAAGAATCAGGACAATGTTATAGCAGAGAATATATGAAATGCCAGTAAATTAGAACATTTCTGTAAAGGGGACCATTTCCTAGCTCCTAAAGTTGACCAAAACTGACACAAGAGGAAATCATTGAAGGTCATCATGTCTGCCCTTGGCATTCTTGGAACGCCCTGGCCTCAGAATGCAGCATCGGTAGTCCATGGTAACCTGCGGAGAGGGGGTGGGGCTGAAGGAGGTTGGAACACTGCCCTCACTGAGGGAGTGGGTGTGGCCATCTCTGCTGTGACTGAACAAAGGGCAGGGGAGCAGGGGGCCCAGGGCAGGGCCCTCAGAGCCCGGCAGGACCAGGGGAGTGTCACAAGCATTTGGCCCAGGCCAAAGGGCGCCTTCTTTGTCTGCACAGCTTCCCAAACACTCACATTTCCACTCAGGCCGCCCTCTTTGTTGAAGTGTGTGTGGAACGTGTCCTCGCAGTACACCTCGCTGCACAGCTAACCATAGGACTGGGCATCGTACCTTCCTGCCAGGTGACCGAAGTTCGCAGGCAGATGGGTCACTGGGACCAACGCGGAGAGGCTCCTGCTCTGACCACAGGTCGACCACAGCCGCTGCCCCAGATCGGGGGTTGCAAAGCAGCCCTGTCTGAATCCCCTGCCTCTAGAGGGAGTATTGGACCAACACTTCTAAAAAATGGGGTCCTTGCGGGCAACTCATCGGAGGGACACAAAAAAATCTTTGCCGACTTTCTCCTGAAGCTTACGAGCGTTCACACTTAAGCCTTTTACAATGTCAGCTGTTTAGCTAAACATGAGCTCAAGATCTAAATTTACACAATAATGAAGAAATCAGCTACAAGGGGAGACAATCAGCCAAAACAATCAATATGAGAATTAGTTTCCCAAGGCCACCCATCAGATGTTGGAATAATCAGGTGCAAGGCAGAATATATACATAAAACTGGAACTGGAACAAGGAACAAGGATGTTTTCAAAGACTGGTAGGATCTCTAAAACATTTGTAAAGTACATGTCATTGAGAAAGCTAAATACTCAAAGGTTGTGTAATACAACAGATTAATCATTGAGAAGAGTGAAATTATGCTGTTTTGAAAACTATGGCAGGTCAGATTTTCTGCCTAATGATATAAGAAGATTTCTCTCAAAAATACACATTATTTCAAAGACTTATTGGCTGTGAAATAAGTGAAGGGTATTTCAAATGGCTTGTCTGCAAAGAAAGGTGAGATGTAGGGAATCACAGAAAGTCGAGGGGAAAATATGTCAATATATACATTGCTATATGGTGAACTAAGCCTTAGGCCAGCAACAATGGAGAGGACCTGACCCTTAGAAACTTACAAGTAAGCTGGAATCTTCAAAAGTTCAAATCTTTATAAGTAAAAAGATTTATTAAAATGAATAACCAAGTGTTTTAATTGACATCAGATGATCCAAACAACAAACCCTGAGAACATAGAAAAAATATAAATAAAGATATGAGCAGAACTTAATACAACAGAAAACGTATAAAATTGAGGTGATTTAGTAAGTCCAAAGAATATTCTTTGAAAAGATTTAAAAGACACACTTTGATTAAGGAAAACATAAACATATGTAAAGAATATACAGAAAGAATCAGGACAATGTTATAGCAGAGAATATATGAAATGCCAGTAAATTAGAACATTTCTGTAAAGGGGACCATTTCCTAGCTCCTAAAGTTGACCAAAACTGACACAAGAGGAAATCATTGAAGGTCATCATGTCTGCCCTTGGCATTCTTGGAACGCCCTGGCCTCAGAATGCAGCATCGGTAGTCCATGGTAACCTGCGGAGAGGGGGTGGGGCTGAAGGAGGTTGGAACACTGCCCTCACTGAGGGAGTGGGTGTGGCCATCTCTGCTGTGACTGAACAAAGGGCAGGGGAGCAGGGGGCCCAGGGCAGGGCCCTCAGAGCCCGGCAGGACCAGGGGAGTGTCACAAGCATTTGGCCCAGGCCAAAGGGCGCCTTCTTTGTCTGCACAGCTTCCCAAACACTCACATTTCCACTCAGGCCGCCCTCTTTGTTGAAGTGTGTGTGGAACGTGTCCTCGCAGTACACCTCGCTGCACAGCTAACCATAGGACTGGGCATCGTACCTTCCTGCCAGGTGACCGAAGTTCGCAGGCAGATGGGTCACTGGGACCAACGCGGAGAGGCTCCTGCCCTGACCACAGGTCAACCACAGCCGCTGCCCCAGATCGGGGGTTGCAAAGCAGCCCTGTCTGAATCCCCTGTCTCTAGAGGGAGTATTGGACCAACACTTCTAAAAAATGGGGTCCTTGCGGGCAACTCATCGGAGGGACACAAAAAAATCTTTGCCGACTTTCTCCTGAAGCTTACGAGCGTTCACACTTAAGCCTTTTACAATGTCAGCTGTTTAGCTAAACATGAGCTCAAGATCTAAATTTACACAATAATGAAGAAATCAGCTACAAGGGGAGACAATCAGCAAAAACAATCCATATGAGAATTAGTTTCCCAAGGCCACCCATCAGATGTTGGAATAATCAGGTGCAAGGCAGAATATATACATAAAACTGGAACTGGAACAAGGAACAAGGATGTTTTCAAAGACTGGTAGGATCTCTAAAACATTTGTAAAGTACATGTCATTGATAAAGCTAAATACTCAAAGGTTGTGTAATACAACAGATTAATCATTGAGAAGAGTGAAATTATGCTGTTTTGAAAACTATGGCAGGTCAGATTTTCTGCCTAATGATATAAGAAGATTTCTCTCAAAAATACACATTATTTCAAAGACTTATTGGCTGTGAAATAAGTGAAGGGTATTTCAAATGGCTTGTCTGCAAAGAAAGGTGAGATGTAGGGAATCACAGAAAGTCGAGGGGAAAATATGTCAATATATACATTGCTATATGGTGAACTAAGCCTTAGGCCAGCAACAATGGAGAGGACCTGACCCTTAGAAACTTACAAGTAAGCTGGAATCTTCAAAAGTTCAAATCTTTATAAGTAAAAAGATTTATTAAAATGAATAACCAAGTGTTTTAATTGACATCAGATGATCCAAACAACAAACCCTGAGAACATAGAAAAAATATAAATAAAGATATGAGCAGAACTTAATACAACAGAAAACGTATAAAATTGAGGTGATTTAGTAAGTCCAAAGAATATTCTTTGAAAAGATTTAAAAGACACACTTTGATTAAGGAAAACATAAACATATGTAAAGAATATACAGAAAGAATCAGGACAATGTTATAGCAGAGAATATATGAAATGCCAGTAAATTTGAACATTTCTGTAAAGGGGACCATTTCCTAGCTCCTAAAGTTGACCAAAACTGACACAAGAGGAAATCATTGAAGGTCATCATGTCTGCCCTTGGCATTCGTGGAACGCCCTGGCCTCAGAATGCAGCATCGGTAGTCCATGGTAACCTGCGGAGAGGGGGTGGGGCTGAAGGAGGTTGGAACACTGCCCTCACTGAGGGAGTGGGTGTGGCCATCTCTGCTGTGACTGAACAAAGGGCAGGGGAGCAGGGGGCCCAGGGCAGGGCCCTCAGAGCCCGGCAGGACCAGGGGAGTGTCACAAGCATTTGGCCCAGGCCAAAGGGCGCCTTCTTTGTCTGCACAGCTTCCCAAACACTCACATTTCCACTCAGGCCGCCCTCTTTGTTGAAGTGTGTGTGGAACGTGTCCTCGCAGTACACCTCGCTGCACAGCTAACCATAGGACTGGGCATCGTACCTTCCTGCCAGGTGACCGAAGTTCGCAGGCAGATGGGTCACTGGGACCAACGCGGAGAGGCTCCTGCCCTGACCACAGGTCGACCACAGCCGCTGCCCCAGATCGGGGGTTGCAAAGCAGCCCTGTCTGAATCCCCTGCCTCTAGAGGGAGTATTGGACCAACACTTCTAAAAAATGGGGGCCTTGCGGGCAACTCATCGGAGGGACACAAAAAAATCTTTGCCGACTTTCTCCTGAAGCTTACGAGCGTTCACACTTAAGCCTTTTACAATGTCAGCTGTTTAGCTAAACATGAGCTCAAGATCTAAATTTACACAATAATGAAGAAATCAGCTACAAGGGGAGACAATCAGCCAAAACAATCAATATGAGAATTAGTTTCCCAAGGCCACCCATCAGATGTTGGAATAATCAGGTGCAAGGCAGAATATATACATAAAACTGGAACTGGAACAAGGAACAAGGATGTTTTCAAAGACTGGTAGGATCTCTAAAACATTTGTAAAGTACATGTCATTGATAAAGCTAAATACTCAAAGGTTGTGTAATACAACAGATTAATCATTGAGAAGAGTGAAATTATGCTGTTTTGAAAACTATGGCAGGTCAGATTTTCTGCCTAATGATATAAGAAGATTTCTCTCAAAAATACACATTATTTCAAAGACTTATTGGCTGTGAAATAAGTGAAGGGTATTTCAAATGGCTTGTCTGCAAAGAAAGGTGAGATGTAGGGAATCACAGAAAGTCGAGGGGAAAATATGTCAATATATACATTGCTATATGGTGAACTAAGCCTTAGGCCAGCAACAATGGAGAGGACCTGACCCTTAGAAACTTACAAGTAAGCTGGAATCTTCAAAAGTTCAAATCTTTATAAGTAAAAAGATTTATTAAAATGAATAACCAAGTGTTTTAATTGACATCAGATGATCCAAACAACAAACCCTGAGAACATAGAAAAAATATAAATAAAGATATGAGCAGAACTTAATACAACAGAAAACGTATAAAATTGAGGTGATTTAGTAAGTCCAAAGAATATTCTTTGAAAAGATTTAAAAGACACACTTTGATTAAGGAAAACATAAACATATGTAAAGAATATACAGAAAGAATCAGGACAATGTTATAGCAGAGAATATATGAAATGCCAGTAAATTTGAACATTTCTGTAAAGGGGACCATTTCCTAGCTCCTAAAGTTGACCAAAACTGACACAAGAGGAAATCATTGAAGGTCATCATGTCTGCCCTTGGCATTCTTGGAACGCCCTGGCCTCAGAATGCAGCATCGGTAGTCCATGGTAACCTGCGGAGAGGGGGTGGGGCTGAAGGAGGTTGGAACACTGCCCTCACTGAGGGAGTGGGTGTGGCCATCTCTGCTGTGACTGAACAAAGGGCAGGGGAGCAGGGGGCCCAGGGCAGGGCCCTCAGAGCCCGGCAGGACCAGGGGAGTGTCACAAGCATTTGGCCCAGGCCAAAGGGCACCTTCTTTGTCTGCACAGCTTCCCAAACACTCACATTTCCACTCAGGCCGCCCTCTTTGTTGAAGTGTGTGTGGAACGTGTCCTCGCAGTACACCTCGCTGCACAGCTAACCATAGGACTGGGCATCGTACCTTCCTGCCAGGTGACCGAAGTTCGCAGGCAGATGGGTCACTGGGACCAACGCGGAGAGGCTCCTGCCCTGACCACAGGTCGACCACAGCCGCTGCCCCAGATCGGGGGTTGCAAAGCAGCCCTGTCTGAATCCCCTGCCTCTAGAGGGAGTATTGGACCAACACTTCTAAAAAATGGGGTCCTTGCGGGCAACTCATCGGAGGGACACAAAAAAATCTTTGCCGACTTTCTCCTGAAGCTTACGAGCGTTCACACTTAAGCCTTTTACAATGTCAGCTGTTTAGCTAAACATGAGCTCAAGATCTAAATTTACACAATAATGAAGAAATCAGCTACAAGGGGAGACAATCAGCCAAAACAATCAATATGAGAATTAGTTTCCCAAGGCCACCCATCAGATGTTGGAATAATCAGGTGCAAGGCAGAATATATACATAAAACTGGAACTGGAACAAGGAACAAGGATGTTTTCAAAGACTGGTAGGATCTCTAAAACATTTGTAAAGTACATGTCATTGATAAAGCTAAATACTCAAAGGTTGTGTAATACAACAGATTAATCATTGAGAAGAGTGAAATTATGCTGTTTTGAAAACTATGGCAGGTCAGATTTTCTGCCTAATGATATAAGAAGATTTCTCTCAAAAATACACATTATTTCAAAGACTTATTGGCTGTGAAATAAGTGAAGGGTATTTCAAATGGCTTGTCTGCAAAGAAAGGTGAGATGTAGGGAATCACAGAAAGTCGAGGGGAAAATATGTCAATATATACATTGCTATATGGTGAACTAAGCCTTAGGCCAGCAACAATGGAGAGGACCTGACCCTTAGAAACTTACAAGTAAGCTGGAATCTTCAAAAGTTCAAATCTTTATAAGTAAAAAGATTTATTAAAATGAATAACCAAGTGTTTTAATTGACATCAGATGATCCAAACAACAAACCCTGAGAACATAGAAAAAATATAAATAAAGATATGAGCAGAACTTAATACAACAGAAAACGTATAAAATTGAGGTGATTTAGTAAGTCCAAAGAATATTCTTTGAAAAGATTTAAAAGACACACTTTGATTAAGGAAAACATAAACATATGTAAAGAATATACAGAAAGAATCAGGACAATGTTATAGCAGAGAATATATGAAATGCCAGTAAATTAGAACATTTCTGTAAAGGGGACCATTTCCTAGCTCCTAAAGTTGACCAAAACTGACACAAGAGGAAATCATTGAAGGTCATCATGTCTGCCCTTGGCATTCTTGGAACGCCCTGGCCTCAGAATGCAGCATCGGTAGTCCATGGTAACCTGCGGAGAGGGGGTGGGGCTGAAGGAGGTTGGAACACTGCCCTCACTGAGGGAGTGGGTGTGGCCATCTCTGCTGTGACTGAACAAAGGGCAGGGGAGCAGGGGGCCCAGGGCAGGGCCCTCAGAGCCCGGCAGGACCAGGGGAGTGTCACAAGCATTTGGCCCAGGCCAAAGGGCGCCTTCTTTGTCTGCACAGCTTCCCAAACACTCACATTTCCACTCAGGCCGCCCTCTTTGTTGAAGTGTGTGTGGAACGTGTCCTCGCAGTACACCTCGCTGCACAGCTAACCATAGGACTGGGCATCGTACCTTCCTGCCAGGTGACCGAAGTTCGCAGGCAGATGGGTCACTGGGACCAACGCGGAGAGGCTCCTGCCCTGACCACAGGTCGACCACAGCCGCTGCCCCAGATCGGGGGTTGCAAAGCAGCCCTGTCTGAATCCCCTGCCTCTAGAGGGAGTATTGGACCAACACTTCTAAAAAATGGGGTCCTTGCGGGCAACTCATCGGAGGGACACAAAAAAATCTTTGCCAACTTTCTCCTGAAGCTTACGAGCGTTCACACTTAAGCCTTTTACAATGTCAGCTGTTTAGCTAAACATGAGCTCAAGATCTAAATTTACACAATAATGAAGAAATCAGCTACAAGGGGAGACAATCAGCAAAAACAATCCATATGAGAATTAGTTTCCCAAGGCCACCCATCAGATGTTGGAATAATCAGGTGCAAGGCAGAATATATACATAAAACTGGAACTGGAACAAGGAACAAGGATGTTTTCAAAGACTGGTAGGATCTCTAAAACATTTGTAATGTACATGTCATTGAGAAAGCTAAATACTCAAAGGTTGTGTAATACAACAGATTAATCATTGAGAAGAGTGAAATTATGCTGTTTTGAAAACTATGGCAGGTCAGATTTTCTGCCTAATGATATAAGAAGATTTCTGTCAAAAATACACATTATTTCAAAGACTTATTGGCTGTGAAATAAGTGAAGGGTATTTCAAATGGCTTGTCTGCAAAGAAAGGTGAGATGTAGGGAATCACAGAAAGTCGAGGGGAAAATATGTCAATATATACATTGCTATATGGTGAACTAAGCCTTAGGCCAGCAACAATGGAGAGGACCTGACCCTTAGAAACTTACAAGTAAGCTGGAATCTTCAAAAGTTCAAATCTTTATAAGTAAAAAGATTTATTAAAATGAATAACCAAGTGTTTTAATTGACATCAGATGATCCAAACAACAAACCCTGAGAACATAGAAAAAATATAAATAAAGATATGAGCAGAACTTAATACAACAGAAAACGTATAAAATTGAGGTGATTTAGTAAGTCCAAAGAATATTCTTTGAAAAGATTTAAAAGACACACTTTGATTAAGGAAAACATAAACATATGTAAAGAATATACAGAAAGAATCAGGACAATGTTATAGCAGAGAATATATGAAATGCCAGTAAATTAGAACATTTCTGTAAAGGGGACCATTTCCTAGCTCCTAAAGTTGACCAAAACTGACACAAGAGGAAATCATTGAAGGTCATCATGTCTGCCCTTGGCATTCTTGGAACGCCCTGGCCTCAGAATGCAGCATCGGTAGTCCATGGTAACCTGCGGAGAGGGGGTGGGGCTGAAGGAGGTTGGAACACTGCCCTCACTGAGGGAGTGGGTGTGGCCATCTCTGCTGTGACTGAACAAAGGGCAGGGGAGCAGGGGGCCCAGGGCAGGGCCCTCAGAGCCCGGCAGGACCAGGGGAGTGTCACAAGCATTTGGCCCAGGCCAAAGGGCGCCTTCTTTGTCTGCACAGCTTCCCAAACACTCACATTTCCACTCAGGCCGCCCTCTTTGTTGAAGTGTGTGTGGAACGTGTCCTCGCAGTACACCTCGCTGCACAGCTAACCATAGGACTGGGCATCGTACCTTCCTGCCAGGTGACCGAAGTTCGCAGGCAGATGGGTCACTGGGACCAACGCGGAGAGGCTCCTGCCCTGACCACAGGTCGACCACAGCCGCTGCCCCAGATCGGGGGTTGCAAAGCAGCCCTGTCTGAATCCCCTGCCTCTAGAGGGAGTATTGGACCAACACTTCTAAAAAATGGGGTCCTTGCGGGCAACTCATCGGAGGGACACAAAAAAATCTTTGCCGACTTTCTCCTGAAGCTTACGAGCGTTCACACTTAAGCCTTTTACAATGTCAGCTGTTTAGCTAAACATGAGCTCATGATCTAAATTTACACAATAATGAAGAAATCAGCTACAAGGGGAGACAATCAGCAAAAACAATCCATATGAGAATTAGTTTCCCAAGGCCACCCATCAGATGTTGGAATAATCAGGTGCAAGGCAGAATATATACATAAAACTGGAACTGGAACAAGGAACAAGGATGTTTTCAAAGACTGGTAGGATCTCTAAAACATTTGTAAAGTACATGTCATTGATAAAGCTAAATACTCAAAGGTTGTGTAATACAACAGATTAATCATTGAGAAGAGTGAAATTATGCTGTTTTGAAAACTATGGCAGGTCAGATTTTCTGCCTAATGATATAAGAAGATTTCTCTCAAAAATACACATTATTTCAAAGACTTATTGGCTGTGAAATAAGTGAAGGGTATTTCAAATGGCTTGTCTGCAAAGAAAGGTGAGATGTAGGGAATCACAGAAAGTCGAGGGGAAAATATGTCAATATATACATTGCTATATGGTGAACTAAGCCTTAGGCCAGCAACAATGGAGAGGACCTGACCCTTAGAAACTTACAAGTAAGCTGGAATCTTCAAAAGTTCAAATCTTTATAAGTAAAAAGATTTATTAAAATGAATAACCAAGTGTTTTAATTGACATCAGATGATCCAAACAACAAACCCTGAGAACATAGAAAAAATATAAATAAAGATATGAGCAGAACTTAATACAACAGAAAACGTATAAAATTGAGGTGATTTAGTAAGTCCAAAGAATATTCTTTGAAAAGATTTAAAAGACACACTTTGATTAAGGAAAACATAAACATATGTAAAGAATATACAGAAAGAATCAGGACAATGTTATAGCAGAGAATATATGAAATGCCAGTAAATTTGAACATTTCTGTAAAGGGGACCATTTCCTAGCTCCTAAAGTTGACCAAAACTGACACAAGAGGAAATCATTGAAGGTCATCATGTCTGCCCTTGGCATTCTTGGAACGCCCTGGCCTCAGAATGCAGCATCGGTAGTCCATGGTAACCTGCGGAGAGGGGGTGGGGCTGAAGGAGGTTGGAACACTGCCCTCACTGAGGGAGTGGGTGTGGCCATCTCTGCTGTGACTGAACAAAGGGCAGGGGAGCAGGGGGCCCAGGGCAGGGCCCTCAGAGCCCGGCAGGACCAGGGGAGTGTCACAAGCATTTGGCCCAGGCCAAAGGGCGCCTTCTTTGTCTGCACAGCTTCCCAAACACTCACATTTCCACTCAGGCCGCCCTCTTTGTTGAAGTGTGTGTGGAACGTGTCCTCGCAGTACACCTCGCTGCACAGCTAACCATAGGACTGGGCATCGTACCTTCCTGCCAGGTGACCGAAGTTCGCAGGCAGATGGGTCACTGGGACCAACGCGGAGAGGCTCCTGCCCTGACCACAGGTCGACCACAGCCGCTGCCCCAGATCGGGGGTTGCAAAGCAGCCCTGTCTGAATCCCCTGCCTCTAGAGGGAGTATTGGACCAACACTTCTAAAAAATGGGGTCCTTGCGGGCAACTCATCGGAGGGACACAAAAAAATCTTTGCCGACTTTCTCCTGAAGCTTACGAGCGTTCACACTTAAGCCTTTTACAATGTCAGCTGTTTAGCTAAACATGAGCTCAAGATCTAAATTTACACAATAATGAAGAAATCAGCTACAAGGGGAGACAATCAGCAAAAACAATCCATATGAGAATTAGTTTCCCAAGGCCACCCATCAGATGTTGGAATAATCAGGTGCAAGGCAGAATATATACATAAAACTGGAACTGGAACAAGGAACAAGGATGTTTTCAAAGACTGGTAGGATCTCTAAAACATTTGTAAAGTACATGTCATTGATAAAGCTAAATACTCAAAGGTTGTGTAATACAACAGATTAATCATTGAGAAGAGTGAAATTATGCTGTTTTGAAAACTATGGCAGGTCAGATTTTCTGCCTAATGATATAAGAAGATTTCTCTCAAAAATACACATTATTTCAAAGACTTATTGGCTGTGAAATAAGTGAAGGGTATTTCAAATGGCTTGTCTGCAAAGAAAGGTGAGATGTAGGGAATCACAGAAAGTCGAGGGGAAAATATGTCAATATATACATTGCTATATGGTGAACTAAGCCTTAGGCCAGCAACAATGGAGAGGACCTGACCCTTAGAAACTTACAAGTAAGCTGGAATCTTCAAAAGTTCAAATCTTTATAAGTAAAAAGATTTATTAAAATGAATAACCAAGTGTTTTAATTGACATCAGATGATCCAAACAACAAACCCTGAGAACATAGAAAAAATATAAATAAAGATATGAGCAGAACTTAATACAACAGAAAACGTATAAAATTGAGGTGATTTAGTAAGTCCAAAGAATATTCTTTGAAAAGATTTAAAAGACACACTTTGATTAAGGAAAACATAAACATATGTAAAGAATATACAGAAAGAATCAGGACAATGTTATAGCAGAGAATATATGAAATGCCAGTAAATTTGAACATTTCTGTAAAGGGGACCATTTCCTAGCTCCTAAAGTTGACCAAAACTGACACAAGAGGAAATCATTGAAGGTCATCATGTCTGCCCTTGGCATTCTTGGAACGCCCTGGCCTCAGAATGCAGCATCGGTAGTCCATGGTAACCTGCGGAGAGGGGGTGGGG
This sequence comes from Hyperoodon ampullatus, assembly GCF_949752795.1. NCBI lineage: Eukaryota > Metazoa > Chordata > Mammalia > Artiodactyla > Ziphiidae > Hyperoodon > Hyperoodon ampullatus. The sequence continues at coordinate 95,423,025 of NC_136919.1, forward strand.
CTGAAGGAGGTTGGAACACTGCCCTCACTGAGGGAGTGGGTGTGGCCATCTCTGCTGTGACTGAACAAAGGGCAGGGGAGCAGGGGGCCCAGGGCAGGGCCCTCAGAGCCCGGCAGGACCAGGGGAGTGTCACAAGCATTTGGCCCAGGCCAAAGGGCGCCTTCTTTGTCTGCACAGCTTCCCAAACACTCACATTTCCACTCAGGCCGCCCTCTTTGTTGAAGTGTGTGTGGAACGTGTCCTCGCAGTACACCTCGCTGCACAGCTAACCATAGGACTGGGCATCGTACCTTCCTGCCAGGTGACCGAAGTTCGCAGGCAGATGGGTCACTGGGACCAACGCGGAGAGGCTCCTGCCCTGACCACAGGTCGACCACAGCCGCTGCCCCAGATCGGGGGTTGCAAAGCAGCCCTGTCTGAATCCCCTGCCTCTAGAGGGAGTATTGGACCAACACTTCTAAAAAATGGGGTCCTTGCGGGCAACTCATCGGAGGGACACAAAAAAATCTTTGCCGACTTTCTCCTGAAGCTTACGAGCGTTCACACTTAAGCCTTTTACAATGTCAGCTGTTTAGCTAAACATGAGCTCAAGATCTAAATTTACACAATAATGAAGAAATCAGCTACAAGGGGAGACAATCAGCAAAAACAATCCATATGAGAATTAGTTTCCCAAGGCCACCCATCAGATGTTGGAATAATCAGGTGCAAGGCAGAATATATACATAAAACTGGAACTGGAACAAGGAACAAGGATGTTTTCAAAGACTGGTAGGATCTCTAAAACATTTGTAAAGTACATGTCATTGATAAAGCTAAATACTCAAAGGTTGTGTAATACAACAGATTAATCATTGAGAAGAGTGAAATTATGCTGTTTTGAAAACTATGGCAGGTCAGATTTTCTGCCTAATGATATAAGAAGATTTCTCTCAAAAATACACATTATTTCAAAGACTTATTGGCTGTGAAATAAGTGAAGGGTATTTCAAATGGCTTGTCTGCAAAGAAAGGTGAGATGTAGGGAATCACAGAAAGTCGAGGGGAAAATATGTCAATATATACATTGCTATATGGTGAACTAAGCCTTAGGCCAGCAACAATGGAGAGGACCTGACCCTTAGAAACTTACAAGTAAGCTGGAATCTTCAAAAGTTCAAATCTTTATAAGTAAAAAGATTTATTAAAATGAATAACCAAGTGTTTTAATTGACATCAGATGATCCAAACAACAAACCCTGAGAACATAGAAAAAATATAAATAAAGATATGAGCAGAACTTAATACAACAGAAAACGTATAAAATTGAGGTGATTTAGTAAGTCCAAAGAATATTCTTTGAAAAGATTTAAAAGACACACTTTGATTAAGGAAAACATAAACATATGTAAAGAATATACAGAAAGAATCAGGACAATGTTATAGCAGAGAATATATGAAATGCCAGTAAATTTGAACATTTCTGTAAAGGGGACCATTTCCTAGCTCCTAAAGTTGACCAAAACTGACACAAGAGGAAATCATTGAAGGTCATCATGTCTGCCCTTGGCATTCTTGGAACGCCCTGGCCTCAGAATGCAGCATCGGTAGTCCATGGTAACCTGCGGAGAGGGGGTGGGGCTGAAGGAGGTTGGAACACTGCCCTCACTGAGGGAGTGGGTGTGGCCATCTCTGCTGTGACTGAACAAAGGGCAGGGGAGCAGGGGGCCCAGGGCAGGGCCCTCAGAGCCCGGCAGGACCAGGGGAGTGTCACAAGCATTTGGCCCAGGCCAAAGGGCGCCTTCTTTGTCTGCACAGCTTCCCAAACACTCACATTTCCACTCAGGCCGCCCTCTTTGTTGAAGTGTGTGTGGAACGTGTCCTCGCAGTACACCTCGCTGCACAGCTAACCATAGGACTGGGCATCGTACCTTCCTGCCAGGTGACCGAAGTTCGCAGGCAGATGGGTCACTGGGACCAACGCGGAGAGGCTCCTGCCCTGACCACAGGTCGACCACAGCCGCTGCCCCAGATCGGGGGTTGCAAAGCAGCCCTGTCTGAATCCCCTGCCTCTAGAGGGAGTATTGGACCAACACTTCTAAAAAATGGGGTCCTTGCGGGCAACTCATCGGAGGGACACAAAAAAATCTTTGCCGACTTTCTCCTGAAGCTTACGAGCGTTCACACTTAAGCCTTTTACAATGTCAGCTGTTTAGCTAAACATGAGCTCAAGATCTAAATTTACACAATAATGAAGAAATCAGCTACAAGGGGAGACAATCAGCAAAAACAATCCATATGAGAATTAGTTTCCCAAGGCCACCCATCAGATGTTGGAATAATCAGGTGCAAGGCAGAATATATACATAAAACTGGAACTGGAACAAGGAACAAGGATGTTTTCAAAGACTGGTAGGATCTCTAAAACATTTGTAAAGTACATGTCATTGATAAAGCTAAATACTCAAAGGTTGTGTAATACAACAGATTAATCATTGAGAAGAGTGAAATTATGCTGTTTTGAAAACTATGGCAGGTCAGATTTTCTGCCTAATGATATAAGAAGATTTCTCTCAAAAATACACATTATTTCAAAGACTTATTGGCTGTGAAATAAGTGAAGGGTATTTCAAATGGCTTGTCTGCAAAGAAAGGTGAGATGTAGGGAATCACAGAAAGTCGAGGGGAAAATATGTCAATATATACATTGCTATATGGTGAACTAAGCCTTAGGCCAGCAACAATGGAGAGGACCTGACCCTTAGAAACTTACAAGTAAGCTGGAATCTTCAAAAGTTCAAATCTTTATAAGTAAAAAGATTTATTAAAATGAATAACCAAGTGTTTTAATTGACATCAGATGATCCAAACAACAAACCCTGAGAACATAGAAAAAATATAAATAAAGATATGAGCAGAACTTAATACAACAGAAAACGTATAAAATTGAGGTGATTTAGTAAGTCCAAAGAATATTCTTTGAAAAGATTTAAAAGACACACTTTGATTAAGGAAAACATAAACATATGTAAAGAATATACAGAAAGAATCAGGACAATGTTATAGCAGAGAATATATGAAATGCCAGTAAATTTGAACATTTCTGTAAAGGGGACCATTTCCTAGCTCCTAAAGTTGACCAAAACTGACACAAGAGGAAATCATTGAAGGTCATCATGTCTGCCCTTGGCATTCTTGGAACGCCCTGGCCTCAGAATGCAGCATCGGTAGTCCATGGTAACCTGCGGAGAGGGGGTGGGGCTGAAGGAGGTTGGAACACTGCCCTCACTGAGGGAGTGGGTGTGGCCATCTCTGCTGTGACTGAACAAAGGGCAGGGGAGCAGGGGGCCCAGGGCAGGGCCCTCAGAGCCCGGCAGGACCAGGGGAGTGTCACAAGCATTTGGCCCAGGCCAAAGGGCGCCTTCTTTGTCTGCACAGCTTCCCAAACACTCACATTTCCACTCAGGCCGCCCTCTTTGTTGAAGTGTGTGTGGAACGTGTCCTCGCAGTACACCTCGCTGCACAGCTAACCATAGGACTGGGCATCGTACCTTCCTGCCAGGTGACCGAAGTTCGCAGGCAGATGGGTCACTGGGACCAACGCGGAGAGGCTCCTGCCCTGACCACAGGTCGACCACAGCCGCTGCCCCAGATCGGGGGTTGCAAAGCAGCCCTGTCTGAATCCCCTGCCTCTAGAGGGAGTATTGGACCAACACTTCTAAAAAATGGGGTCCTTGCGGGCAACTCATCGGAGGGACACAAAAAAATCTTTGCCGACTTTCTCCTGAAGCTTACGAGCGTTCACACTTAAGCCTTTTACAATGTCAGCTGTTTAGCTAAACATGAGCTCAAGATCTAAATTTACACAATAATGAAGAAATCAGCTACAAGGGGAGACAATCAGCAAAAACAATCCATATGAGAATTAGTTTCCCAAGGCCACCCATCAGATGTTGGAATAATCAGGTGCAAGGCAGAATATATACATAAAACTGGAACTGGAACAAGGAACAAGGATGTTTTCAAAGACTGGTAGGATCTCTAAAACATTTGTAAAGTACATGTCATTGATAAAGCTAAATACTCAAAGGTTGTGTAATACAACAGATTAATCATTGAGAAGAGTGAAATTATGCTGTTTTGAAAACTATGGCAGGTCAGATTTTCTGCCTAATGATATAAGAAGATTTCTCTCAAAAATACACATTATTTCAAAGACTTATTGGCTGTGAAATAAGTGAAGGGTATTTCAAATGGCTTGTCTGCAAAGAAAGGTGAGATGTAGGGAATCACAGAAAGTCGAGGGGAAAATATGTCAATATATACATTGCTATATGGTGAACTAAGCCTTAGGCCAGCAACAATGGAGAGGACCTGACCCTTAGAAACTTACAAGTAAGCTGGAATCTTCAAAAGTTCAAATCTTTATAAGTAAAAAGATTTATTAAAATGAATAACCAAGTGTTTTAATTGACATCAGATGATCCAAACAACAAACCCTGAGAACATAGAAAAAATATAAATAAAGATATGAGCAGAACTTAATACAACAGAAAACGTATAAAATTGAGGTGATTTAGTAAGTCCAAAGAATATTCTTTGAAAAGATTTAAAAGACACACTTTGATTAAGGAAAACATAAACATATGTAAAGAATATACAGAAAGAATCAGGACAATGTTATAGCAGAGAATATATGAAATGCCAGTAAATTTGAACATTTCTGTAAAGGGGACCATTTCCTAGCTCCTAAAGTTGACCAAAACTGACACAAGAGGAAATCATTGAAGGTCATCATGTCTGCCCTTGGCATTCTTGGAACGCCCTGGCCTCAGAATGCAGCATCGGTAGTCCATGGTAACCTGCGGAGAGGGGGTGGGGCTGAAGGAGGTTGGAACACTGCCCTCACTGAGGGAGTGGGTGTGGCCATCTCTGCTGTGACTGAACAAAGGGCAGGGGAGCAGGGGGCCCAGGGCAGGGCCCTCAGAGCCCGGCAGGACCAGGGGAGTGTCACAAGCATTTGGCCCAGGCCAAAGGGCGCCTTCTTTGTCTGCACAGCTTCCCAAACACTCACCTTTCCACTCAGGCCGCCCTCTTTGTTGAAGTGTGTGTGGAACGTGTCCTCGCAGTACACCTCGCTGCACAGCTAACCATAGGACTGGGCATCGTACCTTCCTGCCAGGTGACCGAAGTTCGCAGGCAGATGGGTCACTGGGACCAACGCGGAGAGGCTCCTGCCCTGACCACAGGTCGACCACAGCCGCTGCCCCAGATCGGGGGTTGCAAAGCAGCCCTGTCTGAATCCCCTGCCTCTAGAGGGAGTATTGGACCAACACTTCTAAAAAATGGGGTCCTTGCGGGCAACTCATCGGAGGGACACAAAAAAATCTTTGCCGACTTTCTCCTGAAGCTTACGAGCGTTCACACTTAAGCCTTTTACAATGTCAGCTGTTTAGCTAAACATGAGCTCATGATCTAAATTTACACAATAATGAAGAAATCAGCTACAAGGGGAGACAATCAGCAAAAACAATCAATATGAGAATTAGTTTCCCAAGGCCACCCATCAGATGTTGGAATAATCAGGTGCAAGGCAGAATATATACATAAAACTGGAACTGGAACAAGGAACAAGGATGTTTTCAAAGACTGGTAGGATCTCTAAAACATTTGTAAAGTACATGTCATTGAGAAAGCTAAATACTCAAAGGTTGTGTAATACAACAGATTAATCATTGAGAAGAGTGAAATTATGCTGTTTTGAAAACTATGGCAGGTCAGATTTTCTGCCTAATGATATAAGAAGATTTCTCTCAAAAATACACATTATTTCAAAGACTTATTGGCTGTGAAAAAAGTGAAGGGTATTTCAAATGGCTTGTCTGCAAAGAAAGGTGAGATGTAGGGAACCACAGAAAGTCGAGGGGAAAATATGTCAATATATACATTGCTATATGGTGAACTAAGCCTTAGGCCAGCAACAATGGAGAGGACCTGACCCTTAGAAACTTACAAGTAAGCTGGAATCTTCAAAAGTTCAAATCTTTCTAAGTAAAAAGATTTATTAAAATGAATAACCAAGTGTTTTAATTGACATCAGATGATCCAAACAACAAACCCTGAGAACATAGAAAAAATATAAATAAAGATATGAGCAGAACTTAATACAACAGAAAACGTATAAAATTGAGGTGATTTAGTAAGTCCAAAGAATATTCTTTGAAAAGATTTAAAAGACACACTTTGATTAAGGAAAACATAAACATATGTAAAGAATATACAGAAAGAATCAGGACAATGTTATAGCAGAGAATATATGAAATGCCAGTAAATTTGAACATTTCTGTAAAGGGGACCATTTCCTAGCTCCTAAAGTTGACCAAAACTGACACAAGAGGAAATCATTGAAGGTCATCATGTCTGCCCTTGGCATTCTTGGAACGCCCTGGCCTCAGAATGCAGCATCGGTAGTCCATGGTAACCTGCGGAGAGGGGGTGGGGCTGAAGGAGGTTGGAACACTGCCCTCACTGAGGGAGTGGGTGTGGCCATCTCTGCTGTGACTGAACAAAGGGCAGGGGAGCAGGGGGCCCAGGGCAGGGCCCTCAGAGCCCGGCAGGACCAGGGGAGTGTCACAAGCATTTGGCCCAGGCCAAAGGGCGCCTTCTTTGTCTGCACAGCTTCCCAAACACTCACATTTCCACTCAGGCCGCCCTCTTTGTTGAAGTGTGTGTGGAACGTGTCCTCGCAGTACACCTCGCTGCACAGCTAACCATAGGACTGGGCATCGTACCTTCCTGCCAGGTGACCGAAGTTTGCAGGCAGATGGGTCACTGGGACCAACACGGAGAGGCTCCTGCCCTGACCACAGGTCGACCACAGCCGCTGCCCCAGATCGGGGGTTGCAAAGCAGCCCTGTCTGAATCCCCTGCCTCTAGAGGGAGTATTGGACCAACACTTCTAAAAAATGGGGGCCTTGCGGGCAACTCATCGGAGGGACACAAAAAAATCTTTGCCGACTTTCTCCTGAAGCTTACGAGCGTTCACACTTAAGCCTTTTACAATGTCAGCTGTTTAGCTAAACATGAGCTCATGATCTAAATTTACACAATAATGAAGAAATCAGCTACAAGGGGAGACAATCAGCAAAAACAATCAATATGAGAATTAGTTTCCCAAGGCCACCCATCAGATGTTGGAATAATCAGGTGCAAGGCAGAATATATACATAAAACTGGAACTGGAACAAGGAACAAGGATGTTTTCAAAGACTGGTAGGATCTCTAAAACATTTGTAAAGTACATGTCATTGATAAAGCTAAATACTCAAAGGTTGTGTAATACAACAGATTAATCATTGAGAAGAGTGAAATTATGCTGTTTTGAAAACTATGGCAGGTCAGATTTTCTGCCTAATGATATAAGAAGATTTCTCTCAAAAATACACATTATTTCAAAGACTTATTGGCTGTGAAATAAGTGAAGGGTATTTCAAATGGCTTGTCTGCAAAGAAAGGTGAGATGTAGGGAATCACAGAAAGTCGAGGGGAAAATATGTCAATATATACATTGCTATATGGTGAACTAAGCCTTAGGCCAGCAACAATGGAGAGGACCTGACCCTTAGAAACTTACAAGTAAGCTGGAATCTTCAAAAGTTCAAATCTTTCTAAGTAAAAAGATTTATTAAAATGAATAACCAAGTGTTTTAATTGACATCAGATGATCCAAACAACAAACCCTGAGAACATAGAAAAAATATAAATAAAGATATGAGCAGAACTTAATACAACAGAAAACGTATAAAATTGAGGTGATTTAGTAAGTCCAAAGAATATTCTTTGAAAAGATTTAAAAGACACACTTTGATTAAGGAAAACATAAACATATGTAAAGAATATACAGAAAGAATCAGGACAATGTTATAGCAGAGAATATATGAAATGCCAGTAAATTTGAACATTTCTGTAAAGGGGACCATTTCCTAGCTCCTAAAGTTGACCAAAACTGACACAAGAGGAAATCATTGAAGGTCATCATGTCTGCCCTTGGCATTCTTGGAACGCCCTGGCCTCAGAATGCAGCATCGGTAGTCCATGGTAACCTGCGGAGAGGGGGTGGGGCTGAAGGAGGTTGGAACACTGCCCTCACTGAGGGAGTGGGTGTGGCCATCTCTGCTGTGACTGAACAAAGGGCAGGGGAGCAGGGGGCCCAGGGCAGGGCCCTCAGAGCCCGGCAGGACCAGGGGAGTGTCACAAGCATTTGGCCCAGGCCAAAGGGCGCCTTCTTTGTCTGCACAGCTTCCCAAACACTCACATTTCCACTCAGGCCGCCCTCTTTGTTGAAGTGTGTGTGGAACGTGTCCTCGCAGTACACCTCGCTGCACAGCTAACCATAGGACTGGGCATCGTACCTTCCTGCCAGGTGACCGAAGTTCGCAGGCAGATGGGTCACTGGGACCAACGCGGAGAGGCTCCTGCCCTGACCACAGGTCGACCACAGCCGCTGCCCCAGATCGGGGGTTGCAAAGCAGCCCTGTCTGAATCCCCTGCCTCTAGAGGGAGTATTGGACCAACACTTCTAAAAAATGGGGTCCTTGCGGGCAACTCATCGGAGGGACACAAAAAAATCTTTGCCGACTTTCTCCTGAAGCTTACGAGCGTTCACACTTAAGCCTTTTACAATGTCAGCTGTTTAGCTAAACATGAGCTCATGATCTAAATTTACACAATAATGAAGAAATCAGCTACAAGGGGAGACAATCAGCAAAAACAATCCATATGAGAATTAGTTTCCCAAGGCCACCCATCAGATGTTGGAATAATCAGGTGCAAGGCAGAATATATACATAAAACTGGAACTGGAACAAGGAACAAGGATGTTTTCAAAGACTGGTAGGATCTCTAAAACATTTGTAAAGTACATGTCATTGATAAAGCTAAATACTCAAAGGTTGTGTAATACAACAGATTAATCATTGAGAAGAGTGAAATTATGCTGTTTTGAAAACTATGGCAGGTCAGATTTTCTGCCTAATGATATAAGAAGATTTCTCTCAAAAATACACATTATTTCAAAGACTTATTGGCTGTGAAATAAGTGAAGGGTATTTCAAATGGCTTGTCTGCAAAGAAAGGTGAGATGTAGGGAATCACAGAAAGTCGAGGGGAAAATATGTCAATATATACATTGCTATATGGTGAACTAAGCCTTAGGCCAGCAACAATGGAGAGGACCTGACCCTTAGAAACTTACAAGTAAGCTGGAATCTTCAAAAGTTCAAATCTTTATAAGTAAAAAGATTTATTAAAATGAATAACCAAGTGTTTTAATTGACATCAGATGATCCAAACAACAAACCCTGAGAACATAGAAAAAATATAAATAAAGATATGAGCAGAACTTAATACAACAGAAAACGTATAAAATTGAGGTGATTTAGTAAGTCCAAAGAATATTCTTTGAAAAGATTTAAAAGACACACTTTGATTAAGGAAAACATAAACATATGTAAAGAATATACAGAAAGAATCAGGACAATGTTATAGCAGAGAATATATGAAATGCCAGTAAATTTGAACATTTCTGTAAAGGGGACCATTTCCTAGCTCCTAAAGTTGACCAAAACTGACACAAGAGGAAATCATTGAAGGTCATCATGTCTGCCCTTGGCATTCTTGGAACGCCCTGGCCTCAGAATGCAGCATCGGTAGTCCATGGTAACCTGCGGAGAGGGGGTGGGGCTGAAGGAGGTTGGAACACTGCCCTCACTGAGGGAGTGGGTGTGGCCATCTCTGCTGTGACTGAACAAAGGGCAGGGGAGCAGGGGGCCCAGGGCAGGGCCCTCAGAGCCCGGCAGGACCAGGGGAGTGTCACAAGCATTTGGCCCAGGCCAAAGGGCGCCTTCTTTGTCTGCACAGCTTCCCAAACACTCACATTTCCACTCAGGCCGCCCTCTTTGTTGAAGTGTGTGTGGAACGTGTCCTCGCAGTACACCTCGCTGCACAGCTAACCATAGGACTGGGCATCGTACCTTCCTGCCAGGTGACCGAAGTTCGCAGGCAGATGGGTCACTGGGACCAACGCGGAGAGGCTCCTGCCCTGACCACAGGTCGACCACAGCCGCTGCCCCAGATCGGGGGTTGCAAAGCAGCCCTGTCTGAATCCCCTGCCTCTAGAGGGAGTATTGGACCAACACTTCTAAAAAATGGGGGCCTTGCGGGCAACTCATCGGAGGGACACAAAAAAATCTTTGCCGACTTTCTCCTGAAGCTTACGAGCGTTCACACTTAAGCCTTTTACAATGTCAGCTGTTTAGCTAAACATGAGCTCATGATCTAAATTTACACAATAATGAAGAAATCAGCTACAAGGGGAGACAATCAGCAAAAACAATCCATATGAGAATTAGTTTCCCAAGGCCACCCATCAGATGTTGGAATAATCAGGTGCAAGGCAGAATATATACATAAAACTGGAACTGGAACAAGGAACAAGGATGTTTTCAAAGACTGGTAGGATCTCTAAAACATTTGTAAAGTACATGTCATTGATAAAGCTAAATACTCAAAGGTTGTGTAATACAACAGATTAATCATTGAGAAGAGTGAAATTATGCTGTTTTGAAAACTATGGCAGGTCAGATTTTCTGCCTAATGATATAAGAAGATTTCTCTCAAAAATACACATTATTTCAAAGACTTATTGGCTGTGAAATAAGTGAAGGGTATTTCAAATGGCTTGTCTGCAAAGAAAGGTGAGATGTAGGGAATCACAGAAAGTCGAGGGGAAAATATGTCAATATATACATTGCTATATGGTGAACTAAGCCTTAGGCCAGCAACAATGGAGAGGACCTGACCCTTAGAAACTTACAAGTAAGCTGGAATCTTCAAAAGTTCAAATCTTTATAAGTAAAAAGATTTATTAAAATGAATAACCAAGTGTTTTAATTGACATCAGATGATCCAAACAACAAACCCTGAGAACATAGAAAAAATATAAATAAAGATATGAGCAGAACTTAATACAACAGAAAACGTATAAAATTGAGGTGATTTAGTAAGTCCAAAGAATATTCTTTGAAAAGATTTAAAAGACACACTTTGATTAAGGAAAACATAAACATATGTAAAGAATATACAGAAAGAATCAGGACAATGTTATAGCAGAGAATATATGAAATGCCAGTAAATTTGAACATTTCTGTAAAGGGGACCATTTCCTAGCTCCTAAAGTTGACCAAAACTGACACAAGAGGAAATCATTGAAGGTCATCATGTCTGCCCTTGGCATTCTTGGAACGCCCTGGCCTCAGAATGCAGCATCGGTAGTCCATGGTAACCTGCGGAGAGGGGGTGGGGCTGAAGGAGGTTGGAACACTGCCCTCACTGAGGGAGTGGGTGTGGCCATCTCCGCTGTGACTGAACAAAGGGCAGGGGAGCAGGGGGCCCAGGGCAGGGCCCTCAGAGCCCGGCAGGACCAGGGGAGTGTCACAAGCATTTGGCCCAGGCCAAAGGGCGCCTTCTTTGTCTGCACAGCTTCCCAAACACTCACATTTCCACTCAGGCCGCCCTCTTTGTTGAAGTGTGTGTGGAACGTGTCCTCGCAGTACACCTCGCTGCACAGCTAACCATAGGACTGGGCATCGTACCTTCCTGCCAGGTGACCGAAGTTCGCAGGCAGATGGGTCACTGGGACCAACGCGGAGAGGCTCCTGCCCTGACCACAGGTCGACCACAGCCGCTGCCCCAGATCGGGGGTTGCAAAGCAGCCCTGTCTGAATCCCCTGCCTCTAGAGGGAGTATTGGACCAACACTTCTAAAAAATGGGGGCCTTGCGGGCAACTCATCGGAGGGACACAAAAAAATCTTTGCCGACTTTCTCCTGAAGCTTACGAGCGTTCACACTTAAGCCTTTTACAATGTCAGCTGTTTAGCTAAACATGAGCTCATGATCTAAATTTACACAATAATGAAGAAATCAGCTACAAGGGGAGACAATCAGCAAAAACAATCAATATGAGAATTAGTTTCCCAAGGCCACCCATCAGATGTTGGAATAATCAGGTGCAAGGCAGAATATATACATAAAACTGGAACTGGAACAAGGAACAAGGATGTTTTCAAAGACTGGTAGGATCTCTAAAACATTTGTAAAGTACATGTCATTGAGAAAGCTAAATACTCAAAGGTTGTGTAATACAACAGATTAATCATTGAGAAGAGTGAAATTATGCTGTTTTGAAAACTATGGCAGGTCAGATTTTCTGCCTAATGATATAAGAAGATTTCTCTCAAAAATACACATTATTTCAAAGACTTATTGGCTGTGAAATAAGTGAAGGGTATTTCAAATGGCTTGTCTGCAAAGAAAGGTGAGATGTAGGGAATCACAGAAAGTCGAGGGGAAAATATGTCAATATATACATTGCTATATGGTGAACTAAGCCTTAGGCCAGCAACAATGGAGAGGACCTGACCCTTAGAAACTTACAAGTAAGCTGGAATCTTCAAAAGTTCAAATCTTTATAAGTAAAAAGATTTATTAAAATGAATAACCAAGTGTTTTAATTGACATCAGATGATCCAAACAACAAACCCTGAGAACATAGAAAAAATATAAATAAAGATATGAGCAGAACTTAATACAACAGAAAACGTATAAAATTGAGGTGATTTAGTAAGTCCAAAGAATATTCTTTGAAAAGATTTAAAAGACACACTTTGATTAAGGAAAACATAAACATATGTAAAGAATATACAGAAAGAATCAGGACAATGTTATAGCAGAGAATATATGAAATGCCAGTAAATTTGAACATTGCTGTAAAGGGGATCATTTCCTAGCTCCTAAAGTTGACCAAAACTGACACAAGAGGAAATCATTGAAGGTCATCATGTCTGCCCTTGGCATTCTCGGAACGCCCTGGCCTCAGAATGCAGCATGGGTGGTCCATGGTAACCTGCGGAGAGGGGGTGGGGTTGAAGGAGGTTGGAACACTGCCCTCACTGAGGGAGTGGGTGTGGCCATCTCTGCTGTGACTGAACAAAGGGCAGGGGAGCAGGGGGCCCAGGGCAGGGCCCTCAGAGCCCGGCAGGACCAGGGGAGTGTCACAAGCATTTGGCCCAGGCCAAAGGGCGCCTTCTTTGTCTGCACAGCTTCCCAAACACTCACATTTCCACTCAGGCCGCCCTCTTTGTTGAAGTGTGTGTGGAACGTGTCCTCGCAGTACACCTCGCTGCACAGCTAACCATAGGACTGGGCATCGTACCTTCCTGCCAGGTGACCGAAGTTCGCAGGCAGATGGGTCACTGGGACCAACGCGGAGAGGCTCCTGCCCTGACCACAGGTCGACCACAGCCTCTGCCCCAGATCGGGGGTTGCAAAGCAGCCCTGTCTGAATCCCCTGCCTCTAGAGGGAGTATTGGACCAACACTTCTAAAAAATGGGGTCCTTGCGGGCAACTCATCGGAGGGACACAAAAAAATCTTTGCCGACTTTCTCCTGAAGCTTACGAGCGTTCACACTTAAGCCTTTTACAATGTCAGCTGTTTAGCTAAACATGAGCTCATGATCTAAATTTACACAATAATGAAGAAATCAGCTACAAGGGGAGACAATCAGCAAAAACAATCAATATGAGAATTAGTTTCCCAAGGCCACCCATCAGATGTTGGAATAATCAGGTGCAAGGCAGAATATATACATAAAACTGGAACTGGAACAAGGAACAAGGATGTTTTCAAAGACTGGTAGGATCTCTAAAACATTTGTAAAGTACATGTCATTGATAAAGCTAAATACTCAAAGGTTGTGTAATACAACAGATTAATCATTGAGAAGAGTGAAATTATGCTGTTTTGAAAACTATGGCAGGTCAGATTTTCTGCCTAATGATATAAGAAGATTTCTCTCAAAAATACACATTATTTCAAAGACTTATTGGCTGTGAAATAAGTGAAGGGTATTTCAAATGGCTTGTCTGCAAAGAAAGGTGAGATGTAGGGAATCACAGAAAGTCGAGGGGAAAATATGTCAATATATACATTGCTATATGGTGAACTAAGCCTTAGGCCAGCAACAATGGAGAGGACCTGACCCTTAGAAACTTACAAGTAAGCTGGAATCTTCAAAAGTTCAAATCTTTATAAGTAAAAAGATTTATTAAAATGAATAACCAAGTGTTTTAATTGACATCAGATGATCCAAACAACAAACCCTGAGAACATAGAAAAAATATAAATAAAGATATGAGCAGAACTTAATACAACAGAAAACGTATAAAATTGAGGTGATTTAGTAAGTCCAAAGAATATTCTTTGAAAAGATTTAAAAGACACACTTTGATTAAGGAAAACATAAACATATGTAAAGAATATACAGAAAGAATCAGGACAATGTTATAGCAGAGAATATATGAAATGCCAGTAAATTTGAACATTTCTGTAAAGGGGACCATTTCCTAGCTCCTAAAGTTGACCAAAACTGACACAAGAGGAAATCATTGAAGGTCATCATGTCTGCCCTTGGCATTCTTGGAACGCCCTGGCCTCAGAATGCAGCATCGGTAGTCCATGGTAACCTGCGGAGAGGGGGTGGGGCTGAAGGAGGTTGGAACACTGCCCTCACTGAGGGAGTGGGTGTGGCCATCTCTGCTGTGACTGAACAAAGGGCAGGGGAGCAGGGGGCCCAGGGCAGGGCCCTCAGAGCCCGGCAGGACCAGGGGAGTGTCACAAGCATTTGGCCCAGGCCAAAGGGCGCCTTCTTTGTCTGCACAGCTTCCCAAACACTCACATTTCCACTCAGGCCGCCCTCTTTGTTGAAGTGTGTGTGGAACGTGTCCTCGCAGTACACCTCGCTGCACAGCTAACCATAGGACTGGGCATCGTACCTTCCTGCCAGGTGACCGAAGTTCGCAGGCAGATGGGTCACTGGGACCAACGCGGAGAGGCTCCTGCCCTGACCACAGGTCGACCACAGCCGCTGCCCCAGATCGGGGGTTGCAAAGCAGCCCTGTCTGAATCCCCTGCCTCTAGAGGGAGTATTGGACCAACACTTCTAAAAAATGGGGTCCTTGCGGGCAACTCATCGGAGGGACACAAAAAAATCTTTGCCGACTTTCTCCTGAAGCTTACGAGCGTTCACACTTAAGCCTTTTACAATGTCAGCTGTTTAGCTAAACATGAGCTCATGATCTAAATTTACACAATAATGAAGAAATCAGCTACAAGGGGAGACAATCAGCAAAAACAATCAATATGAGAATTAGTTTCCCAAGGCCACCCATCAGATGTTGGAATAATCAGGTGCAAGGCAGAATATATACATAAAACTGGAACTGGAACAAGGAACAAGGATGTTTTCAAAGACTGGTAGGATCTCTAAAACATTTGTAAAGTACATGTCATTGATAAAGCTAAATACTCAAAGGTTGTGTAATACAACAGATTAATCATTGAGAAGAGTGAAATTATGCTGTTTTGAAAACTATGGCAGGTCAGATTTTCTGCCTAATGATATAAGAAGATTTCTCTCAAAAATACACATTATTTCAAAGACTTATTGGCTGTGAAATAAGTGAAGGGTATTTCAAATGGCTTGTCTGCAAAGAAAGGTGAGATGTAGGGAATCACAGAAAGTCGAGGGGAAAATATGTCAATATATACATTGCTATATGGTGAACTAAGCCTTAGGCCAGCAACAATGGAGAGGACCTGACCCTTAGAAACTTACAAGTAAGCTGGAATCTTCAAAAGTTCAAATCTTTCTAAGTAAAAAGATTTATTAAAATGAATAACCAAGTGTTTTAATTGACATCAGATGATCCAAACAACAAACCCTGAGAACATAGAAAAAATATAAATAAAGATATGAGCAGAACTTAATACAACAGAAAACGTATAAAATTGAGGTGATTTAGTAAGTCCAAAGAATATTCTTTGAAAAGATTTAAAAGACACACTTTGATTAAGGAAAACATAAACATATGTAAAGAATATACAGAAAGAATCAGGACAATGTTATAGCAGAGAATATATGAAATGCCAGTAAATTTGAACATTTCTGTAAAGGGGACCATTTCCTAGCTCCTAAAGTTGACCAAAACTGACACAAGAGGAAATCATTGAAGGTCATCATGTCTGCCCTTGGCATTCTTGGAACGCCCTGGCCTCAGAATGCAGCATCGGTAGTCCATGGTAACCTGCGGAGAGGGGGTGGGGCTGAAGGAGGTTGGAACACTGCCCTCACTGAGGGAGTGGGTGTGGCCATCTCTGCTGTGACTGAACAAAGGGCAGGGGAGCAGGGGGCCCAGGGCAGGGCCCTCAGAGCCCGGCAGGACCAGGGGAGTGTCACAAGCATTTGGCCCAGGCCAAAGGGCGCCTTCTTTGTCTGCACAGCTTCCCAAACACTCACATTTCCACTCAGGCCGCCCTCTTTGTTGAAGTGTGTGTGGAACGTGTCCTCGCAGTACACCTCGCTGCACAGCTAACCATAGGACTGGGCATCGTACCTTCCTGCCAGGTGACCGAAGTTCGCAGGCAGATGGGTCACTGGGACCAACGCGGAGAGGCTCCTGCCCTGACCACAGGTCGACCACAGCCGCTGCCCCAGATCGGGGGTTGCAAAGCAGCCCTGTCTGAATCCCCTGCCTCTAGAGGGAGTATTGGACCAACACTTCTAAAAAATGGGGGCCTTGCGGGCAACTCATCGGAGGGACACAAAAAAATCTTTGCCGACTTTCTCCTGAAGCTTACGAGCATTCACACTTAAGCCTTTTACAATGTCAGCTGTTTAGCTAAACATGAGCTCAAGATCTAAATTTACACAATAATGAAGAAATCAGCTACAAGGGGAGACAATCAGCAAAAACAATCAATATGAGAATTAGTTTCCCAAGGCCACCCATCAGATGTTGGAATAATCAGGTGCAAGGCAGAATATATACATAAAACTGGAACTGGAACAAGGAACAAGGATGTTTTCAAAGACTGGTAGGATCTCTAAAACATTTGTAAAGTACATGTCATTGATAAAGCTAAATACTCAAAGGTTGTGTAATACAACAGATTAATCATTGAGAAGAGTGAAATTATGCTGTTTTGAAAACTATGGCAGGTCAGATTTTCTGCCTAATGATATAAGAAGATTTCTCTCAAAAATACACATTATTTCAAAGACTTATTGGCTGTGAAATAAGTGAAGGGTATTTCAAATGGCTTGTCTGCAAAGAAAGGTGAGATGTAGGGAATCACAGAAAGTCGAGGGGAAAATATGTCAATATATACATTGCTATATGGTGAACTAAGCCTTAGGCCAGCAACAATGGAGAGGACCTGACCCTTAGAAACTTATAAGTAAGCTGGAATCTTCAAAAGTTCAAATCTTTATAAGTAAAAAGATTTATTAAAATGAATAACCAAGTGTTTTAATTGACATCAGATGATCCAAACAACAAACCCTGAGAACATAGAAAAAATATAAATAAAGATATGAGCAGAACTTAATACAACAGAAAACGTATAAAATTGAGGTGATTTAGTAAGTCCAAAGAATATTCTTTGAAAAGATTTAAAAGACACACTTTGATTAAGGAAAACATAAACATATGTAAAGAATATACAGAAAGAATCAGGACAATGTTATAGCAGAGAATATATGAAATGCCAGTAAATTTGAACATTTCTGTAAAGGGGACCATTTCCTAGCTCCTAAAGTTGACCAAAACTGACACAAGAGGAAATCATTGAAGGTCATCATGTCTGCCCTTGGCATTCTTGGAACGCCCTGGCCTCAGAATGCAGCATCGGTAGTCCATGGTAACCTGCGGAGAGGGGGTGGGGCTGAAGGAGGTTGGAACACTGCCCTCACTGAGTGAGTGGGTGTGGCCATCTCTGCTGTGACTGAACAAAGGGCAGGGGAGCAGGGGGCCCAGGGCAGGGCCCTCAGAGCCCGGCAGGACCAGGGGAGTGTCACAAGCATTTGGCCCAGGCCAAAGGGCGCCTTCTTTGTCTGCACAGCTTCCCAAACACTCACCTTTCCACTCAGGCCGCCCTCTTTGTTGAAGTGTGTGTGGAACGTGTCCTCGCAGTACACCTCGCTGCACAGCTAACCATAGGACTGGGCATCGTACCTTCCTGCCAGGTGACCGAAGTTCGCAGGCAGATGGGTCACTGGGAGCAACGCGGAGAGGCTCCTGCCCTGACCACAGGTCGACCACAGCCGCTGCCCCAGATCGGGGGTTGCAAAGCAGCCCTGTCTGAATCCCCTGCCTCTAGAGGGAGTATTGGACCAACACTTCTAAAAAATGGGGTCCTTGCGGGCAACTCATCGGAGGGACACAAAAAAATCTTTGCCGACTTTCTCCTGAAGCTTACGAGCGTTCACACTTAAGCCTTTTACAATGTCAGCTGTTTAGCTAAACATGAGCTCATGATCTAAATTTACACAATAATGAAGAAATCAGCTACAAGGGGAGACAATCAGCAAAAACAATCAATATGAGAATTAGTTTCCCAAGGCCACCCATCAGATGTTGGAATAATCAGGTGCAAGGCAGAATATATACATAAAACTGGAACTGGAACAAGGAACAAGGATGTTTTCAAAGACTGGTAGGATCTCTAAAACATTTGTAAAGTACATGTCATTGATAAAGCTAAATACTCAAAGGTTGTGTAATACAACAGATTAATCATTGAGAAGAGTGAAATTATGCTGTTTTGAAAACTATGGCAGGTCAGATTTTCTGCCTAATGATATAAGAAGATTTCTCTCAAAAATACACATTATTTCAAAGACTTATTGGCTGTGAAATAAGTGAAGGGTATTTCAAATGGCTTGTCTGCAAAGAAAGGTGAGATGTAGGGAATCACAGAAAGTCGAGGGGAAAATATGTCAATATATACATTGCTATATGGTGAACTAAGCCTTAGGCCAGCAACAATGGAGAGGACCTGACCCTTAGAAACTTACAAGTAAGCTGGAATCTTCAAAAGTTCAAATCTTTATAAGTAAAAAGATTTATTAAAATGAATAACCAAGTGTTTTAATTGACATCAGATGATCCAAACAACAAACCCTGAGAACATAGAAAAAATATAAATAAAGATATGAGCAGAACTTAATACAACAGAAAACGTATAAAATTGAGGTGATTTAGTAAGTCCAAAGAATATTCTTTGAAAAGATTTAAAAGACACACTTTGATTAAGGAAAACATAAACATATGTAAAGAATATACAGAAAGAATCAGGACAATGTTATAGCAGAGAATATATGAAATGCCAGTAAATTTGAACATTTCTGTAAAGGGGACCATTTCCTAGCTCCTAAAGTTGACCAAAACTGACACAAGAGGAAATCATTGAAGGTCATCATGTCTGCCCTTGGCATTCTTGGAACGCCCTGGCCTCAGAATGCAGCATCGGTAGTCCATGGTAACCTGCGGAGAGGGGGTGGGGCTGAAGGAGGTTGGAACACTGCCCTCACTGAGGGAGTGGGTGTGGCCATCTCTGCTGTGACTGAACAAAGGGCAGGGGAGCAGGGGGCCCAGGGCAGGGCCCTCAGAGCCCGGCAGGACCAGGGGAGTGTCACAAGCATTTGGCCCAGGCCAAAGGGCGCCTTCTTTGTCTGCACAGCTTCCCAAACACTCACATTTCCACTCAGGCCGCCCTCTTTGTTGAAGTGTGTGTGGAACGTGTCCTCGCAGTACACCTCGCTGCACAGCTAACCATAGGACTGGGCATCGTACCTTCCTGCCAGGTGACCGAAGTTCGCAGGCAGATGGGTCACTGGGACCAACGCGGAGAGGCTCCTGCCCTGACCACAGGTCGACCACAGCCGCTGCCCCAGATCGGGGGTTGCAAAGCAGCCCTGTCTGAATCCCCTGCCTCTAGAGGGAGTATTGGACCAACACTTCTAAAAAATGGGGGCCTTGCGGGCAACTCATCGGAGGGACACAAAAAAATCTTTGCCGACTTTCTCCTGAAGCTTACGAGCGTTCACACTTAAGCCTTTTACAATGTCAGCTGTTTAGCTAAACATGAGCTCATGATCTAAATTTACACAATAATGAAGAAATCAGCTACAAGGGGAGACAATCAGCAAAAACAATCAATATGAGAATTAGTTTCCCAAGGCCACCCATCAGATGTTGGAATAATCAGGTGCAAGGCAGAATATATACATAAAACTGGAACTGGAACAAGGAACAAGGATGTTTTCAAAGACTGGTAGGATCTCTAAAACATTTGTAAAGTACATGTCATTGATAAAGCTAAATACTCAAAGGTTGTGTAATACAACAGATTAATCATTGAGAAGAGTGAAATTATGCTGTTTTGAAAACTATGGCAGGTCAGATTTTCTGCCTAATGATATAAGAAGATTTCTCTCAAAAATACACATTATTTCAAAGACTTATTGGCTGTGAAAAAAGTGAAGGGTATTTCAAATGGCTTGTCTGCAAAGAAAGGTGAGATGTAGGGAACCACAGAAAGTCGAGGGGAAAATATGTCAATATATACATTGCTATATGGTGAACTAAGCCTTAGGCCAGCAACAATGGAGAGGACCTGACCCTTAGAAACTTACAAGTAAGCTGGAATCTTCAAAAGTTCAAATCTTTCTAAGTAAAAAGATTTATTAAAATGAATAACCAAGTGTTTTAATTGACATCAGATGATCCAAACAACAAACCCTGAGAACATAGAAAAAATATAAATAAAGATATGAGCAGAACTTAATACAACAGAAAACGTATAAAATTGAGGTGATTTAGTAAGTCCAAAGAATATTCTTTGAAAAGATTTAAAAGACACACTTTGATTAAGGAAAACATAAACATATGTAAAGAATATACAGAAAGAATCAGGACAATGTTATAGCAGAGAATATATGAAATGCCAGTAAATTTGAACATTTCTGTAAAGGGGACCATTTCCTAGCTCCTAAAGTTGACCAAAACTGACACAAGAGGAAATCATTGAAGGTCATCATGTCTGCCCTTGGCATTCTTGGAACGCCCTGGCCTCAGAATGCAGCATCGGTAGTCCATGGTAACCTGCGGAGAGGGGGTGGGGCTGAAGGAGGTTGGAACACTGCCCTCACTGAGGGAGTGGGTGTGGCCATCTCTGCTGTGACTGAACAAAGGGCAGGGGAGCAGGGGGCCCAGGGCAGGGCCCTCAGAGCCCGGCAGGACCAGGGGAGTGTCACAAGCATTTGGCCCAGGCCAAAGGGCGCCTTCTTTGTCTGCACAGCTTCCCAAACACTCACATTTCCACTCAGGCCGCCCTCTTTGTTGAAGTGTGTGTGGAACGTGTCCTCGCAGTACACCTCGCTGCACAGCTAACCATAGGACTGGGCATCGTACCTTCCTGCCAGGTGACCGAAGTTCGCTGGCAGATGTGTCACTGGGACCAACGCGGAGAGGCTCCTGCCCTGACCACAGGTCGACCACAGCCGCTGCCCCAGATCGGGGGTTGCAAAGCAGCCCTGTCTGAATCCCCTGCCTCTAGAGGGAGTATTGGACCAACACTTCTAAAAAATGGGGTCCTTACGGGCAACTCATCGGAGGGACACAAAAAAATCTTTGCCGACTTTCTCCTGAAGCTTACGAGCGTTCACACTTAAGCCTTTTACAATGTCAGCTGTTTAGCTAAACATGAGCTCATGATCTAAATTTACACAATAATGAAGAAATCAGCTACAAGGGGAGACAATCAGCAAAAACAATCAATATGAGAATTAGTTTCCCAAGGCCACCCATCAGATGTTGGAATAATCAGGTGCAAGGCAGAATATATATATAAAACTGGAACTGGAACAAGGAACAAGGATGTTTTCAAAGACTGGTAGGATCTCTAAAACATTTGTAAAGTACATGTCATTGATAAAGCTAAATACTCAAAGGTTGTGTAATACAACAGATTAATCATTGAGAAGAGTGAAATTATGCTGTTTTGAAAACTATGGCAGGTCAGATTTTCTGCCTAATGATATAAGAAGATTTCTCTCAAAAATACACATTATTTCAAAGACTTATTGGCTGTGAAATAAGTGAAGGGTATTTCAAATGGCTTGTCTGCAAAGAAAGGTGAGATGTAGGGAATCACAGAAAGTCGAGGGGAAAATATGTCAATATATACATTGCTATATGGTGAACTAAGCCTTAGGCCAGCAACAATGGAGAGGACCTGACCCTTAGAAACTTACAAGTAAGCTGGAATCTTCAAAAGTTCAAATCTTTATAAGTAAAAAGATTTATTAAAATGAATAACCAAGTGTTTTAATTGACATCAGATGATCCAAACAACAAACCCTGAGAACATAGAAAAAATATAAATAAAGATATGAGCAGAACTTAATACAACAGAAAACGTATAAAATTGAGGTGATTTAGTAAGTCCAAAGAATATTCTTTGAAAAGATTTAAAAGACACACTTTGATTAAGGAAAACATAAACATATGTAAAGAATATACAGAAAGAATCAGGACAATGTTATAGCAGAGAATATATGAAATGCCAGTAAATTTGAACATTTCTGTAAAGGGGACCATTTCCTAGCTCCTAAAGTTGACCAAAACTGACACAAGAGGAAATCATTGAAGGTCATCATGTCTGCCCTTGGCATTCTTGGAACGCCCTGGCCTCAGAATGCAGCATCGGTAGTCCATGGTAACCTGCGGAGAGGGGGTGGGGCTGAAGGAGGTTGGAACACTGCCCTCACTGAGGGAGTGGGTGTGGCCATCTCTGCTGTGACTGAACAAAGGGCAGGGGAGCAGGGGGCCCAGGGCAGGGCCCTCAGAGCCCGGCAGGACCAGGGGAGTGTCACAAGCATTTGGCCCAGGCCAAAGGGCGCCTTCTTTGTCTGCACAGCTTCCCAAACACTCACATTTCTACTCAGGCCGCCCTCTTTGTTGAAGTGTGTGTGGAACGTGTCCTCGCAGTACACCTCGCTGCACAGCTAACCATAGGACTGGGCATCGTACCTTCCTGCCAGGTGACCGAAGTTCGCAGGCAGATGGGTCACTGGGACCAACGCGGAGAGGCTCCTGCCCTGACCACAGGTCGACCACAGCCGCTGCCCCAGATCGGGGGTTGCAAAGCAGCCCTGTCTGAATCCCCTGCCTCTAGAGGGAGTATTGGACCAACACTTCTAAAAAATGGGGGCCTTGCGGGCAACTCATCGGAGGGACACAAAAAAATCTTTGCCGACTTTCTCCTGAAGCTTACGAGCGTTCACACTTAAGCCTTTTACAATGTCAGCTGTTTAGCTAAACATGAGCTCATGATCTAAATTTACACAATAATGAAGAAATCAGCTACAAGGGGAGACAATCAGCAAAAACAATCAATATGAGAATTAGTTTCCCAAGGCCACCCATCAGATGTTGGAATAATCAGGTGCAAGGCAGAATATATACATAAAACTGGAACTGGAACAAGGAACAAGGATGTTTTCAAAGACTGGTAGGATCTCTAAAACATTTGTAAAGTACATGTCATTGATAAAGCTAAATACTCAAAGGTTGTGTAATACAACAGATTAATCATTGAGAAGAGTGAAATTATGCTGTTTTGAAAACAATGGCAGGTCAGATTTTCTGCCTAATGATATAAGAAGATTTCTCTCAAAAATACACATTATTTCAAAGACTTATTGGCTGTGAAATAAGTTAAGGGTATTTCAAATGGCTTGTCTGCAAAGAAAGGTGAGATGTAGGGAATCACAGAAAGTCGAGGGGAAAATATGTCAATATATACATTGATATATGGTGAACTAAGCCTTAGGCCAGCAACAATGGAGAGGACCTGACCCTTAGAAACTTACAAGTAAGCTGGAATCTTCAAAAGTTCAAATCTTTATAAGTAAAAAGATTTATTAAAATGAATAACCAAGTGTTTTAATTGACATCAGATGATCAAAACAACAAACCCTGAGAACATAGAAAAAATATAAATAAAGATATGAGCAGAACTTAATACAACAGAAAACGTATAAAATTGAGGTGATTTAGTAAGTCCAAAGAATATTCTTTGAAAAGATTTAAAAGACACACTTTGATTAAGGAAAACATAAACATATGTAAAGAATATACAGAAAGAATCAGGACAATGTTATAGCAGAGAATATATGAAATGCCAGTAAATTTGAACATTTCTGTAAAGGGGACCATTTCCTAGCTCCTAAAGTTGACCAAAACTGACACAAGAGGAAATCATTGAAGGTCATCATGTCTGCCCTTGGCATTCTTGGAACGCCCTGGCCGCAGAATGCAGCATCGGTAGTCCATGGTAACCTGCGGAGAGGGGGTGGGGCTGAAGGAGGTTGGTACACTGCCCTCACTGAGGGAGTGGGTGTGGCCATCTCTGCTGTGACTGAACAAAGGGCAGGGGAGCAGGGGGCCCAGGTCAGGGCCCTCAGAGCCCGGCAGGACCAGGGGAGTGTCACAAGCATTTGGCCCAGGCCAAAGGGCGCCTTCTTTGTCTGCACAGCTTCCCAAACACTCACATTTCCACTCAGGCCGCCCTCTTTGTTGAAGTGTGTGTGGAACGTGTCCTCGCAGTACACCTCGCTGCACAGCTAACCATAGGACTGGGCATCGTACCTTCCTGCCAGGTGACCGAAGTTCGCAGGCAGATGGGTCACTGGGACCAACGCGGAGAGGCTCCTGCCCTGACCACCGGTCGACCACAGCCGCTGCCCCAGATCGGGGGTTGCAAAGCAGCCCTGTCTGAATCCCCTGCCTCTAGAGGGAATATTGGACCAACACTTCTAAAAAATGGGGGCCTTGCGGGCAACTCATCGGAGGGACACAAAAAAATCTTTGCCGACTTTCTCCTGAAGCTTACGAGCGTTCACACTTAAGCCTTTTACAATGTCAGCTGTTTAGCTAAACATGAGCTCATGATCTAAATTTACACAATAATGAAGAAATCAGCTACAAGGGGAGACAATCAGCAAAAACAATCAATATGAGAATTAGTTTCCCAAGGCCACCCATCAGATGTTGGAATAATCAGGTGCAAGGCAGAATATATACATAAAACTGGAACTGGAACAAGGAACAAGGATGTTTTCAAAGACTGGTAGGATCTCTAAAACATTTGTAAAGTACATGTCATTGATAAAGCTAAATACTCAAAGGTTGTGTTATACAACAGATTAATCATTGAGAAGAGTGAAATTATGCTGTTTTGAAAACTATGGCAGGTCAGATTTTCTGCCTAATGATATAAGAAGATTTCTCTCAAAAATACACATTATTTCAAAGACTTATTGGCTGTGAAATAAGTGAAGGGTATTTCAAATGGCTTGTCTGCAAAGAAAGGTGAGATGTAGGGAATCACAGAAAGTCGAGGGGAAAATATGTAAATATATACATTGCTATAGGGTGAACTAAGCCTTAGGCCAGCAACAATGGAGAGGACCTGACCCTTAGAAACTTACAAGTAAGCTGGAATCTTCAAAAGTTCAAATCTTTATAAGTAAAAAGATTTATTAAAATGAATAACCAAGTGTTTTAATTGACATCAGATGATCCAAACAACAAACCCTGAGAACATAGAAAAAATATAAATAAAGATATGAGCAGAACTTAATACAACAGAAAACGTATAAAATTGAGGTGATTTAGTAAGTCCAAAGAATATTCTTTGAAAAGATTTAAAAGACACACTTTGATTAAGGAAAACATAAACATATGTAAAGAATATACAGAAAGAATCAGGACAATGTTATAGCAGAGAATATATGAAATGCCAGTAAATTTGAACATTTCTGTAAAGGGGACCATTTCCTAGCTCCTAAAGTTGACCAAAACTGACACAAGAGGAAATCATTGAAGGTCATCATGTCTGCCCTTGGCATTCTTGGAACGCCCTGGCCTCAGAATGCAGCATCGGTAGTCCATGGTAACCTGCGGAGAGGGGGTGGGGCTGAAGGAGGTTGGAACACTGCCCTCACTGAGGGAGTGGGTGTGGCCATCTCTGCTGTGACTGAACAAAGGGCAGGGGAGCAGGGGGCCCAGGGCAGGGCCCTCAGAGCCCGGCAGGACCAGGGGAGTGTCACAAGCATTTGGCCCAGGCCAAAGGGCGCCTTCTTTGTCTGCACAGCTTCCCAAACACTCACATTTCCACTCAGGCCGCCCTCTTTGTTGAAGTGTGTGTGGAACGTGTCCTCGCAGTACACCTCGCTGCACAGCTAACCATAGGACTGGGCATCGTACCTTCCTGCCAGGTGACCGAAGTTCGCAGGCAGATGGGTCACTGGGACCAACGCGGAGAGGCTCCTGCCCTGACCACAGGTCGACCACAGCCGCTGCCCCAGATCGGGGGTTGCAAAGCAGCCCTGTCTGAATCCCCTGCCTCTAGAGGGAGTATTGGACCAACACTTCTAAAAAATGGGGGCCTTGCGGGCAACTCATCGGAGGGACACAAAAAAATCTTTGCCGACTTTCTCCTGAAGCTTACGAGCGTTCACACTTAAGCCTTTTACAATGTCAGCTGTTTAGCTAAACATGAGCTCATGATCTAAATTTACACAATAATGAAGAAATCAGCTACAAGGGGAGACAATCAGCAAAAACAATCAATATGAGAATTAGTTTCCCAAGGCCACCCATCAGATGTTGGAATAATCAGGTGCAAGGCAGAATATATACATAAAACTGGAACTGGAACAAGGAACAAGGATGTTTTCAAAGACTGGTAGGATCTCTAAAACATTTGTAAAGTACATGTCATTGATAAAGCTAAATACTCAAAGGTTGTGTAATACAACAGATTAATCATTGAGAAGAGTGAAATTATGCTGTTTTGAAAACTATGGCAGGTCAGATTTTCTGCCTAATGATATAAGAAGATTTCTCTCAAAAATACACATTATTTCAAAGACTTATTGGCTGTGAAATAAGTTAAGGGTATTTCAAATGGCTTGTCTGCAAAGAAAGGTGAGATGTAGGGAATCACAGAAAGTCGAGGGGAAAATATGTCAATATATACATTGATATATGGTGAACTAAGCCTTAGGCCAGCAACAATGGAGAGGACCTGACCCTTAGAAACTTACAAGTAAGGTGGAATCTTCAAAAGTTCAAATCTTTATAAGTAAAAAGATTTATTAAAATGAATAACCAAGTGTTTTAATTGACATCAGATGATCCAAACAACAAACCCTGAGAACATAGAAAAAATATAAATAAAGATATGAGCAGAACTTAATACAACAGAAAACGTATAAAATTGAGGTGATTTAGTAAGTCCAAAGAATATTCTTTGAAAAGATTTAAAAGACACACTTTGATTAAGGAAAACATAAACATATGTAAAGAATATACAGAAAGAATCAGGACAATGTTATAGCAGAGAATATATGAAATGCCAGTAAATTTGAACATTTCTGTAAAGGGGACCATTTCCTAGCTCCTAAAGTTGACCAAAACTGACACAAGAGGAAATCATTGAAGGTCATCATGTCTGCCCTTGGCATTCTTGGAACGCCCTGGCCTCAGAATGCAGCATCGGTAGTCCATGGTAACCTGCGGAGAGGGGGTGGGGCTGAAGGAGGTTGGAACACTGCCCTCACTGAGGGAGTGGGTGTGGCCATCTCTGCTGTGACTGAACAAAGGGCAGGGGAGCAGGGGGCCCAGGTCAGGGCCCTCAGAGCCCGGCAGGACCAGGGGAGTGTCACAAGCATTTGGCCCAGGCCAAAGGGCGCCTTCTTTGTCTGCACAGCTTCCCAAACACTCACATTTCCACTCAGGCCGCCCTCTTTGTTGAAGTGTGTGTGGAACGTGTCCTCGCAGTACACCTCGCTGCACAGCTAACCATAGGACTGGGCATCGTACCTTCCTGCCAGGTGACCGAAGTTTGCAGGCAGATGGGTCACTGGGACCAACACGGAGAGGCTCCTGCCCTGACCACAGGTCGACCACAGCCGCTGCCCCAGATCGGGGGTTGCAAAGCAGCCCTGTCTGAATCCCCTGCCTCTAGAGGGAGTATTGGACCAACACTTCTAAAAAATGGGGGCCTTGCGGGCAACTCATCGGAGGGACACAAAAAAATCTTTGCCGACTTTCTCCTGAAGCTTACGAGCGTTCACACTTAAGCCTTTTACAATGTCAGCTGTTTAGCTAAACATGAGCTCATGATCTAAATTTACACAATAATGAAGAAATCAGCTACAAGGGGAGACAATCAGCAAAAACAATCAATATGAGAATTAGTTTCCCAAGGCCACCCATCAGATGTTGGAATAATCAGGTGCAAGGCAGAATATATACATAAAACTGGAACTGGAACAAGGAACAAGGATGTTTTCAAAGACTGGTAGGATCTCTAAAACATTTGTAAAGTACATGTCATTGATAAAGCTAAATACTCAAAGGTTGTGTAATACAACAGATTAATCATTGAGAAGAGTGAAATTATGCTGTTTTGAAAACTATGGCAGGTCAGATTTTCTGCCTAATGATATAAGAAGATTTCTCTCAAAAATACACATTATTTCAAAGACTTATTGGCTGTGAAATAAGTGAAGGGTATTTCAAATGGCTTGTCTGCAAAGAAAGGTGAGATGTAGGGAATCACAGAAAGTCGAGGGGAAAATATGTCAATATATACATTGCTATAGGGTGAACTAAGCCTTAGGCCAGCAACAATGGAGAGGACCTGACCCTTAGAAACTTACAAGTAAGCTGGAATCTTCAAAAGTTCAAATCTTTATAAGTAAAAAGATTTATTAAAATGAATAACCAAGTGTTTTAATTGATATCAGATGATCCAAACAACAAACCCTGAGAACATAGAAAAAATATAAATAAAGATATGAGCAGAACTTAATACAACAGAAAACGTATAAAATTGAGGTGATTTAGTAAGTCCAAAGAATATTCTTTGAAAAGATTTAAAAGACACACTTTGATTAAGGAAAACATAAACATATGTAAAGAATATACAGAAAGAATCAGGACAATGTTATAGCAGAGAATATATGAAATGCCAGTAAATTTGAACATTTCTGTAAAGGGGACCATTTCCTAGCTCCTAAAGTTGACCAAAACTGACACAAGAGGAAATCATTGAAGGTCATCATGTCTGCCCTTGGCATTCTTGGAACGCCCTGGCCTCAGAATGCAGCATCGGTAGTCCATGGTAACCTGCGGAGAGGGGGTGGGGCTGAAGGAGGTTGGAACACTGCCCTCACTGAGGGAGTGGGTGTGGCCATCTCTGCTGTGACTGAACAAAGGGCAGGGGAGCAGGGGGCCCAGGGCAGGGCCCTCAGAGCCCGGCAGGACCAGGGGAGTGTCACAAGCATTTGGCCCAGGCCAAAGGGCGCCTTCTTTGTCTGCACAGCTTCCCAAACACTCACATTTCCACTCAGGCCGCCCTCTTTGTTGAAGTGTGTGTGGAACGTGTCCTCGCAGTACACCTCGCTGCACAGCTAACCATAGGACTGGGCATCGTACCTTCCTGCCAGGTGACCGAAGTTCGCAGGCAGATGGGTCACTGGGACCAACGCGGAGAGGCTCCTGCCCTGACCACAGGTCGACCACAGCCGCTGCCCCAGATCGGGGGTTGCAAAGCAGCCCTGTCTGAATCCCCTGCCTCTAGAGGGAGTATTGGACCAACACTTCTAAAAAATGGGGGCCTTGCGGGCAACTCATCGGAGGGACACAAAAAAATCTTTGCCGACTTTCTCCTGAAGCTTACGAGCGTTCACACTTAAGCCTTTTACAATGTCAGCTGTTTAGCTAAACATGAGCTCATGATCTAAATTTACACAATAATGAAGAAATCAGCTACAAGGGGAGACAATCAGCAAAAACAATCAATATGAGAATTAGTTTCCCAAGGCCACCCATCAGATGTTGGAATAATCAGGTGCAAGGCAGAATATATACATAAAACTGGAACTGGAACAAGGAACAAGGATGTTTTCAAAGACTGGTAGGATCTCTAAAACATTTGTAAAGTACATGTCATTGATAAAGCTAAATACTCAAAGGTTGTGTAATACAACAGATTAATCATTGAGAAGAGTGAAATTATGCTGTTTTGAAAACTATGGCAGGTCAGATTTTCTGCCTAATGATATAAGAAGATTTCTCTCAAAAATACACATTATTTCAAAGACTTATTGGCTGTGAAATAAGTTAAGGGTATTTCAAATGGCTTGTCTGCAAAGAAAGGTGAGATGTAGGGAATCACAGAAAGTCGAGGGGAAAATATGTCAATATATACATTGATATATGGTGAACTAAGCCTTAGGCCAGCAACAATGGAGAGGACCTGACCCTTAGAAACTTACAAGTAAGCTGGAATCTTCAAAAGTTCAAATCTTTATAAGTAAAAAGATTTATTAAAATGAATAACCAAGTGTTTTAATTGACATCAGATGATCCAAACAACAAACCCTGAGAACATAGAAAAAATATAAATAAAGATATGAGCAGAACTTAATACAACAGAAAACGTATAAAATTGAGGTGATTTAGTAAGTCCAAAGAATATTCTTTGAAAAGATTTAAAAGACACACTTTGATTAAGGAAAACATAAACATATGTAAAGAATATACAGAAAGAATCAGGACAATGTTATAGCAGAGAATATATGAAATGCCAGTAAATTTGAACATTTCTGTAAAGGGGACCATTTCCTAGCTCCTAAAGTTGACCAAAACTGACACAAGAGGAAATCATTGAAGGTCATCATGTCTGCCCTTGGCATTCTTGGAACGCCCTGGCCTCAGAATGCAGCATCGGTAGTCCATGGTAACCTGCGGAGAGGGGGTGGGGCTGAAGGAGGTTGGAACACTGCCCTCACTGAGGAAGTGGGTGTGGCCATCTCTGCTGTGACTGAACAAAGGGCAGGGGAGCAGGGGGCCCAGGTCAGGGCCCTCAGAGCCCGGCAGGACCAGGGGAGTGTCACAAGCATTTGGCCCAGGCCAAAGGGCGCCTTCTTTGTCTGCACAGCTTCCCAAACACTCACATTTCCACTCAGGCCGCCCTCTTTGTTGAAGTGTGTGTGGAAAGTGTCCTCGCAGTACACCTCGCTGCACAGCTAACCATAGGACTGGGCATCGTACCTTCCTGCCAGGTGACCGAAGTTTGCAGGCAGATGGGTCACTGGGACCAACACGGAGAGGCTCCTGCCCTGACCACAGGTCGACCACAGCCGCTGCCCCAGATCGGGGGTTGCAAAGCAGCCCTGTCTGAATCCCCTGCCTCTAGAGGGAGTATTGGACCAACACTTCTAAAAAATGGGGGCCTTGCGGGCAACTCATCGGAGGGACACAAAAAAATCTTTGCCGACTTTCTCCTGAAGCTTACGAGCGTTCACACTTAAGCCTTTTACAATGTCAGCTGTTTAGCTAAACATGAGCTCATGATCTAAATTTACACAATAATGAAGAAATCAGCTACAAGGGGAGACAATCAGCAAAAACAATCAATATGAGAATTAGTTTCCCAAGGCCACCCATCAGATGTTGGAATAATCAGGTGCAAGGCAGAATATATACATAAAACTGGAACTGGAACAAGGAACAAGGGTGTTTTCAAAGACTGGTAGGATCTCTAAAACATTTGTAAAGTACATGTCATTGATAAAGCTAAATACTCAAAGGTTGTGTAATACAACAGATTAATCATTGAGAAGAGTGAAATTATGCTGTTTTGAAAACTATGGCAGGTCAGATTTTCTGCCTAATGATATAAGAAGATTTCTCTCAAAAATACACATTATTTCAAAGACTTATTGGCTGTGAAATAAGTGAAGGGTATTTCAAATGGCTTGTCTGCAAAGAAAGGTGAGATGTAGGGAATCACAGAAAGTCGAGGGGAAAATATGTCAATATATACATTGCTATATGGTGAACTAAGCCTTAGGCCAGCAACAATGGAGAGGACCTGACCCTTAGAAACTTACAAGTAAGCTGGAATCTTCAAAAGTTCAAATCTTTATAAGTAAAAAGATTTATTAAAATGAATAACCAAGTGTTTTAATTGACATCAGATGATCAAAACAACAAACCCTGAGAACATAGAAAAAAATATAAATAAAGATATGAGCAGAACTTAATACAACAGAAAACGTATAAAATTGAGGTGATTTAGTAAGTCCAAAGAATATTCTTTGAAAAGATTTAAAAGACACACTTTGATTAAGGAAAACATAAACATATGTAAAGAATATACAGAAAGAATCAGGACAATGTTATAGCAGAGAATATATGAAATGCCAGTAAATTTGAACATTTCTGTAAAGGGGACCATTTCCTAGCTCCTAAAGTTGACCAAAACTGACACAAGAGGAAATCATTGAAGGTCATCATGTCTGCCCTTGGCATTCTTGGAACGCCCTGGCCTCAGAATGCAGCATCGGTAGTCCATGGTAACCTGCGGAGAGGGGGTGGGGCTGAAGGAGGTTGGAACACTGCCCTCACTGAGGGAGTGGGTGTGGCCATCTCTGCTGTGACTGAACAAAGGGCAGGGGAGCAGGGGGCCCAGGGCAGGGCCCTCAGAGCCCGGCAGGACCAGGGGAGTGTCACAAGCATTTGGCCCAGGCCAAAGGGCGCCTTCTTTGTCTGCACAGCTTCCCAAACACTCACATTTCCACTCAGGCCGCCCTCTTTGTTGAAGTGTGTGTGGAACGTGTCCTCGCAGTACACCTCGCTGCACAGCTAACCATAGGACTGGGCATCGTACCTTCCTGCCAGGTGACCGAAGTTCGCAGGCAGATGGGTCACTGGGACCAACGCGGAGAGGCTCCTGCCCTGACCACAGGTCGACCACAGCCGCTGCCCCAGATCGGGGGTTGCAAAGCAGCCCTGTCTGAATCCCCTGCCTCTAGAGGGAGTATTGGACCAACACTTCTAAAAAATGGGGGCCTTGCGGGCAACTCATCGGAGGGACACAAAAAAATCTTTGCCGACTTTCTCCTGAAGCTTACGAGCGTTCACACTTAAGCCTTTTACAATGTCAGCTGTTTAGCTAAACATGAGCTCATGATCTAAATTTACACAATAATGAAGAAATCAGCTACAAGGGGAGACAATCAGCAAAAACAATCAATATGAGAATTAGTTTCCCAAGGCCACCCATCAGATGTTGGAATAATCAGGTGCAAGGCAGAATATATACATAAAACTGGAACTGGAACAAGGAACAAGGATGTTTTCAAAGACTGGTAGGATCTCTAAAACATTTGTAAAGTACATGTCATTGATAAAGCTAAATACTCAAAGGTTGTGTAATACAACAGATTAATCATTGAGAAGAGTGAAATTATGCTGTTTTGAAAACTATGGCAGGTCAGATTTTCTGCCTAATGATATAAGAAGATTTCTCTCAAAAATACACATTATTTCAAAGACTTATTGGCTGTGAAATAAGTGAAGGGTATTTCAAATGGCTTGTCTGCAAAGAAAGGTGAGATGTAGGGAATCACAGAAAGTCGAGGGGAAAATATGTCAATATATACATTGCTATATGGTGAACTAAGCCTTAGGCCAGCAACAATGGAGAGGACCTGACCCTTAGAAACTTACAAGTAAGCTGGAATCTTCAAAAGTTCAAATCTTTATAAGTAAAAAGATTTATTAAAATGAATAACCAAGTGTTTTAATTGACATCAGATGATCAAAACAACAAACCCTGAGAACATAGAAAAAAATATAAATAAAGATATGAGCAGAACTTAATACAACAGAAAACGTATAAAATTGAGGTGATTTAGTAAGTCCAAAGAATATTCTTTGAAAAGATTTAAAAGACACACTTTGATTAAGGAAAACATAAACATATGTAAAGAATATACAGAAAGAATCAGGACAATGTTATAGCAGAGAATATATGAAATGCCAGTAAATTTGAACATTTCTGTAAAGGGGACCATTTCCTAGCTCCTAAAGTTGACCAAAACTGACACAAGAGGAAATCATTGAAGGTCATCATGTCTGCCCTTGGCATTCTTGGAACGCCCTGGCCTCAGAATGCAGCATCGGTAGTCCATGGTAACCTGCAGAGAGGGGGTGGGGCTGAAGGAGGTTGGAACACTGCCCTCACTGAGGGAGTGGGTGTGGCCATCTCCACTGTGACTGAACAAAGGGCAGGGGAGCAGGGGGCCCAGGGCAGGGCCCTCAGAGCCCGGCAGGACCAGGGGAGTGTCACAAGCATTTGGCCCAGGCCAAAGGGCGCCTTCTTTGTCTGCACAGCTTCCCAAACACTCACATTTCCACTCAGGCCGCCCTCTTTGTTGAAGTGTGTGTGGAACGTGTCCTCGCAGTACACCTCGCTGCACAGCTAACCATAGGACTGGGCATCGTACATTCCTGCCAGGTGACCGAAGTTCGCAGGCAGATGGGTCACTTGGACCAACGCGGAGAGGCTCCTGCCCTGACCACAGGTCGACCACAGCCGCTGCCCCAGATCGGGGGTTGCAAAGCAGCCCTGTCTGAATCCCCTGCCTCTAGAGGGAGTATTGGACCAACACTTCTAAAAAATGGGGGCCTTGCGGGCAACTCATCGGAGGGACACAAAAAAATCTTTGCCGACTTTCTCCTGAAGCTTACGAGGGTTCACACTTAAGCCTTTTACAATGTCAGCTGTTTAGCTAAACATGAGCTCATGATCTAAATTTACACAATAATGAAGAAATCAGCTACAAGGGGAGACAATCAGCAAAAACAATCCATATGAGAATTAGTTTCCCAAGGCCACCCATCAGATGTTGGAATAATCAGGTGCAAGGCAGAATATATACATAAAACTGGAACTGGAACAAGGAACAAGGATGTTTTCAAAGACTGGTAGGATCTCTAAAACATTTGTAAAGTACATGTCATTGATAAAGCTAAATACTCAAAGGTTGTGTAATACAACAGATTAATCATTGAGAAGAGTGAAATTATGCTGTTTTGAAAACTATGGCAGGTCAGATTTTCTGCCTAATGATATAAGAAGATTTCTCTCAAAAATACACATTATTTCAAAGACTTATTGGCTGTGAAATAAGTTAAGGGTATTTCAAATGGCTTGTCTGCAAAGAAAGGTGAGATGTAGGGAATCACAGAAAGTCGAGGGGAAAATATGTCAATATATACATTGCTATATGGTGAACTAAGCCTTAGGCCAGCAACAATGGAGAGGACCTGACACTTAGAAACTTACAAGTAAGTTGGAATCTTCAAAAGTTCAAATCTTTATAAGTAAAAAGATTTATTATAATGAATAACCAAGTGTTTTAATTGACATCAGATGATCCAAACAACAAACCCTGAGAACATAGAAAAAATATAAATAAAGATATGAGCAGAACTTAATACAACAGAAAACGTATAAAATTGAGGTGATTTAGTAAGTCCAAAGAATATTCTTTGAAAAGATTTAAAAGACACACTTTGATTAAGGAAAACAAAAACAGAAGTAAAGAATATACAGAAAGAATCAGGACAATGTTATAGCAGAGAATATATGAAATGCCAGTAAATTTGAACATTTCTGTAAAGGGGACCATTTCCTAGCTCCTAAAGTTGACCAAAACTGACACAAGAGGAAATCATTGAAGGTCATCATGTCTGCCCTTGGCATTCTCGGAATGCCCTGGCCTCAGAATGCAGCATCGGTAGTCCATGGTAACCTGCGGAGAGGGGGCGGGGCTGAAGGAGGTTGGAACACTGCCCTCACTGAGGGAGTGGGTGTGGCCATCTCTGCTGTGACTGAACAAAGGGCAGGGGAGCAGGGGGCCCAGGGCAGGGCCCTCAGAGGCCAGCAGGCCCAGTGGTGTGTCACAAGCATTTGGCCCAGGCCAAAGGGCACCTTCTTTGTCCGCACAGCTTCCCAAACACTCACCTTTCCACTCAGGCCGCCCTCTTTGTTGAAGTGTGTGTGGAACGTGTCCTCGCAGTACACCTCGCTGCACAGCTAACCATAGGACTGGGCATCGTACCTTCCTGCCAGGTGACTGAAGTTCACAGGCAGATGGGTCCCTGGGACCAACGCAGAGAGGCTCCTGCCCTGACCACAGGTCGACCACAGCCGCTGCCTCCGATCGGGGGCCGCAAAGCAGCCCTGTCTGAATCCCCTGCCTCTAGAGGGAGTATTGGACCAACACTTCTAAAAAATGGGGTCCTTGCGGGCAACTCATCGGAGGGACACAAATAAATCGTTGCCGACTTTCTCCTGGAGCTTACGAGCGTTCACACTTAAGGCTTTTACAATGTCAGCTGTTTAGCTAAACATGAGCTCATCATCTAAATTTACACAATAATGAAGAAATCAGCTACAAGGGGAGACAATCAGCAAAAACAATCCATATGACAATTAGTTTCCCAAGGCCACCCATCAGATGTTGGAATAATCAGGTGCAAGGCAGAATATATACATAAAACTGGAACTGGAACAAGGAACAAGGATGTTTTCAAAGACTGGTAGGATCTCTAAAACATTTGTAAAGTACATGTCATTGATAAAGCTAAATACTCAAAGGTTGTGTAATACAACAGATTAATCATTGAGAAGAGTGAAATTATGCTGTTTTGAAAACTATGGCAGGTCAGATTTTCTGCCTAATGATATAAGAAGATTTCTCTCAAAAATACACATTATTTCAAAGACTTATTGGCTGTGAAATAAGTGAAGGGTATTTCAAATGGCTTGTCTGCAAAGAAAGGTGAGATGTAGGGAATCACAGAAAGTCGAGGGGAAAATATGTCAATATATACATTGCTATATGGTGAACTAAGCCTTAGGCCAGCAACAATGGAGAGGACCTGACCCTTAGAAACTTACAAGTAAGCTGGAATCTTCAAAAGTTCAAATCTTTATAAGTAAAAAGATTTACTAAAATGAATAACCAAGTGTTTTAATTGACATCAGATGATCCAAACAACAAACCCTGAGAACATAGAAAAAATATAAATAAAGATATGAGCAGAACTTAATACAACAGAAAACGTATAAAATTGAGGTGATTTAGTAAGTCCAAAGAATATTCTTTGAAAAGATTTAAAAGACACACTTTGATTAAGGAAAACATAAACATATGTAAAGAATATACAGAAAGAATCAGGACAATGTTATAGCAGAGAATATATGAAATGCCAGTAAATTTGAACATTTCTGTAAAGGGGACCATTTCCTAGCTCCTAAAGTTGACCAAAACTGACACAAGAGGAAATCATTGAAGGTCATCATGTCTGCCCTTGGCATTCTTGGAACGCCCTGGCCTCAGAATGCAGCATCGGTAGTCCATGGTAACCTGCGGAGAGGGGGTGGGGCTGAAGGAGGTTGGAACACTGCCCTCACTGAGGGAGTGGGTGTGGCCATCTCTGCTGTGACTGAACAAAGGGCAGGGGAGCAGGGGGCCCAGGGCAGGGCCCTCAGAGCCCGGCAGGACCAGGGGAGTGTCACAAGCATTTGGCCCAGGCCAAAGGGCGCCTTCTTTGTCTGCACAGCTTCCCAAACACTCACATTTCCACTCAGGCCGCCCTCTTTGTTGAAGTGTGTGTGGAACGTGTCCTCACAGTACACCTCGCTGCACAGCTAACCATAGGACTGGGCATCGTACCTTCCTGCCAGGTGACCGAAGTTCGCAGGCAGATGGGTCACTGGGACCAACGCGGAGAGGCTCCTGCCCTGACCACAGGTCGACCACAGCCGCTGCCCCAGATCGGGGGTTGCAAAGCAGCCCTGTCTGAATCCCCTGCCTCTAGAGGGAGTATTGGACCAACACTTCTAAAAAATGGGGGCCTTGCGGGCAACTCATCGGAGGGACACAAAAAAATCTTTGCCGACTTTCTCCTGAAGCTTACGAGCGTTCACACTTAAGCCTGTTACAATGTCAGCTGTATAGCTAAACATGAGCTCATGATCTAAATTTACACAATAATGAAGAAATCAGCTACAAGGGGAGACAATCAGCAAAAACAATCAATATGAGAATTAGTTTCCCAAGGCCATCCATCAGATGTTGGAATAATCAGGTGCAAGGCAGAAAATATACATAAAACTGGAACTGAAACAAGGAACAAGGATGTTTACTAAGACTGATAGGATCTCTAAAACATTTGTAAAGTACATGTCATTGATAAAGCTAAATACTCAAAGGTTGTGTAATACAACAGATTAATCATTGAGAAGAGTGAAATTATGCTGTTTTGAAAACTATGGCAGGTCAGATTTTCTGCCTAATGATATAAGAAGATTTCTCTCAAAAATACACATTATTTCAAAGACTTATTGGCTGTGAAATAAGTGAAGGGTATTTCAAATGGCTTGTCTGCAAAGAAAGGTGAGATGTAGGGAATCACAGAAAGTCGAGGGGAAAATATGTCAATATATACATTGCTATATGGTGAACTAAGCCTTAGGCCAGCAACAATGGAGAGGACCTGATCCTTAGAAACTTACAAGTAAGCTGGAATCTTCAAAAGTTCAAATCTTTATAAGTAAAAAGATTTATTAAAATGAATAACCAAGTGTTTTAATTGACATCAGATGATCAAAACAACAAACCCTGAGAACATAGAAAAAAATATAAATAAAGATATGAGCAGAACTTAATACAACAGAAAACGTATAAAATTGAGGTGATTTAGTAAGTCCAAAGAATATTCTTTGAAAAGATTTAAAAGACACACTTTGATTAAGGAAAACATAAACATATGTAAAGAATATACAGAAAGAATCAGGACAATGTTATAGCAGAGAATATATGAAATGCCAGTAAATTTGAACATTTCTGTAAAGGGGACCATTTCCTAGCTCCTAAAGTTGACCAAAACTGACACAAGAGGAAATCATTGAAGGTCATCATGTCTGCCCTTGGCATTCTTGGAACGCCCTGGCCTCAGAATGCAGCATCGGTAGTCCATGGTAACCTGCGGAGAGGGGGTGGGGCTGAAGGAGGTTGGAACACTGCCCTCACTGAGGGAGTGGGTGTGGCCATCTCTGCTGTGACTGAACAAAGGGCAGGGGAGCAGGGGGCCCAGGGCAGGGCCCTCAGAGCCCGGCAGGACCAGGGGAGTGTCACAAGCATTTGGCCCAGGCCAAAGGGCGCCTTCTTTGTCTGCACAGCTTCCCAAACACTCACATTTCCACTCAGGCCGCCCTCTTTGTTGAAGTGTGTGTGGAACGTGTCCTCGCAGTACACCTCGCTGCACAGCTAACCATAGGACTGGGCATCGTACCTTCCTGCCAGGTGACCGAAGTTCCCAGGCAGATGGGTCACTGGGACCAACGCGGAGAGGCTCCTGCCCTGACCACAGGTCGACCACAGCCGCTGCCCCAGATCGGGGGTTGCAAAGCAGCCCTGTCTGAATCCCCTGCCTCTAGAGGGAGTATTGGACCAACACTTCTAAAAAATGGGGGCCTTGCGGGCAACTCATCGGAGGGACACAAAAAAATCTTTGCCGACTTTCTCCTGAAGCTTACGAGCGTTCACACTTAAGCCTTTTACAATGTCAGCTGTTTAGCTAAACATGAGCTCATGATCTAAATTTACACAATAATGAAGAAATCAGCTACAAGGGGAGACAATCAGCAAAAACAATCAATATGAGAATTAGTTTCCCAAGGCCACCCATCAGATGTTGGAATAATCAGGTGCAAGGCAGAATATATACATAAAACTGGAACTGGAACAAGGAACAAGGATGTTTTCAAAGACTGGTAGGATCTCTAAAACATTTGTAAAGTACATGTCATTGATAAAGCTAAATACTCAAAGGTTGTGTAATACAACAGATTAATCATTGAGAAGAGTGAAATTATGCTGTTTTGAAAACTATGGCAGGTCAGATTTTCTGCCTAATGATATAAGAAGATTTCTCTCAAAAATACACATTATTTCAAAGACTTATTGGCTGTGAAATAAGTGAAGGGTATTTCAAATGGCTTGTCTGCAAAGAAAGGTGAGATGTAGGGAATCACAGAAAGTCGAGGGGAAAATATGTCAATATATACATTGCTATA
Organism: Hyperoodon ampullatus; assembly: GCF_949752795.1. Lineage (NCBI taxonomy): Eukaryota > Metazoa > Chordata > Mammalia > Artiodactyla > Ziphiidae > Hyperoodon > Hyperoodon ampullatus. Next base: position 95,462,982 of record NC_136919.1, read on the forward strand.
TGGTGAACTAAGCCTTAGGCCAGCAACAATGGAGAGGACCTGACCCTTAGAAACTTACAAGTAAGCTGGAATCTTCAAAAGTTCAAATCTTTATAAGTAAAAAGATTTATTAAAATGAATAACCAAGTGTTTTAATTGACATCAGATGATCAAAACAACAAACCCTGAGAACATAGAAAAAAATATAAATAAAGATATGAGCAGAACTTAATACAACAGAAAACGTATAAAATTGAGGTGATTTAGTAAGTCCAAAGAATATTCTTTGAAAAGATTTAAAAGACACACTTTGATTAAGGAAAACATAAACATATGTAAAGAATATACAGAAAGAATCAGGACAATGTTATAGCAGAGAATATATGAAATGCCAGTAAATTTGAACATTTCTGTAAAGGGGACCATTTCCTAGCTCCTAAAGTTGACCAAAACTGACACAAGAGGAAATCATTGAAGGTCATCATGTCTGCCCTTGGCATTCTTGGAACGCCCTGGCCTCAGAATGCAGCATCGGTAGTCCATGGTAACCTGCGGAGAGGGGGTGGGGCTGAAGGAGGTTGGAACACTGCCCTCACTGAGGGAGTGGGTGTGGCCATCTCCACTGTGACTGAACAAAGGGCAGGGGAGCAGGGGGCCCAGGGCAGGGCCCTCAGAGCCCGGCAGGACCAGGGGAGTGTCACAAGCATTTGGCCCAGGCCAAAGGGCGCCTTCTTTATCTGCACAGCTTCCCAAACACTCACATTTCCACTCAGGCCGCCCTCTTTTTTGAAGTGTGTGTGGAACGTGTCCTCGCAGTACACCTCGCTGCACAGCTAACCATAGGACTGGGCATCGTACATTCCTGCCAGGTGACCGAAGTTCGCAGGCAGATGGGTCACTTGGACCAACGCGGAGAGGCTCCTGCCCTGACCACAGGTCGACCACAGCCGCTGCCCCAGATCGGGGGTTGCAAAGCAGCCCTGTCTGAATCCCCTGCCTCTAGAGGGAGTATTGGACCAACACTTCTAAAAAATGGGGGCCTTGCGGGCAACTCATCGGAGGGACACAAAAAAATCTTTGCCGACTTTCTCCTGAAGCTTACGAGGGTTCACACTTAAGCCTTTTACAATGTCAGCTGTTTAGCTAAACATGAGCTCATGATCTAAATTTACACAATAATGAAGAAATCAGCTACAAGGGGAGACAATCAGCAAAAACAATCCATATGAGAATTAGTTTCCCAAGGCCACCCATCAGATGTTGGAATAATCAGGTGCAAGGCAGAATATATACATAAAACTGGAACTGGAACAAGGAACAAGGATGTTTTCAAAGACTGGTAGGATCTCTAAAACATTTGTAAAGTACATGTCATTGATAAAGCTAAATACTCAAAGGTTGTGTAATACAACAGATTAATCATTGAGAAGAGTGAAATTATGCTGTTTTGAAAACTATGGCAGGTCAGATTTTCTGCCTAATGATATAAGAAGATTTCTCTCAAAAATACACATTATTTCAAAGACTTATTGGCTGTGAAATAAGTTAAGGGTATTTCAAATGGCTTGTCTGCAAAGAAAGGTGAGATGTAGGGAATCACAGAAAGTCGAGGGGAAAATATGTCAATATATACATTGCTATATGGTGAACTAAGCCTTAGGCCAGCAACAATGGAGAGGACCTGACACTTAGAAACTTACAAGTAAGTTGGAATCTTCAAAAGTTCAAATCTTTATAAGTAAAAAGATTTATTAAAATGAATAACCAAGTGTTTTAATTGACATCAGATGATCCAAACAACAAACCCTGAGAACATAGAAAAAATATAAATAAAGATATGAGCAGAACTTAATACAACAGAAAACGTATAAAATTGAGGTGATTTAGTAAGTCCAAAGAATATTCTTTGAAAAGATTTAAAAGACACACTTTGATTAAGGAAAACAAAAACATAAGTAAAGAATATTCAGAAAGAATCAGGACAATGTTATAGCAGAGAATATATGAAATGCCAGTAAATTTGAACATTTCTGTAAAGGGGACCATTTCCTAGCTCCTAAAGTTGACCAAAACTGACACAAGAGGAAATCATTGAAGGTCATCATGTCTGCCCTTGGCATTCTCGGAATGCCCTGGCCTCAGAATGCAGCATCGGTAGTCCATGGTAACCTGCGGAGAGGGGGCGGGGCTGAAGGAGGTTGGAACACTGCCCTCACTGAGGGAGTGGGTGTGGCCATCTCTGCTGTGACTGAACAAAGGGCAGGGGAGCAGGGGGCCCAGGGCAGGGCCCTCAGAGGCCAGCAGGCCCAGTGGTGTGTCACAAGCATTTGGCCCAGGCCAAAGGGCACCTTCTTTGTCCGCACAGCTTCCCAAACACTCACCTTTCCACTCAGGCCGCCCTCTTTGTTGAAGTGTGTGTGGAACGTGTCCTCGCAGTACACCTCGCTGCACAGCTAACCATAGGACTGGGCATCGTACCTTCCTGCCAGGTGACTGAAGTTCACAGGCAGATGGGTCCCTGGGACCAACGCAGAGAGGCTCCTGCCCTGACCACAGGTCGACCACAGCCGCTGCCTCCGATCGGGGGCCGCAAAGCAGCCCTGTCTGAATCCCCTGCCTCTAGAGGGAGTATTGGACCAACACTTCTAAAAAATGGGGTCCTTGCGGGCAACTCATCGGAGGGACACAAATAAATCGTTGCCGACTTTCTCCTGGAGCTTACGAGCGTTCACACTTAAGGCTTTTACAATGTCAGCTGTTTAGCTAAACATGAGCTCATCATCTAAATTTACACAATAATGAAGAAATCAGCTACAAGGGGAGACAATCAGCAAAAACAATCCATATGACAATTAGTTTCCCAAGGCCACCCATCAGATGTTGGAATAATCAGGTGCAAGGCAGAATATATACATAAAACTGGAACTGGAACAAGGAACAAGGATGTTTTCAAAGACTGGTAGGATCTCTAAAACATTTGTAAAGTACATGTCATTGATAAAGCTAAATACTCAAAGGTTGTGTAATACAACAGATTAATCATTGAGAAGAGTGAAATTATGCTGTTTTGAAAACTATGGCAGGTCAGATTTTCTGCCTAATGATATAAGAAGATTTCTCTCAAAAATACACATTATTTCAAAGACTTATTGGCTGTGAAATAAGTGAAGGGTATTTCAAATGGCTTGTCTGCAAAGAAAGGTGAGATGTAGGGAATCACAGAAAGTCGAGGGGAAAATATGTCAATATATACATTGCTATATGGTGAACTAAGCCTTAGGCCAGCAACAATGGAGAGGACCTGACCCTTAGAAACTTACAAGTAAGCTGGAATCTTCAAAAGTTCAAATCTTTATAAGTAAAAAGATTTACTAAAATGAATAACCAAGTGTTTTAATTGACATCAGATGATCCAAACAACAAACCCTGAGAACATAGAAAAAATATAAATAAAGATATGAGCAGAACTTAATACAACAGAAAACGTATAAAATTGAGGTGATTTAGTAAGTCCAAAGAATATTCTTTGAAAAGATTTAAAAGACACACTTTGATTAAGGAAAACATAAACATATGTAAAGAATATACAGAAAGAATCAGGACAATGTTATAGCAGAGAATATATGAAATGCCAGTAAATTTGAACATTTCTGTAAAGGGGACCATTTCCTAGCTCCTAAAGTTGACCAAAACTGACACAAGAGGAAATCATTGAAGGTCATCATGTCTGCCCTTGGCATTCTTGGAACGCCCTGGCCTCAGAATGCAGCATCGGTAGTCCATGGTAACCTGCGGAGAGGGGGTGGGGCTGAAGGAGGTTGGAACACTGCCCTCACTGAGGGAGTGGGTGTGGCCATCTCTGCTGTGACTGAACAAAGGGCAGGGGAGCAGGGGGCCCAGGGCAGGGCCCTCAGAGCCCGGCAGGACCAGGGGAGTGTCACAAGCATTTGGCCCAGGCCAAAGGGCGCCTTCTTTGTCTGCACAGCTTCCCAAACACTCACATTTCCACTCAGGCCGCCCTCTTTGTTGAAGTGTGTGTGGAACGTGTCCTCACAGTACACCTCGCTGCACAGCTAACCATAGGACTGGGCATCGTACCTTCCTGCCAGGTGACCGAAGTTCGCAGGCAGATGGGTCACTGGGACCAACGCGGAGAGGCTCCTGCCCTGACCACAGGTCGACCACAGCCGCTGCCCCAGATCGGGGGTTGCAAAGCAGCCCTGTCTGAATCCCCTGCCTCTAGAGGGAGTATTGGACCAACACTTCTAAAAAATGGGGGCCTTGCGGGCAACTCATCGGAGGGACACAAAAAAATCTTTGCCGACTTTCTCCTGAAGCTTACGAGCGTTCACACTTAAGCCTTTTACAATGTCAGCTGTTTAGCTAAACATGAGCTCATGATCTAAATTTACACAATAATGAAGAAATCAGCTACAAGGGGAGACAATCAGCAAAAACAATCAATATGAGAATTAGTTTCCCAAGGCCACCCATCAGATGTTGGAATAATCAGGTGCAAGGCAGAATATATACATAAAACTGGAACTGGAACAAGGAACAAGGGTGTTTTCAAAGACTGGTAGGATCTCTAAAACATTTGTAAAGTACATGTCATTGATAAAGCTAAATACTCAAAGGTTGTGTAATACAACAGATTAATCATTGAGAAGAGTGAAATTATGCTGTTTTGAAAACTATGGCAGGTCAGATTTTCTGCCTAATGATATAAGAAGATTTCTCTCAAAAATACACATTATTTCAAAGACTTATTGGCTGTGAAATAAGTGAAGGGTATTTCAAATGGCTTGTCTGCAAAGAAAGGTGAGATGTAGGGAATCACAGAAAGTCGAGGGGAAAATATGTCAATATATACATTGCTATATGGTGAACTAAGCCTTAGGCCAGCAACAATGGAGAGGACCTGACCCTTAGAAACTTACAAGTAAGCTGGAATCTTCAAAAGTTCAAATCTTTATAAGTAAAAAGATTTATTAAAATGAATAACCAAGTGTTTTAATTGACATCAGATGATCCAAACAACAAACCCTGAGAACATAGAAAAAAATATAAATAAAGATATGAGCAGAACTTAATACAACAGAAAACGTATAAAATTGAGGTGATTTAGTAAGTCCAAAGAATATTCTTTGAAAAGATTTAAAAGACACACTTTGATTAAGGAAAACATAAACATATGTAAAGAATATACAGAAAGAATCAGGACAATGTTATAGCAGAGAATATATGAAATGCCAGTAAATTTGAACATTTCTGTAAAGGGGACCATTTCCTAGCTCCTAAAGTTGACCAAAACTGACACAAGAGGAAATCATTGAAGGTCATCATGTCTGCCCTTGGCATTCTTGGAACGCCCTGGCCTCAGAATGCAGCATCGGTAGTCCATGGTAACCTGCGGAGAGGGGGTGGGGCTGAAGGAGGTTGGAACACTGCCCTCACTGAGGGAGTGGGTGTGGCCATCTCTGCTGTGACTGAACAAAGGGCAGGGGAGCAGGGGGCCCAGGGCAGGGCCCTCAGAGCCCGGCAGGACCAGGGGAGTGTCACAAGCATTTGGCCCAGGCCAAAGGGCGCCTTCTTTGTCTGCACAGCTTCCCAAACACTCACATTTCCACTCAGGCCGCCCTCTTTGTTGAAGTGTGTGTGGAACGTGTCCTCGCAGTACACCTCGCTGCACAGCTAACCATAGGACTGGGCATCGTACCTTCCTGCCAGGTGACCGAAGTTCGCAGGCAGATGGGTCACTGGGACCAACGCGGAGAGGCTCCTGCCCTGACCACAGGTCGACCACAGCCGCTGCCCCAGATCGGGGGTTGCAAAGCAGCCCTGTCTGAATCCCCTGCCTCTAGAGGGAGTATTGGACCAACACTTCTAAAAAATGGGGGCCTTGCGGGCAACTCATCGGAGGGACACAAAAAAATCTTTGCCGACTTTCTCCTGAAGCTTACGAGCGTTCACACTTAAGCCTTTTACAATGTCAGCTGTTTAGCTAAACATGAGCTCATGATCTAAATTTACACAATAATGAAGAAATCAGCTACAAGGGGAGACAATCAGCAAAAACAATCAATATGAGAATTAGTTTCCCAAGGCCACCCATCAGATGTTGGAATAATCAGGTGCAAGGCAGAATATATACATAAAACTGGAACTGGAACAAGGAACAAGGATGTTTTCAAAGACTGGTAGGATCTCTAAAACATTTGTAAAGTACATGTCATTGATAAAGCTAAATACTCAAAGGTTGTGTAATACAACAGATTAATCATTGAGAAGAGTGAAATTATGCTGTTTTGAAAACTATGGCAGGTCAGATTTTCTGCCTAATGATATAAGAAGATTTCTCTCAAAAATACACATTATTTCAAAGACTTATTGGCTGTGAAATAAGTGAAGGGTATTTCAAATGGCTTGTCTGCAAAGAAAGGTGAGATGTAGGGAATCACAGAAAGTCGAGGGGAAAATATGTCAATATATACATTGCTATATGGTGAACTAAGCCTTAGGCCAGCAACAATGGAGAGGACCTGACCCTTAGAAACTTACAAGTAAGCTGGAATCTTCAAAAGTTCAAATCTTTATAAGTAAAAAGATTTATTAAAATGAATAACCAAGTGTTTTAATTGACATCAGATGATCAAAACAACAAACCCTGAGAACATAGAAAAAAATATAAATAAAGATATGAGCAGAACTTAATACAACAGAAAACGTATAAAATTGAGGTGATTTAGTAAGTCCAAAGAATATTCTTTGAAAAGATTTAAAAGACACACTTTGATTAAGGAAAACATAAACATATGTAAAGAATATACAGAAAGAATCAGGACAATGTTATAGCAGAGAATATATGAAATGCCAGTAAATTTGAACATTTCTGTAAAGGGGACCATTTCCTAGCTCCTAAAGTTGACCAAAACTGACACAAGAGGAAATCATTGAAGGTCATCATGTCTGCCCTTGGCATTCTTGGAACGCCCTGGCCTCAGAATGCAGCATCGGTAGTCCATGGTAACCTGCGGAGAGGGGGTGGGGCTGAAGGAGGTTGGAACACTGCCCTCACTGAGGGAGTGGGTGTGGCCATCTCCACTGTGACTGAACAAAGGGCAGGGGAGCAGGGGGCCCAGGGCAGGGCCCTCAGAGCCCGGCAGGACCAGGGGAGTGTCACAGCATTTGGCCCAGGCCAAAGGGCGCCTTCTTTGTCTGCACAGCTTCCCAAACACTCACATTTCCACTCAGGCCGCCCTCTTTGTTGAAGTGTGTGTGGAACGTGTCCTCGCAGTACACCTCGCTGCACAGCTAACCATAGGACTGGGCATCGTACATTCCTGCCAGGTGACCGAAGTTCGCAGGCAGATGGGTCACTTGGACCAACGCGGAGAGGCTCCTGCCCTGACCACAGGTCGACCACAGCCGCTGCCCCAGATCAGGGGTTGCAAAGCAGCCCTGTCTGAATCCCCTGCCTCTAGAGGGAGTATTGGACCAACACTTCTAAAAAATGGGGTCCTTGCGGGCAACTCATCAGAGGGACACAAATAAATCTTTGCCGACTTTCTCCTGAAGCTTACGAGGGTTCACACTTAAGCCTTTTACAATGTCAGCTGTTTAGCTAAACATGAGCTCATGATCTAAATTTACACAATAATGAAGAAATCAGCTACAAGGGGAGACAATCAGCAAAAACAATCCATATGAGAATTAGTTTCCCAAGGCCACCCATCAGATGTTGGAATAATCAGGTGCAAGGCAGAATATATACATAAAACTGGAACTGGAACAAGGAACAAGGATGTTTTCAAAGACTGGTAGGATCTCTAAAACATTTGTAAAGTACATGTCATTGATAAAGCTAAATACTCAAAGGTTGTGTAATACAACAGATTAATCATTGAGAAGAGTGAAATTATGCTGTTTTGAAAACTATGGCAGGTCAGATTTTCTGCCTAATGATATAAGAAGATTTCTCTCAAAAATACACATTATTTCAAAGACTTATTGGCTGTGAAATAAGTTAAGGGTATTTCAAATGGCTTGTCTGCAAAGAAAGGTGAGATGTAGGGAATCACAGAAAGTCGAGGGGAAAATATGTCAATATATACATTGCTATATGGTGAACTAAGCCTTAGGCCAGCAACAATGGAGAGGACCTGACCCTTAGAAACTTACAAGTAAGTTGGAATCTTCAAAAGTTCAAATCTTTATAAGTAAAAAGATTTATTAAAATGAATAACCAAGTGTTTTAATTGACATCAGATGATCCAAACAACAAACCCTGAGAACATAGAAAAAATATAAATAAAGATATGAGCAGAACTTAATACAACAGAAAACGTATAAAATTGAGGTGATTTAGTAAGTCCAAAGAATATTCTTTGAAAAGATTTAAAAGACACACTTTGATTAAGGAAAACAAAAACATAAGTAAAGAATATACAGAAAGAATCAGGACAATGTTATAGCAGAGAATATATGAAATGCCAGTAAATTTGAACATTTCTGTAAAGGGGACCATTTCCTAGCTCCTAAAGTTGACCAAAACTGACACAAGAGGAAATCATTGAAGGTCATCATGTCTGCCCTTGGCATTCTCGGAATGCCCTGGCCTCAGAATGCAGCATCGGTAGTCCATGGTAACCTGCGGAGAGGGGGCGGGGCTGAAGGAGGTTGGAACACTGCCCTCACTGAGGGAGTGGGTGTGGCCATCTCTGCTGTGACTGAACAAAGGGCAGGGGAGCAGGGGGCCCAGGGCAGGGCCCTCAGAGGCCAGCAGGCCCAGTGGTGTGTCACAAGCATTTGGCCCAGGCCAAAGGGCACCTTCTTTGTCCGCACAGCTTCCCAAACACTCACCTTTCCACTCAGGCCGCCCTCTTTGTTGAAGTGTGTGTGGAACGTGTCCTCGCAGTACACCTCGCTGCACAGCTAACCATAGGACTGGGCATCGTACCTTCCTGCCAGGTGACTGAAGTTCACAGGCAGATGGGTCCCTGGGACCAACGCAGAGAGGCTCCTGCCCTGACCACAGGTCGACCACAGCCGCTGCCCCCGATCGGGGGCCGCAAAGCAGCCCTGTCTGAATCCCCTGCCTCTAGAGGGAGTATTGGACCAACACTTCTAAAAAATGGGGTCCTTGCGGGCAACTCATCGGAGGGACACAAATAAATCGTTGCCGACTTTCTCCTGGAGCTTACGAGCGTTCACACTTAAGCCTTTTACAATTTCAGCTGTTTAGCTAAACATGAGCTCATGATCTAAATTTACACAATAATGAAGAAATCAGCTACAAGGGGAGACAATCAGCAAAAACAATCCATATGAGAATTAGTTTCCCAAGGCCATCCATCAGATGTTGGAATAATCAGGTGCAAGGCAGAATATATACATAAAACTGGAACTGGAACAAGGAACAAGGATGTTTTCAAAGACTGGTAGGATCTCTAAAACATTTGTAAAGTACATGTCATTGATAAAGCTAAATACTCAAAGGTTGTGTAATACAACAGATTAATCATTGAGAAGAGTGAAATTATGCTGTTTTGAAAACTATGGCAGGTCAGATTTTCTGCCTAATGATATAAGAAGATTTCTCTCAAAAATACACATTATTTCAAAGACTTATTGGCTGTGAAATAAGTGAAGGGTATTTCAAATGGCTTGTCTGCAAAGAAAGGTGAGATGTAGGGAATCACAGAAAGTCGAGGGGAAAATATGTCAATATATACATTGCTATATGGTGAACTAAGCCTTAGGCCAGCAACAATGGAGAGGACCTGACCCTTAGAAACTTACAAGTAAGCTGGAATCTTCAAAAGTTCAAATCTTTATAAGTAAAAAGATTTACTAAAATGAATAACCAAGTGTTTTAATTGACATCAGATGATCCAAACAACAAACCCTGAGAACATAGAAAAAATATAAATAAAGATATGAGCAGAACTTAATACAACAGAAAACGTATAAAATTGAGGTGATTTAGTAAGTCCAAAGAATATTCTTTGAAAAGATTTAAAAGACACACTTTGATTAAGGAAAACATAAACATATGTAAAGAATATACAGAAAGAATCAGGACAATGTTATAGCAGAGAATATATGAAATGCCAGTAAATTTGAACATTTCTGTAAAGGGGACCATTTCCTAGCTCCTAAAGTTGACCAAAACTGACACAAGAGGAAATCATTGAAGGTCATCATGTCTGCCCTTGGCATTCTTGGAACGCCCTGGCCTCAGAATGCAGCATCGGTAGTCCATGGTAACCTGCGGAGAGGGGGTGGGGCTGAAGGAGGTTGGAACACTGCCCTCACTGAGGGAGTGGGTGTGGCCATCTCCACTGTGACTGAACAAAGGGCAGGGGAGCAGGGGGCCCAGGGCAGGGCCCTCAGAGCCCGGCAGGACCAGGGGAGTGTCACAAGCATTTGGCCCAGGCCAAAGGGCGCCTTCTTTGTCTGCACAGCTTCCCAAACACTCACATTTCCACTCAGGCCGCCCTCTTTGTTGAAGTGTGTGTGGAACGTGTCCTCGCAGTACACCTCGCTGCACAGCTAACCATAGGACTGGGCATCGTACCTTCCTGCCAGGTGACCGAAGTTCGCAGGCAGATGGGTCACTGGGACCAACGCGGAGAGGCTCCTGCCCTGACCACAGGTCGACCACAGCCGCTGCCCCAGATCGGGGGTTGCAAAGCAGCCCTGTCTGAATCCCCTGCCTCTAGAGGGAGTATTGGACCAACACTTCTAAAAAATGGGGTCCTTGCGGGCAACTCATCGGAGGGACACAAAAAAATCTTTGCCGACTTTCTCCTGAAGCTTACGAGCGTTCACACTTAAGCCTTTTACAATGTCAGCTGTTTAGCTAAACATGAGCTCATGATCTAAATTTACACAATAATGAAGAAATCAGCTACAAGGGGAGACAATCAGCAAAAACAATCAATATGAGAATTAGTTTCCCAAGGCCACCCATCAGATGTTGGAATAATCAGGTGCAAGGCAGAATATATACATAAAACTGGAACTGGAACAAGGAACAAGGATGTTTTCAAAGACTGGTAGGATCTCTAAAACATTTGTAAAGTACATGTCATTGATAAAGCTAAATACTCAAAGGTTGTGTAATACAACAGATTAATCATTGAGAAGAGTGAAATTATGCTGTTTTGAAAACTATGGCAGGTCAGATTTTCTGCCTAATGATATAAGAAGATTTCTCTCAAAAATACACATTATTTCAAAGACTTATTGGCTGTGAAATAAGTGAAGGGTATTTCAAATGGCTTGTCTGCAAAGAAAGGTGAGATGTAGGGAATCACAGAAAGTCGAGGGGAAAATATGTCAATATATACATTGCTATATGGTGAACTAAGCCTTAGGCCAGCAACAATGGAGAGGACCTGACCCTTAGAAACTTACAAGTAAGCTGGAATCTTCAAAAGTTCAAATCTTTATAAGTAAAAAGATTTATTAAAATGAATAACCAAGTGTTTTAATTGACATCAGATGATCCAAACAACAAACCCTGAGAACATAGAAAAAATATAAATAAAGATATGAGCAGAACTTAATACAACAGAAAACGTATAAAATTGAGGTGATTTAGTAAGTCCAAAGAATATTCTTTGAAAAGATTTAAAAGACACACTTTGATTAAGGAAAACATAAACATATGTAAAGAATATACAGAAAGAATCAGGACAATGTTATAGCAGAGAATATATGAAATGCCAGTAAATTTGAACATTTCTGTAAAGGGGACCATTTCCTAGCTCCTAAAGTTGACCAAAACTGACACAAGAGGAAATCATTGAAGGTCATCATGTCTGCCCTTGGCATTCTCGGAATGCCCTGGCCTCAGAATGCAGCATCGGTAGTCCATGGTAACCTGCGGAGAGGGGGCGGGGCTGAAGGAGGTTGGAACACTGCCCTCACTGAGGGAGTGGGTGTGGCCATCTCTGCTGTGACTGAACAAAGGGCAGGGGAGCAGGGGGCCCAGGGCAGGGCCCTCAGAGGCCAGCAGGCCCAGTGGTGTGTCACAAGCATTTGGCCCAGGCCAAAGGGCACCTTCTTTGTCCGCACAGCTTCCCAAACACTCACCTTTCCACTCAGGCCGCCCTCTTTGTTGAAGTGTGTGTGGAACGTGTCCTCGCAGTACACCTCGCTGCACAGCTAACCATAGGACTGGGCATCGTACCTTCCTGCCAGGTGACTGAAGTTCACAGGCAGATGGGTCCCTGGGACCAACGCAGAGAGGCTCCTGCCCTGACCACAGGTCGACCACAGCCGCTGCCCCCGATCGGGGGCCGCAAAGCAGCCCTGTCTGAATCCCCTGCCTCTAGAGGGAGTATTGGACCAACACTTCTAAAAAATGGGGTCCTTGCGGGCAACTCATCGGAGGGACACAAATAAATCGTTGCCGACTTTCTCCTGGAGCTTACGAGCGTTCACACTTAAGCCTTTTACAATGTCAGCTGTTTAGCTAAACATGAGCTCATGATCTAAATTTACACAATAATGAAGAAATCAGCTACAAGGGGAGACAATCAGCAAAAACAATCCATATGAGAATTAGTTTCCCAAGGCCATCCATCAGATGTTGGAATAATCAGGTGCAAGGCAGAATATATACATAAAACTGGAACTGGAACAAGGAACAAGGATGTTTTCAAAGACTGGTAGGATCTCTAAAACATTTGTAAAGTACATGTCATTGATAAAGCTAAATACTCAAAGGTTGTGTAATACAACAGATTAATCATTGAGAAGAGTGAAATTATGCTGTTTTGAAAACTATGGCAGGTCAGATTTTCTGCCTAATGATATAAGAAGATTTCTCTCAAAAATACACATTATTTCAAAGACTTATTGGCTGTGAAATAAGTGAAGGGTATTTCAAATGGCTTGTCTGCAAAGAAAGGTGAGATGTAGGGAATCACAGAAAGTCGAGGGGAAAATATGTCAATATATACATTGCTATATGGTGAACTAAGCCTTAGGCCAGCAACAATGGAGAGGACCTGACCCTTAGAAACTTACAAGTAAGCTGGAATCTTCAAAAGTTCAAATCTTTATAAGTAAAAAGATTTACTAAAATGAATAACCAAGTGTTTTAATTGACATCAGATGATCCAAACAACAAACCCTGAGAACATAGAAAAAATATAAATAAAGATATGAGCAGAACTTAATACAACAGAAAACGTATAAAATTGAGGTGATTTAGTAAGTCCAAAGAATATTCTTTGAAAAGATTTAAAAGACACACTTTGATTAAGGAAAACATAAACATATGTAAAGAATATACAGAAAGAATCAGGACAATGTTATAGCAGAGAATATATGAAATGCCAGTAAATTTGAACATTTCTGTAAAGGGGACCATTTCCTAGCTCCTAAAGTTGACCAAAACTGACACAAGAGGAAATCATTGAAGGTCATCATGTCTGCCCTTGGCATTCTTGGAACGCCCTGGCCTCAGAATGCAGCATCGGTAGTCCATGGTAACCTGCGGAGAGGGGGTGGGGCTGAAGGAGGTTGGAACACTGCCCTCACTGAGGGAGTGGGTGTGGCCATCTCCACTGTGACTGAACAAAGGGCAGGGGAGCAGGGGGCCCAGGGCAGGGCCCTCAGAGCCCGGCAGGACCAGGGGAGTGTCACAAGCATTTGGCCCAGGCCAAAGGGCGCCTTCTTTGTCTGCACAGCTTCCCAAACACTCACATTTCCACTCAGGCCGCCCTCTTTGTTGAAGTGTGTGTGGAACGTGTCCTCGCAGTACACCTCGCTGCACAGCTAACCATAGGACTGGGCATCGTACCTTCCTGCCAGGTGACCGAAGTTCGCAGGCAGATGGGTCACTGGGACCAACGCGGAGAGGCTCCTGCCCTGACCACAGGTCGACCACAGCCGCTGCCCCAGATCGGGGGTTGCAAAGCAGCCCTGTCTGAATCCCCTGCCTCTAGAGGGAGTATTGGACCAACACTTCTAAAAAATGGGGTCCTTGCGGGCAACTCATCGGAGGGACACAAAAAAATCTTTGCCGACTTTCTCCTGAAGCTTACGAGCGTTCACACTTAAGCCTTTTACAATGTCAGCTGTTTAGCTAAACATGAGCTCATGATCTAAATTTACACAATAATGAAGAAATCAGCTACAAGGGGAGACAATCAGCAAAAACAATCCATATGAGAATTAGTTTCCCAAGGCCACCCATCAGATGTTGGAATAATCAGGTGCAAGGCAGAATATATACATAAAACTGGAACTGGAACAAGGAACAAGGATGTTTTCAAAGACTGGTAGGATCTCTAAAACATTTGTAAAGTACATGTCATTGATAAAGCTAAATACTCAAAGGTTGTGTAATACAACAGATTAATCATTGAGAAGAGTGAAATTATGCTGTTTTGAAAACTATGGCAGGTCAGATTTTCTGCCTAATGATATAAGAAGATTTCTCTCAAAAATACACATTATTTCAAAGACTTATTGGCTGTGAAATAAGTGAAGGGTATTTCAAATGGCTTGTCTGCAAAGAAAGGTGAGATGTAGGGAATCACAGAAAGTCGAGGGGAAAATATGTCAATATATACATTGCTATATGGTGAACTAAGCCTTAGGCCAGCAACAATGGAGAGGACCTGACCCTTAGAAACTTACAAGTAAGCTGGAATCTTCAAAAGTTCAAATCTTTATAAGTAAAAAGATTTATTAAAATGAATAACCAAGTGTTTTAATTGACATCAGATGATCCAAACAACAAACCCTGAGAACATAGAAAAAAATATAAATAAAGATATGAGCAGAACTTAATACAACAGAAAACGTATAAAATTGAGGTGATTTAGTAAGTCCAAAGAATATTCTTTGAAAAGATTTAAAAGACACACTTTGATTAAGGAAAACATAAACATATGTAAAGAATATACAGAAAGAATCAGGACAATGTTATAGCAGAGAATATATGAAATGCCAGTAAATTTGAACATTTCTGTAAAGGGGACCATTTCCTAGCTCCTAAAGTTGACCAAAACTGACACAAGAGGAAATCATTGAAGGTCATCATGTCTGCCCTTGGCATTCTTGGAACGCCCTGGCCTCAGAATGCAGCATCGGTAGTCCATGGTAACCTGCGGAGAGGGGGTGGGGCTGAAGGAGGTTGGAACACTGCCCTCACTGAGGGAGTGGGTGTGGCCATCTCTGCTGTGACTGAACAAAGGGCAGGGGAGCAGGGGGCCCAGGGCAGGGCCCTCAGAGCCCGGCAGGACCAGGGGAGTGTCACAAGCATTTGGCCCAGGCCAAAGGGCGCCTTCTTTGTCTGCACAGCTTCCCAAACACTCACATTTCTACTCAGGCCGCCCTCTTTGTTGAAGTGTGTGTGGAACGTGTCCTCGCAGTACACCTCGCTGCACAGCTAACCATAGGACTGGGCATCGTACCTTCCTGCCAGGTGACCGAAGTTCGCAGGCAGATGGGTCACTGGGACCAACGCGGAGAGGCTCCTGCCCTGACCACAGGTCGACCACAGCCGCTGCCCCAGATCGGGGGTTGCAAAGCATCCCTGTCTGAATCCCCTGCCTCTAGAGGGAGTATTGGACCAACACTTCTAAAAAATGGGGGCCTTGCGGGCAACTCATCGGAGGGACACAAAAAAATCTTTGCCGACTTTCTCCTGAAGCTTACGAGCGTTCACACTTAAGCCTTTTACAATGTCAGCTGTTTAGCTAAACATGAGCTCATGATCTAAATTTACACAATAATGAAGAAATCAGCTACAAGGGGAGACAATCAGCAAAAACAATCCATATGAGAATTAGTTTCCCAAGGCCACCCATCAGATGTTGGAATAATCAGGTGCAAGGCAGAATATATACATAAAACTGGAACTGGAACAAGGAACAAGGATGTTTTCAAAGACTGGTAGGATCTCTAAAACATTTGTAAAGTACATGTCATTGATAAAGCTAAATACTCAAAGGTTGTGTAATACAACAGATTAATCATTGAGAAGAGTGAAATTATGCTGTTTTGAAAACTATGGCAGGTCAGATTTTCTGCCTAATGATATAAGAAGATTTCTCTCAAAAATACACATTATTTCAAAGACTTATTGGCTGTGAAATAAGTGAAGGGTATTTCAAATGGCTTGTCTGCAAAGAAAGGTGAGATGTAGGGAATCACAGAAAGTCGAGGGGAAAATATGTCAATATATACATTGCTATATGGTGAACTAAGCCTTAGGCCAGCAACAATGGAGAGGACCTGACCCTTAGAAACTTACAAGTAAGCTGGAATCTTCAAAAGTTCAAATCTTTATAAGTAAAAAGATTTATTAAAATGAATAACCAAGTGTTTTAATTGACATCAGATGATCAAAACAACAAACCCTGAGAACATAGAAAAAAATATAAATAAAGATATGAGCAGAACTTAATACAACAGAAAACGTATAAAATTGAGGTGATTTAGTAAGTCCAAAGAATATTCTTTGAAAAGATTTAAAAGACACACTTTGATTAAGGAAAACATAAACATATGTAAAGAATATACAGAAAGAATCAGGACAATGTTATAGCAGAGAATATATGAAATGCCAGTAAATTTGAACATTTCTGTAAAGGGGACCATTTCCTAGCTCCTAAAGTTGACCAAAACTGACACAAGAGGAAATCATTGAAGGTCATCATGTCTGCCCTTGGCATTCTTGGAACGCCCTGGCCTCAGAATGCAGCATCGGTAGTCCATGGTAACCTGCGGAGAGGGGGTGGGGCTGAAGGAGGTTGGAACACTGCCCTCACTGAGGGAGTGGGTGTGGCCATCTCTGCTGTGACTGAACAAAGGGCAGGGGAGCAGGGGGCCCAGGGCAGGGCCCTCAGAGCCCGGCAGGACCAGGGGAGTGTCACAAGCATTTGGCCCAGGCCAAAGGGCGCCTTCTTTGTCTGCACAGCTTCCCAAACACTCACATTTCCACTCAGGCCGCCCTCTTTGTTGAAGTGTGTGTGGAACGTGTCCTCACAGTACACCTCGCTGCACAGCTAACCATAGGACTGGGCATCGTACCTTCCTGCCAGGTGACCGAAGTTCGCAGGCAGATGGGTCACTGGGACCAACGCGGAGAGGCTCCTGCCCTGACCACAGGTCGACCACAGCCGCTGCCCCAGATCGGGGGTTGCAAAGCAGCCCTGTCTGAATCCCCTGCCTCTAGAGGGAGTATTGGACCAACACTTCTAAAAAATGGGGGCCTTGCGGGCAACTCATCGGAGGGACACAAAAAAATCTTTGCCGACTTTCTCCTGAAGCTTACGAGCGTTCACACTTAAGCCTTTTACAATGTCAGCTGTTTAGCTAAACATGAGCTCATGATCTAAATTTACACAATAATGAAGAAATCAGCTACAAGGGGAGACAATCAGCAAAAACAATCAATATGAGAATTAGTTTCCCAAGGCCACCCATCAGATGTTGGAATAATCAGGTGCAAGGCAGAATATATACATAAAACTGGAACTGGAACAAGGAACAAGGATGTTTTCAAAGACTGGTAGGATCTCTAAAACATTTGTAAAGTACATGTCATTGATAAAGCTAAATACTCAAAGGTTGTGTAATACAACAGATTAATCATTGAGAAGAGTGAAATTATGCTGTTTTGAAAACTATGGCAGGTCAGATTTTCTGCCTAATGATATAAGAAGATTTCTCTCAAAAATACACATTATTTCAAAGACTTATTGGCTGTGAAATAAGTGAAGGGTATTTCAAATGGCTTGTCTGCAAAGAAGGGTGAGATGTAGGGAATCACAGAAAGTCGAGGGGAAAATATGTCAATATATACATTGCTATATGGTGAACTAAGCCTTAGGCCAGCAACAATGGAGAGGACCTGACCCTTAGAAACTTACAAGTAAGTTGGAATCTTCAAAAGTTCAAATCTTTATAAGTAAAAAGATTTATTAAAATGAATAACCAAGTGTTTTAATTGACATCAGATGATCAAAACAACAAACCCTGAGAACATAGAAAAAATATAAATAAAGATATGAGCAGAACTTAATACAACAGAAAACGTATAAAATTGAGGTGATTTAGTAAGTCCAAAGAATATTCTTTGAAAAGATTTAAAAGACACACTTTGATTAAGGAAAACAAAAACATAAGTAAAGAATATACAGAAAGAATCAGGACAATGTTATAGCAGAGAATATATGAAATGCCAGTAAATTTGAACATTTCTGTAAAGGGGACCATTTCCTAGCTCCTAAAGTTGACCAAAACTGACACAAGAGGAAATCATTGAAGGTCATCATGTCTGCCCTTGGCATTCTCGGAATGCCCTGGCCTCAGAATGCAGCATCGGTAGTCCATGGTAACCTGCGGAGAGGGGGCGGGGCTGAAGGAGGTTGGAACACTGCCCTCACTGAGGGAGTGGGTGTGGCCATCTCTGCTGTGACTGAACAAAGGGCAGGGGAGCAGGGGGCCCAGGGCAGGGCCCTCAGAGGCCAGCAGGCCCAGTGGTGTGTCACAAGCATTTGGCCCAGGCCAAAGGGCACCTTCTTTGTCCGCACAGCTTCCCAAACACTCACCTTTCCACTCAGGCCGCCCTCTTTGTTGAAGTGTGTGTGGAACGTGTCCTCGCAGTACACCTCGCTGCACAGCTAACCATAGGACTGGGCATCGTACCTTCCTGCCAGGTGACTGAAGTTCACAGGCAGATGGGTCCCTGGGACCAACGCAGAGAGGCTCCTGCCCTGACCACAGGTCGACCACAGCCGCTGCCCCCGATCGGGGGCCGCAAAGCAGCCCTGTCTGAATCCCCTGCCTCTAGAGGGAGTATTGGACCAACACTTCTAAAAAATGGGGTCCTTGCGGGCAACTCATCGGAGGGACACAAATAAATCGTTGCCGACTTTCTCCTGGAGCTTACGAGCGTTCACACTTAAGCCTTTTACAATGTCAGCTGTTTAGCTAAACATGAGCTCATGATCTAAATTTACACAATAATGAAGAAATCAGCTACAAGGGGAGACAATCAGCAAAAACAATCCATATGAGAATTAGTTTCCCAAGGCCATCCATCAGATGTTGGAATAATCAGGTGCAAGGCAGAATATATACATAAAACTGGAACTGGAACAAGGAACAAGGATGTTTTCAAAGACTGGTAGGATCTCTAAAACATTTGTAAAGTACATGTCATTGATAAAGCTAAATACTCAAAGGTTGTGTAATACAACAGATTAATCATTGAGAAGAGTGAAATTATGCTGTTTTGAAAACTATGGCAGGTCAGATTTTCTGCCTAATGATATAAGAAGATTTCTCTCAAAAATACACATTATTTCAAAGACTTATTGGCTGTGAAATAAGTGAAGGGTATTTCAAATGGCTTGTCTGCAAAGAAAGGTGAGATGTAGGGAATCACAGAAAGTCGAGGGGAAAATATGTCAATATATACATTGCTATATGGTGAACTAAGCCTTAGGCCAGCAACAATGGAGAGGACCTGACCCTTAGAAACTTACAAGTAAGCTGGAATCTTCAAAAGTTCAAATCTTTATAAGTAAAAAGATTTACTAAAATGAATAACCAAGTGTTTTAATTGACATCAGATGATCCAAACAACAAACCCTGAGAACATAGAAAAAATATAAATAAAGATATGAGCAGAACTTAATACAACAGAAAACGTATAAAATTGAGGTGATTTAGTAAGTCCAAAGAATATTCTTTGAAAAGATTTAAAAGACACACTTTGATTTAGGAAAACATAAACATATGTAAAGAATATACAGAAAGAATCAGGACAATGTTATAGCAGAGAATATATGAAATGCCAGTAAATTTGAACATTTCTGTAAAGGGGACCATTTCCTAGCTCCTAAAGTTGACCAAAACTGACACAAGAGGAAATCATTGAAGGTCATCATGTCTGCCCTTGGCATTCTTGGAACGCCCTGGCCTCAGAATGCAGCATCGGTAGTCCATGGTAACCTGCGGAGAGGGGGTGGGGCTGAAGGAGGTTGGAACACTGCCCTCACTGAGGGAGTGGGTGTGGCCATCTCCACTGTGACTGAACAAAGGGCAGGGGAGCAGGGGGCCCAGGGCAGGGCCCTCAGAGCCCGGCAGGACCAGGGGAGTGTCACAAGCATTTGGCCCAAGCCAAAGGGCGCCTTCTTTGTCTGCACAGCTTCCCAAACACTCACATTTCCACTCAGGCCGCCCTCTTTGTTGAAGTGTGTGTGGAATGTGTCCTCGCAGTACACCTCGCTGCACAGCTAACCATAGGACTGGGCATCGTACCTTCCTGCCAGGTGACCGAAGTTCGCAGGCAGATGGGTCACTGGGACCAACGCGGAGAGGCTCCTGCCCTGACCACAGGTCGACCACAGCCGCTGCCCCAGATCGGGGGTTGCAAAGCAGCCCTGTCTGAATCCCCTGCCTCTAGAGGGAGTATTGGACCAACACTTCTAAAAAATGGGGTCCTTGCGGGCAACTCATCGGAGGGACACAAAAAAATCTTTGCCGACTTTCTCCTGAAGCTTACGAGCGTTCACACTTAAGCCTTTTACAATGTCAGCTGTTTAGCTAAACATGAGCTCATGATCTAAATTTACACAATAATGAAGAAATCAGCTACAAGGGGAGACAATCAGCAAAAACAATCAATATGAGAATTAGTTTCCCAAGGCCACCCATCAGATGTTGGAATAATCAGGTGCAAGGCAGAATATATACATAAAACTGGAACTGGAACAAGGAACAAGGATGTTTTCAAAGACTGGTAGGATCTCTAAAACATTTGTAAAGTACATGTCATTGATAAAGCTAAATACTCAAAGGTTGTGTAATACAACAGATTAATCATTGAGAAGAGTGAAATTATGCTGTTTTGAAAACTATGGCAGGTCAGATTTTCTGCCTAATGATATAAGAAGATTTCTCTCAAAAATACACATTATTTCAAAGACTTATTGGCTGTGAAATAAGTGAAGGGTATTTCAAATGGCTTGTCTGCAAAGAAAGGTGAGATGTAGGGAATCACAGAAAGTCGAGGGGAAAATATGTCAATATATACATTGCTATATGGTGAACTAAGCCTTAGGCCAGCAACAATGGAGAGGACCTGACCCTTAGAAACTTACAAGTAAGCTGGAATCTTCAAAAGTTCAAATCTTTATAAGTAAAAAGATTTATTAAAATGAATAACCAAGTGTTTTAATTGACATCAGATGATCCAAACAACAAACCCTGAGAACATAGAAAAAATATAAATAAAGATATGAGCAGAACTTAATACAACAGAAAACGTATAAAATTGAGGTGATTTAGTAAGTCCAAAGAATATTCTTTGAAAAGATTTAAAAGACACACTTTGATTAAGGAAAACATAAACATATGTAAAGAATATACAGAAAGAATCAGGACAATGTTATAGCAGAGAATATATGAAATGCCAGTAAATTTGAACATTTCTGTAAAGGGGACCATTTCCTAGCTCCTAAAGTTGACCAAAACTGACACAAGAGGAAATCATTGAAGGTCATCATGTCTGCCCTTGGCATTCTTGGAACGCCCTGGCCTCAGAATGCAGCATCGGTAGTCCATGGTAACCTGCGGAGAGGGGGTGGGGCTGAAGGAGGTTGGAACACTGCCCTCACTGAGGGAGTGGGTGTGGCCATCTCTGCTGTGACTGAACAAAGGGCAGGGGAGCAGGGGGCCCAGGGCAGGGCCCTCAGAGCCCGGCAGGACCAGGGGAGTGTCACAAGCATTTGGCCCAGGCCAAAGGGCGCCTTCTTTGTCTGCACAGCTTCCCAAACACTCACATTTCCACTCAGGCCGCCCTCTTTGTTGAAGTGTGTGTGGAACGTGTCCTCTCAGTACACCTCGCTGCACAGCTAACCATAGGACTGGGCATCGTACCTTCCTGCCAGGTGACCGAAGTTCGCAGGCAGATGGGTCACTGGGACCAACGCGGAGAGGCTCCTGCCCTGACCACAGGTCGACCACAGCCGCTGCCCCAGATCGGGGGTTGCAAAGCAGCCCTGTCTGAATCCCCTGCCTCTAGAGGGAGTATTGGACCAACACTTCTAAAAAATGGGGTCCTTGCGGGCAACTCATCGGAGGGACACAAAAAAATCTTTGCCGACTTTCTCCTGAAGCTTACGAGCGTTCACACTTAAGCCTTTTACAATGTCAGCTGTTTAGCTAAACATGAGCTCATGATCTAAATTTACACAATAATGAAGAAATCAGCTACAAGGGGAGACAATCAGCAAAAACAATCAATATGAGAATTAGTTTCCCAAGGCCACCCATCAGATGTTGGAATAATCAGGTGCAAGGCAGAATATATACATAAAACTGGAACTGGAACAAGGAACAAGGATGTTTTCAAAGACTGGTAGGATCTCTAAAACATTTGTAAAGTACATGTCATTGATAAAGCTAAATACTCAAAGGTTGTGTAATACAACAGATTAATCATTGAGAAGAGTGAAATTATGCTGTTTTGAAAACTATGGCAGGTCAGATTTTCTGCCTAATGATATAAGAAGATTTCTCTCAAAAATACACATTATTTCAAAGACTTATTGGCTGTGAAATAAGTGAAGGGTATTTCAAATGGCTTGTCTGCAAAGAAAGGTGAGATGTAGGGAATCACAGAAAGTCGAGGGGAAAATATGTCAATATATACATTGCTATATGGTGAACTAAGCCTTAGGCCAGCAACAATGGAGAGGACCTGACCCTTAGAAACTTACAAGTAAGCTGGAATCTTCAAAAGTTCAAATCTTTATAAGTAAAAAGATTTATTAAAATGAATAACCAAGTGTTTTAATTGACATCAGATGATCAAAACAACAAACCCTGAGAACATAGAAAAAATATAAATAAAGATATGAGCAGAACTTAATACAACAGAAAACGTATAAAATTGAGGTGATTTAGTAAGTCCAAAGAATATTCTTTGAAAAGATTTAAAAGACACACTTTGATTAAGGAAAACATAAACATATGTAAAGAATATACAGAAAGAATCAGGACAATGTTATAGCAGAGAATATATGAAATGCCAGTAAATTTGAACATTTCTGTAAAGGGGACCATTTCCTAGCTCCTAAAGTTGACCAAAACTGACACAAGAGGAAATCATTGAAGGTCATCATGTCTGCCCTTGGCATTCTTGGAACGCCCTGGCCTCAGAATGCAGCATCGGTAGTCCATGGTAACCTGCGGAGAGGGGGTGGGGCTGAAGGAGGTTGGAACACTGCCCTCACTGAGGGAGTGGGTGTGGCCATCTCTGCTGTGACTGAACAAAGGGCAGGGGAGCAGGGGGCCCAGGGCAGGGCCCTCAGAGCCCGGCAGGACCAGGGGAGTGTCACAAGCATTTGGCCCAGGCCAAAGGGCGCCTTCTTTGTCTGCACAGCTTCCCAAACACTCACATTTCCACTCAGGCCGCCCTCTTTGTTGAAGTGTGTGTGGAACGTGTCCTCGCAGTACACCTCGCTGCACAGCTAACCATAGGACTGGGCATCGTACCTTCCTGCCAGGTGACCGAAGTTCGCAGGCAGATGGGTCACTGGGACCAACGCGGAGAGGCTCCTGCCCTGACCACAGGTCGACCACAGCCGCTGCCCCAGATCGGGGGTTGCAAAGCAGCCCTGTCTGAATCCCCTGCCTCTAGAGGGAGTATTGGACCAACACTTCTAAAAAATGGGGGCCTTGCGGGCAACTCATCGGAGGGACACAAAAAAATCTTTGCCGACTTTCTCCTGAAGCTTACGAGCGTTCACACTTAAGCCTTTTACAATGTCAGCTGTTTAGCTAAACATGAGCTCATGATCTAAATTTACACAATAATGAAGAAATCAGCTACAAGGGGAGACAATCAGCAAAAACAATCCATATGAGAATTAGTTTCCCAAGGCCACCCATCAGATGTTGGAATAATCAGGTGCAAGGCAGAATATATACATAAAACTGGAACTGGAACAAGGAACAAGGATGTTTTCAAAGACTGGTAGGATCTCTAAAACATTTGTAAAGTACATGTCATTGATAAAGCTAAATACTCAAAGGTTGTGTAATACAACAGATTAATCATTGAGAAGAGTGAAATTATGCTGTTTTGAAAACTATGGCAGGTCAGATTTTCTGCCTAATGATATAAGAAGATTTCTCTCAAAAATACACATTATTTCAAAGACTTATTGGCTGTGAAATAAGTGAAGGGTATTTCAAATGGCTTGTCTGCAAAGAAAGGTGAGATGTAGGGAATCACAGAAAGTCGAGGGGAAAATATGTCAATATATACATTGCTATATGGTGAACTAAGCCTTAGGCCAGCAACAATGGAGAGGACCTGACCCTTAGAAACTTACAAGTAAGCTGGAATCTTCAAAAGTTCAAATCTTTATAAGTAAAAAGATTTATTAAAATGAATAACCAAGTGTTTTAATTGACATCAGATGATCCAAACAACAAACCCTGAGAACATAGAAAAAATATAAATAAAGATATGAGCAGAACTTAATACAACAGAAAACGTATAAAATTGAGGTGATTTAGTAAGTCCAAAGAATATTCTTTGAAAAGATTTAAAAGACACACTTTGATTAAGGAAAACATAAACATATGTAAAGAATATACAGAAAGAATCAGGACAATGTTATAGCAGAGAATATATGAAATGCCAGTAAATTTGAACATTTCTGTAAAGGGGACCATTTCCTAGCTCCTAAAGTTGACCAAAACTGACACAAGAGGAAATCATTGAAGGTCATCATGTCTGCCCTTGGCATTCTTGGAACGCCCTGGCCTCAGAATGCAGCATGGGTAGTCCATGGTAACCTGCGGAGAGGGGGTGGGGCTGAAGGAGGTTGGAACACTGCCCTCACTGAGGGAGTGGGTGTGGCCATCTCTGCTGTGACTGAACAAAGGGCAGGGGAGCAGGGGGCCCAGGGCAGGGCCCTCAGAGCCCGGCAGGACCAGGGGAGTGTCACAAGCATTTGGCCCAGGCCAAAGGGCGCCTTCTTTGTCTGCACAGCTTCCCAAACACTCACATTTCCACTCAGGCCGCCCTCTTTGTTGAAGTGTGTGTGGAACGTGTCCTCGCAGTACACCTCGCTGCACAGCTAACCATAGGACTGGGCATCGTACCTTCCTGCCAGGTGACCGAAGTTCGCAGGCAGATGGGTCACTGGGACCAACGCGGAGAGGCTCCTGCCCTGACCACAGGTCGACCACAGCCGCTGCCCCAGATCGGGGGTTGCAAAGCAGCCCTGTCTGAATCCCCTGCCTCTAGAGGGAGTATTGGACCAACACTTCTAAAAAATGGGGTCCTTGCGGGCAACTCATCGGAGGTACACAAAAAAATCTTTGCCGACTTTCTCCTGAAGCTTACGAGCGTTCACACTTAAGCCTTTTACAATGTCAGCTGTTTAGCTAAACATGAGCTCATGATCTAAATTTACACAATAATGAAGAAATCAGCTACAAGGGGAGACAATCAGCAAAAACAATCCATATGAGAATTAGTTTCCCAAGGCCACCCATCAGATGTTGGAATAATCAGGTGCAAGGCAGAATATATACATAAAACTGGAACTGGAACAAGGAACAAGGATGTTTTCAAAGACTGGTAGGATCTCTAAAACATTTGTAAAGTACATGTCATTGATAAAGCTAAATACTCAAAGGTTGTGTAATACAACAGATTAATCATTGAGAAGAGTGAAATTATGCTGTTTTGAAAACTATGGCAGGTCAGATTTTCTGCCTAATGATATAAGAAGATTTCTCTCAAAAATACACATTATTTCAAAGACTTATTGGCTGTGAAATAAGTGAAGGGTATTTCAAATGGCTTGTCTGCAAAGAAAGGTGAGATGTAGGGAATCACAGAAAGTCGAGGGGAAAATATGTCAATATATACATTGCTATATGGTGAACTAAGCCTTAGGCCAGCAACAATGGAGAGGACCTGACCCTTAGAAACTTACAAGTAAGCTGGAATCTTCAAAAGTTCAAATCTTTATAAGTAAAAAGATTTATTAAAATGAATAACCAAGTGTTTTAATTGATATCAGATGATCAAAACAACAAACCCTGAGAACATAGAAAAAATATAAATAAAGATATGAGCAGAACTTAATACAACAGAAAACGTATAAAATTGAGGTGATTTAGTAAGTCCAAAGAATATTCTTTGAAAAGATTTAAAAGACACACTTTGATTAAGGAAAACATAAACATATGTAAAGAATATACAGAAAGAATCAGGACAATGTTATAGCAGAGAATATATGAAATGCCAGTAAATTTGAACATTTCTGTAAAGGGGACCATTTCCTAGCTCCTAAAGTTGACCAAAACTGACACAAGAGGAAATCATTGAAGGTCATCATGTCTGCCCTTGGCATTCTTGGAACGCCCTGGCCTCAGAATGCAGCATCGGTAGTCCATGGTAACCTGCGGAGAGGGGGAGGGGCTGAAGGAGGTTGGAACACTGCCCTCACTGAGGGAGTGGGTGTGGCCATCTCTGCTGTGACTGAACAAAGGGCAGGGGAGCAGGGGGCCCAGGGCAGGGCCCGCAGAGCCCGGCAGGACCAGGGGAGTGTCACAAGCATTTGGCCCAGGCCAAAGGGCGCCTTCTTTGTCTGCACAGCTTCCCAAACACTCACATTTCCACTCAGGCCGCCCTCTTTGTTGAAGTGTGTGTGGAACGTGTCCTCACAGTACACCTCGCTGCACAGCTAACCATAGGACTGGGCATCGTACCTTCCTGCCAGGTGACCGAAGTTCGCAGGCAGATGGGTCACTGGGACCAACGCGGAGAGGCTCCTGCCCTGACCACAGGTCGACCACAGCCGCTGCCCCAGATCGGGGGTTGCAAAGCAGCCCTGTCTGAATCCCCTGCCTCTAGAGGGAGTATTGGACCAACACTTCTAAAAAATGGGGTCCTTGCGGGCAACTCATCGGAGGGACACAAAAAAATCTTTGCCGACTTTCTCCTGAAGCTTACGAGCGTTCACACTTAAGCCTTTTACAATGTCAGCGGTTTAGCTAAACATGAGCTCATGATCTAAATTTACACAATAATGAAGAAATCAGCTACAAGGGGAGACAATCAGCAAAAACAATCCATATGAGAATTAGTTTCCCAAGGCCACCCATCAGATGTTGGAATAATCAGGTGCAAGGCAGAATATATACATAAAACTGGAACTGGAACAAGGAACAAGGATGTTTTCAAAGACTGGTAGGATCTCTAAAACATTTGTAAAGTACATGTCATTGATAAAGCTAAATACTCAAAGGTTGTGTAATACAACAGATTAATCATTGAGAAGAGTGAAATTATGCTGTTTTGAAAACTATGGCAGGTCAGATTTTCTGCCTAATGATATAAGAAGATTTCTCTCAAAAATACACATTATTTCAAAGACTTATTGGCTGTGAAATAAGTGAAGGGTATTTCAAATGGCTTGTCTGCAAAGAAAGGTGAGATGTAGGGAATCACAGAAAGTCGAGGGGAAAATATGTCAATATATACATTGCTATATGGTGAACTAAGCCTTAGGCCAGCAACAATGGAGAGGACCTGACCCTTAGAAACTTACAAGTAAGCTGGAATCTTCAAAAGTTCAAATCTTTATAAGTAAAAAGATTTATTAAAATGAATAACCAAGTGTTTTAATTGACATCAGATGATCAAAACAACAAACCCTGAGAACATAGAAAAAATATAAATAAAGATATGAGCAGAACTTAATACAACAGAAAACGTATAAAATTGAGGTGATTTAGTAAGTCCAAAGAATATTCTTTGAAAAGATTTAAAAGACACACTTTGATTAAGGAAAACATAAACATATGTAAAGAATATACAGAAAGAATCAGGACAATGTTATAGCAGAGAATATATGAAATGCCAGTAAATTTGAACATTTCTGTAAAGGGGACCATTTCCTAGCTCCTAAAGTTGACCAAAACTGACACAAGAGGAAATCATTGAAGGTCATCATGTCTGCCCTTGGCATTCTTGGAACGCCCTGGCCTCAGAATGCAGCATCGGTAGTCCATGGTAACCTGCGGAGAGGGGGTGGGGCTGAAGGAGGTTGGAACACTGCCCTCACTGAGGGAGTGGGCGTGGCCATCTCTGCTGTGACTGAACAAAGGGCAGGGGAGCAGGGGGCCCAGGGCAGGGCCCTCAGAGCCCGGCAGGACCAGGGGAGTGTCACAAGCATTTGGCCCAGGCCAAAGGGCGCCTTCTTTGTCTGCACAGCTTCCCAAACACTCACATTTCCACTCAGGCCGCCCTCTTTGTTGAAGTGTGTGTGGAACGTGTCCTCGCAGTACACCTCGCTGCACAGCTAACCATAGGACTGGGCATCGTACCTTCCTGCCAGGTGACCGAAGTTCGCAGGCAGATGGGTCACTGGGACCAACGCGGAGAGGCTCCTGCCCTGACCACAGGTCGACCACAGCCGCTGCCCCAGATCCGGGGTTGCAAAGCAGCCCTGTCTGAATCCCCTGCCTCTAGAGGGAGTATTGGACCAACACTTCTAAAAAATGGGGTCCTTGCGGGCAACTCATCGGAGGGACACAAAAAAATCTTTGCCGACTTTCTCCTGAAGCTTACGAGCGTTCACACTTAAGCCTTTTACAATGTCAGCTGTTTAGCTAAACATGAGCTCATGATCTAAATTTACACAATAATGAAGAAATCAGCTACAAGGGGAGACAATCAGCAAAAACAATCAATATGAGAATTAGTTTCCCAAGGCCACCCATCAGATGTTGGAATAATCAGGTGCAAGGCAGAATATATACATAAAACTGGAACTGGAACAAGGAACAAGGATGTTTTCAAAGACTGGTAGGATCTCTAAAACATTTGTAAAGTACATGTCATTGATAAAGCTAAATACTCAAAGGTTGTGTAATACAACAGATTAATCATTGAGAAGAGTGAAATTATGCTGTTTTGAAAACTATGGCAGGTCAGATTTTCTGCCTAATGATATAAGAAGATTTCTCTCAAAAATACACATTATTTCAAAGACTTATTGGCTGTGAAATAAGTGAAGGGTATTTCAAATGGCTTGTCTGCAAAGAAAGGTGAGATGTAGGGAATCACAGAAAGTCGAGGGGAAAATATGTCAATATATACATTGCTATATGGTGAACTAAGCCTTAGGCCAGCAACAATGGAGAGGACCTGACCCTTAGAAACTTACAAGTAAGCTGGAATCTTCAAAAGTTCAAATCTTTATAAGTAAAAAGATTTATTAAAATGAATAACCAAGTGTTTTAATTGACATCAGATGATCCAAACAACAAACCCTGAGAACATAGAAAAAATATAAATAAAGATATGAGCAGAACTTAATACAACAGAAAACGTATAAAATTGAGGTGATTTAGTAAGTCCAAAGAATATTCTTTGAAAAGATTTAAAAGACACACTTTGATTAAGGAAAACATAAACATATGTAAAGAATATACAGAAAGAATCAGGACAATGTTATAGCAGAGAATATATGAAATGCCAGTAAATTTGAACATTTCTGTAAAGGGGACCATTTCCTAGCTCCTAAAGTTGACCAAAACTGACACAAGAGGAAATCATTGAAGGTCATCATGTCTGCCCTTGGCATTCTTGGAACGCCCTGGCCTCAGAATGCAGCATCGGTAGTCCATGGTAACCTGCGGAGAGGGGGTGGGGCTGAAGGAGGTTGGAACACTGCCCTCACTGAGGGAGTGGGTGTGGCCATCTCTGCTGTGACTGAACAAAGGGCAGGGGAGCAGGGGGCCCAGGGCAGGGCCCTCAGAGCCCGGCAGGACCAGGGGAGTGTCACAAGCATTTGGCCCAGGCCAAAGGGCGCCTTCTTTGTCTGCACAGCTTCCCAAACACTCACATTTCCACTCAGGCCGCCCTCTTTGTTGAAGTGTGTGTGGAACGTGTCCTCGCAGTACACCTCGCTGCACAGCTAACCATAGGACTGGGCATCGTACCTTCCTGCCAGGTGACCGAAGTTCGCAGGCAGATGGGTCACTGGGACCAACGCGGAGAGGCTCCTGCCCTGACCACAGGTCGACCACAGCCGCTGCCCCAGATCGGGGGTTGCAAAGCAGCCCTGTCTGAATCCCCTGCCTCTAGAGGGAGTATTGGACAAACACTTCTAAAAAATGGGGGCCTTGCGGGCAACTCATCGGAGGGACACAAAAAAATCTTTGCCGACTTTCTCCTGAAGCTTACGAGCGTTCACACTTAAGCCTTTTACAATGTCAGCTGTTTAGCTAAACATGAGCTCATGATCTAAATTTACACAATAATGAAGAAATCAGCTATAAGGGGAGACAATCAGCAAAAACAATCCATATGAGTATTAGTTTCCCAAGGCCACCCATCAGATGTTGGAATAATCAGGTGCAAGGCAGAATATATACATAAAACTGGAACTGGAACAAGGAACAAGGATGTTTTCAAAGACTGGTAGGATCTCTAAAACATTTGTAAAGTACATGTCATTGATAAAGCTAAATACTCAAAGGTTGTGTAATACAACAGATTAATCATTGAGAAGAGTGAAATTATGCTGTTTTGAAAACTATGGCAGGTCAGATTTTCTGCCTAATGATATAAGAAGATTTCTCTCAAAAATACACATTATTTCAAAGACTTATTGGCTGTGAAATAAGTGAAGGGTATTTCAAATGGCTTGTCTGCAAAGAAAGGTGAGATGTAGGGAATCACAGAAAGTCGAGGGGAAAATATGTCAATATATACATTGCTATATGGTGAACTAAGCCTTAGGCCAGCAACAATGGAGAGGACCTGACCCTTAGAAACTTACAAGTAAGCTGGAATCTTCAAAAGTTCAAATCTTTATAAGTAAAAAGATTTATTAAAATGAATAACCAAGTGTTTTAATTGACATCAGATGATCCAAACAACAAACCCTGAGAACATAGAAAAAATATAAATAAAGATATGAGCAGAACTTAATACAACAGAAAACGTATAAAATTGAGGTGATTTAGTAAGTCCAAAGAATATTCTTTGAAAAGATTTAAAAGACACACTTTGATTAAGGAAAACATAAACATATGTAAAGAATATACAGAAAGAATCAGGACAATGTTATAGCAGAGAATATATGAAATGCCAGTAAATTTGAACATTTCTGTAAAGGGGACCATTTCCTAGCTCCTAAAGTTGACCAAAACTGACACAAGAGGAAATCATTGAAGGTCATCATGTCTGCCCTTGGCATTCTTGGAACGCCCTGGCCTCAGAATGCAGCATCGGTAGTCCATGGTAACCTGCGGAGAGGGGGTGGGGCTGAAGGAGGTTGGAACACTGCCCTCACTGAGGGAGTGGGTGTGGCCATCTCTGCTGTGACTGAACAAAGGGCAGGGGAGCAGGGGGCCCAGGGCAGGGCCCTCAGAGCCCGGCAGGACCAGGGGAGTGTCACAAGCATTTGGCCCAGGCCAAAGGGCGCCTTCTTTGTCTGCACAGCTTCCCAAACACTCACATTTCCACTCAGGCCGCCCTCTTTGTTGAAGTGTGTGTGGAACGTGTCCTCGCAGTACACCTCGCTGCACAGCTAACCATAGGACTGGGCATCGTACCTTCCTGCCAGGTGACCGAAGTTCGCAGGCAGATGGGTCACTGGGACCAACGCGGAGAGGCTCCTGCCCTGACCACAGGTCGACCACAGCCGCTGCCCCAGATCGGGGGTTGCAAAGCAGCCCTGTCTGAATCCCCTGCCTCTAGAGGGAGTATTGGACCAACACTTCTAAAAAATGGGGGCCTTGCGGGCAACTCATCGGAGGGACACAAAAAAATCTTTGCCGACTTTCTCCTGAAGCTTACGAGCGTTCACACTTAAGCCTTTTACAATGTCAGCTGTTTAGCTAAACATGAGCTCATGATCTAAATTTACACAATAATGAAGAAATCAGCTATAAGGGGAGACAATCAGCAAAAACAATCCATATGAGAATTAGTTTCCCAAGGCCACCCATCAGATGTTGGAATAATCAGGTGCAAGGCAGAATATATACATAAAACTGGAACTGGAACAAGGAACAAGGATGTTTTCAAAGACTGGTAGGATCTCTAAAACATTTGTAAAGTACATGTCATTGATAAAGCTAAATACTCAAAGGTTGTGTAATACAACAGATTAATCATTGAGAAGAGTGAAATTATGCTGTTTTGAAAACTATGGCAGGTCAGATTTTCTGCCTAATGATATAAGAAGATTTCTCTCAAAAATACACATTATTTCAAAGACTTATTGGCTGTGAAATAAGTGAAGGGTATTTCAAATGGCTTGTCTGCAAAGAAAGGTGAGATGTAGGGAATCACAGAAAGTCGAGGGGAAAATATGTCAATATATACATTGCTATATGGTGAACTAAGCCTTAGGCCAGCAACAATGGAGAGGACCTGACCCTTAGAAACTTACAAGTAAGCTGGAATCTTCAAAAGTTCAAATCTTTATAAGTAAAAAGATTTATTAAAATGAATAACCAAGTGTTTTAATTGACATCAGATGATCCAAACAACAAACCCTGAGAACATAGAAAAAATATAAATAAAGATATGAGCAGAACTTAATACAACAGAAAACGTATAAAATTGAGGTGATTTAGTAAGTCCAAAGAATATTCTTTGAAAAGATTTAAAAGACACACTTTGATTAAGGAAAACAAAAACATAAGTAAAGAATATACAGAAAGAATCAGGACAATGTTATAGCAGAGAATATATGAAATGCCAGTAAATTTGAACATTTCTGTAAAGGGGACCATTTCCTAGCTCCTAAAGTTGACCAAAACTGACACAAGAGGAAATCATTGAAGGTCATCATGTCTGCCCTTGGCATTCTCGGAACGCCCTGGCCTCAGAATGCAGCATGGGTAGTCCATGGTAACCTGCGGAGAGGGGGCGGGGCTGAAGGAGGTTGGAACACTGCCCTCACTGAGGGAGTGGGTGTGGCCATCTCTGCTGTGACTGAACAAAGGGCAGGGGAGCAGGGGGCCCAGGGCAGGCCCCTCAGAGGCCGGCAGGCCCAGGGGTGTGTCACAAGCATTTGGCCCAGGCCAAAGGGCACCTTCTTTGTCCGCACAGCTTCCCAAACACTCACCTTTCCACTCAGGCCGCCCTCTTTGTTGAAGTGTGTGTGGAACGTGTCCTCGCAGTACACCTCGCTGCACAGCTAACCATAGGACTGGGCATCGTACCTTCCTGCCAGGTGACCGAAGTTCGCAGGCAGATGGGTCACTGGGACCAACGCGGAGAGGCTCCTGCCCTGACCACAGGTCGACCACAGCCGCTGCCCCAGATCGGGGGTTGCAAAGCAGCCCTGTCTGAATCCCCTGCCTCTAGAGGGAGTATTGGACCAACACTTCTAAAAATGGGGTCCTTGCGGGCAACTCATCGGAGGGACACAAAAAAATCTTTGCCGACTTTCTCCTGAAGCTTACGAGCGTTCACACTTAAGCCTTTTACAATGTCAGCTGTTTAGCTAAACATGAGCTCATGATCTAAATTTACACAATAATGAAGAAATCAGCTACAAGGGGAGACAATCAGCAAAAACAATCCATATGAGAATTAGTTTCCCAAGGCCACCCATCAGATGTTGGAATAATCAGGTGCAAGGCAGAATATATACATAAAACTGGAACTGGAACAAGGAACAAGGATGTTTTCAAAGACTGGTAGGATCTCTAAAACATTTGTAAATACATGTCATTGATAAAGCTAAATACTCAAAGGTTGTGTAATACAACAGATTAATCATTGAGAAGAGTGAAATTATGCTGTTTTGAAAACTATGGCAGGTCAGATTTTCTGCCTAATGATATAAGAAGATTTCTCTCAAAAATACACATTATTTCAAAGACTTATTGGCTGTGAAATAAGTGAAGGGTATTTCAAATGGCTTGTCTGCAAAGAAAGGTGAGATGTAGGGAATCACAGAAAGTCGAGGGGAAAATATGTCAATATATACATTGCTATATGGTGAACTAAGCCTTAGGCCAGCAACAATGGAGAGGACCTGACCCTTAGAAACTTACAAGTAAGCTGGAATCTTCAAAAGTTCAAATCTTTATAAGTAAAAAGATTTATTAAAATGAATAACCAAGTGTTTTAATTGACATCAGATGATCAAAACAACAAACCCTGAGAACATAGAAAAAATATAAATAAAGATATGAGCAGAACTTAATACAACAGAAAACGTATAAAATTGAGGTGATTTAGTAAGTCCAAAGAATATTCTTTGAAAAGATTTAAAAGACACACTTTGATTAAGGAAAACAAAAACATAAGTAAAGAATATACAGAAAGAATCAGGACAATGTTATAGCAGAGAATATATGAAATGCCAGTAAATTTGAACATTTCTGTAAAGGGGACCATTTCCTAGCTCCTAAAGTTGACCAAAACTGACACAAGAGGAAATCATTGAAGGTCATCATGTCTGCCCTTGGCATTCTCGGAACGCCCTGGCCTCAGAATGCAGCATGGGTAGTCCATGGTAACCTGCGGAGAGGGGGCGGGGCTGAAGGAGATTGGAACACTGCCCTCACTGAGGGAGTGGGTGTGGCCATCTCTGCTGTGACTGAACAAAGGGCAGGGGAGCAGGGGGCCCAGGGCAGGCCCATCAGAGGCCGGCAGGCCCAGGGGTGTGTCACAAGCATTTGGCCCAGGCCAAAGGGCACCTTATTTGTCCGCACAGCTTCCCAAACACTCACCTTTCCACTCAGGCCGCCCTCTTTGTTGAA
Source organism: Hyperoodon ampullatus (assembly GCF_949752795.1). Taxonomy (NCBI): domain Eukaryota; kingdom Metazoa; phylum Chordata; class Mammalia; order Artiodactyla; family Ziphiidae; genus Hyperoodon; species Hyperoodon ampullatus. Next base: position 95,497,773 of record NC_136919.1, read on the forward strand.
GTGTGTGTGGAACGTGTCCTCGCAGTACACCTCGCTGCACAGCTAACCATAGGACTGGGCATCGTACCTTCCTGCCAGGTGACCGAAGTTCGCAGGCAGATGGGTCACTGGGACCAACGCGGAGAGGCTCCTGCCCTGACCACAGGTCGACCACAGCCGCTGCCCCAGATCGGGGGTTGCAAAGCAGCCCTGTCTGAATCCCCTGCCTCTAGAGGGAGTATTGGACCAACACTTCTAAAAAATGGGGTCCTTGCGGGCAACTCATCGGAGGGACACAAAAAAATCTTTGCCGACTTTCTCCTGAAGCTTACGAGCGTTCACACTTAAGCCTTTTACAATGTCAGCTGTTTAGCTAAACATGAGCTCATGATCTAAATTTACACAATAATGAAGAAATCAGCTACAAGGGGAGACAATCAGCAAAAACAATCAATATGAGAATTAGTTTCCCAAGGCCACCCATCAGATGTTGGAATAATCAGGTGCAAGGCAGAATATATACATAAAACTGGAACTGGAACAAGGAACAAGGATGTTTTCAAAGACTGGTAGGATCTCTAAAACATTTGTAAAGTACATGTCATTGATAAAGCTAAATACTCAAAGGTTGTGTAATACAACAGATTAATCATTGAGAAGAGTGAAATTATGCTGTTTTGAAAACTATGGCAGGTCAGATTTTCTGCCTAATGATATAAGAAGATTTCTCTCAAAAATACACATTATTTCAAAGACTTATTGGCTGTGAAATAAGTGAAGGGTATTTCAAATGGCTTGTCTGCAAAGAAAGGTGAGATGTAGGGAATCACAGAAAGTCGAGGGGAAAATATGTCAATATATACATTGCTATAGGGTGAACTAAGCCTTAGGCCAGCAACAATGGAGAGGACCTGACCCTTAGAAACTTACAAGTAAGCTGGAATCTTCAAAAGTTCAAATCTTTATAAGTAAAAAGATTTATTAAAATGAATAACCAAGTGTTTTAATTGACATCAGATGATCAAAACAACAAACCCTGAGAACATAGAAAAAATATAAATAAAGATATGAGCAGAACTTAATACAACAGAAAACGTATAAAATTGAGGTGATTTAGTAAGTCCAAAGAATATTCTTTGAAAAGATTTAAAAGACACACATTGATTAAGGAAAACAAAAACATAAGTAAAGAATATACAGAAAGAATCAGGACAATGTTATAGCAGAGAATATATGAAATGCCAGTAAATTTGAACATTTCTGTAAAGGGGACCATTTCCTAGCTCCTAAAGTTGACCAAAACTGACACAAGAGGAAATCATTGAAGGTCATCATGTCTGCCCTTGGCATTCTTGGAACGCCCTGGCCTCAGAATGCAGCATCGGTAGTCCATGGTAACCTGCGGAGAGGGGGTGGGGCTGAAGGAGGTTGGAACACTGCCCTCACTGAGGGAGTGGGTGTGGCCATCTCTGCTGTGACTGAACAAAGGGCAGGGGAGCAGGGGGCCCAGGGCAGGGCCCTCAGAGCCCGGCAGGACCAGGGGAGTGTCACAAGCATTTGGCCCAGGCCAAAGGGCGCCTTCTTTGTCTGCACAGCTTCCCAAACACTCACATTTCCACTCAGGCCGCCCTCTTTGTTGAAGTGTGTGTGGAACGTGTCCTCGCAGTACACCTCGCTGCACAGCTAACCATAGGACTGGGCATCGTACCTTCCTGCCAGGTGACCGAAGTTCGCAGGCAGATGGGTCACTGGGACCAACGCGGAGAGGCTCCTGCCCTGACCACAGGTCGACCACAGCCGCTGCCCCAGATCGGGGGTTGCAAAGCAGCCCTGTCTGAATCCCCTGCCTCTAGAGGGAGTATTGGACCAACACTTCTAAAAAATGGGGTCCTTGCGGGCAACTCATCGGAGGGACACAAAAAAATCTTTGCCGACTTTCTCCTGAAGCTTACCAGCGTTCACACTTAAGCCTTTTACAATGTCAGCTGTTTAGCTAAACATGAGCTCATGATCTAAATTTACACAATAATGAAGAAATCAGCTACAAGGGGAGACAATCAGCAAAAACAATCAATATGAGAATTAGTTTCCCAAGGCCACCCATCAGATGTTGGAATAATCAGGTGCAAGGCAGAATATATACATAAAACTGGAACTGGAACAAGGAACAAGGATGTTTTCAAAGACTGGTAGGATCTCTAAAACATTTGTAAAGTACATGTCATTGATAAAGCTAAATACTCAAAGGTTGTGTAATACAACAGATTAATCATTGAGAAGAGTGAAATTATGCTGTTTTGAAAACTATGGCAGGTCAGATTTTCTGCCTAATGATATAAGAAGATTTCTCTCAAAAATACACATTATTTCAAAGACTTATTGGCTGTGAAATAAGTGAAGGGTATTTCAAATGGCTTGTCTGCAAAGAAAGGTGAGATGTAGGGAATCACAGAAAGTCGAGGGGAAAATATGTCAATATATACATTGCTATATGGTGAACTAAGCCTTAGGCCAGCAACAATGGAGAGGACCTGACCCTTAGAAACTTACAAGTAAGCTGGAATCTTCAAAAGTTCAAATCTTTATAAGTAAAAAGATTTATTAAAATGAATAACCAAGTGTTTTAATTGACATCAGATGATCAAAACAACAAACCCTGAGAACATAGAAAAAATATAAATAAAGATATGAGCAGAACTTAATACAACAGAAAACGTATAAAATTGAGGTGATTTAGTAAGTCCAAAGAATATTCTTTGAAAAGATTTAAAAGACACACTTTGATTAAGGAAAACATAAACATATGTAAAGAATATACAGAAAGAATCAGGACAATGTTATAGCAGAGAATATATGAAATGCCAGTAAATTTGAACATTTCTGTAAAGGGGACCATTTCCTAGCTCCTAAAGTTGACCAAAACTGACACAAGAGGAAATCATTGAAGGTCATCATGTCTGCCCTTGGCATTCTTGGAACGCCCTGGCCTCAGAATGCAGCATCGGTAGTCCATGGTAACCTGCGGAGAGGGGGTGGGGCTGAAGGAGGTTGGAACACTGCCCTCACTGAGGGAGTGGGCGTGGCCATCTCTGCTGTGACTGAACAAAGGGCAGGGGAGCAGGGGGCCCAGGGCAGGGCCCTCAGAGCCCGGCAGGACCAGGGGAGTGTCACAAGCATTTGGCCCAGGCCAAAGGGCGCCTTCTTTGTCTGCACAGCTTCCCAAACACTCACATTTCCACTCAGGCCGCCCTCTTTGTTGAAGTGTGTGTGGAACGTGTCCTCGCAGTACACCTCGCTGCACAGCTAACCATAGGACTGGGCATCGTACCTTCCTGCCAGGTGACCGAAGTTCGCAGGCAGATGGGTCACTGGGACCAACGCGGAGAGGCTCCTGCCCTGACCACAGGTCGACCACAGCCGCTGCCCCAGATCCGGGGTTGCAAAGCAGCCCTGTCTGAATCCCCTGCCTCTAGAGGGAGTATTGGACCAACACTTCTAAAAAATGGGGTCCTTGCGGGCAACTCATCGGAGGGACACAAAAAAATCTTTGCCGACTTTCTCCTGAAGCTTACGAGCGTTCACACTTAAGCCTTTTACAATGTCAGCTGTTTAGCTAAACATGAGCTCATGATCTAAATTTACACAATAATGAAGAAATCAGCTACAAGGGGAGACAATCAGCAAAAACAATCAATATGAGAATTAGTTTCCCAAGGCCACCCATCAGATGTTGGAATAATCAGGTGCAAGGCAGAATATATACATAAAACTGGAACTGGAACAAGGAACAAGGATGTTTTCAAAGACTGGTAGGATCTCTAAAACATTTGTAAAGTACATGTCATTGATAAAGCTAAATACTCAAAGGTTGTGTAATACAACAGATTAATCATTGAGAAGAGTGAAATTATGCTGTTTTGAAAACTATGGCAGGTCAGATTTTCTGCCTAATGATATAAGAAGATTTCTCTCAAAAATACACATTATTTCAAAGACTTATTGGCTGTGAAATAAGTGAAGGGTATTTCAAATGGCTTGTCTGCAAAGAAAGGTGAGATGTAGGGAATCACAGAAAGTCGAGGGGAAAATATGTCAATATATACATTGCTATATGGTGAACTAAGCCTTAGGCCAGCAACAATGGAGAGGACCTGACCCTTAGAAACTTACAAGTAAGCTGGAATCTTCAAAAGTTCAAATCTTTATAAGTAAAAAGATTTATTAAAATGAATAACCAAGTGTTTTAATTGACATCAGATGATCCAAACAACAAACCCTGAGAACATAGAAAAAATATAAATAAAGATATGAGCAGAACTTAATACAACAGAAAACGTATAAAATTGAGGTGATTTAGTAAGTCCAAAGAATATTCTTTGAAAAGATTTAAAAGACACACTTTGATTAAGGAAAACATAAACATATGTAAAGAATATACAGAAAGAATCAGGACAATGTTATAGCAGAGAATATATGAAATGCCAGTAAATTTGAACATTTCTGTAAAGGGGACCATTTCCTAGCTCCTAAAGTTGACCAAAACTGACACAAGAGGAAATCATTGAAGGTCATCATGTCTGCCCTTGGCATTCTTGGAACGCCCTGGCCTCAGAATGCAGCATCGGTAGTCCATGGTAACCTGCGGAGAGGGGGTGGGGCTGAAGGAGGTTGGAACACTGCCCTCACTGAGGGAGTGGGTGTGGCCATCTCTGCTGTGACTGAACAAAGGGCAGGGGAGCAGGGGGCCCAGGGCAGGGCCCTCAGAGCCCGGCAGGACCAGGGGAGTGTCACAAGCATTTGGCCCAGGCCAAAGGGCGCCTTCTTTGTCTGCACAGCTTCCCAAACACTCACATTTCCACTCAGGCCGCCCTCTTTGTTGAAGTGTGTGTGGAACGTGTCCTCGCAGTACACCTCGCTGCACAGCTAACCATAGGACTGGGCATCGTACCTTCCTGCCAGGTGACCGAAGTTCGCAGGCAGATGGGTCACTGGGACCAACGCGGAGAGGCTCCTGCCCTGACCACAGGTCGACCACAGCCGCTGCCCCAGATCGGGGGTTGCAAAGCAGCCCTGTCTGAATCCCCTGCCTCTAGAGGGAGTATTGGACAAACACTTCTAAAAAATGGGGGCCTTGCGGGCAACTCATCGGAGGGACACAAAAAAATCTTTGCCGACTTTCTCCTGAAGCTTACGAGCGTTCACACTTAAGCCTTTTACAATGTCAGCTGTTTAGCTAAACATGAGCTCATGATCTAAATTTACACAATAATGAAGAAATCAGCTATAAGGGGAGACAATCAGCAAAAACAATCCATATGAGTATTAGTTTCCCAAGGCCACCCATCAGATGTTGGAATAATCAGGTGCAAGGCAGAATATATACATAAAACTGGAACTGGAACAAGGAACAAGGATGTTTTCAAAGACTGGTAGGATCTCTAAAACATTTGTAAAGTACATGTCATTGATAAAGCTAAATACTCAAAGGTTGTGTAATACAACAGATTAATCATTGAGAAGAGTGAAATTATGCTGTTTTGAAAACTATGGCAGGTCAGATTTTCTGCCTAATGATATAAGAAGATTTCTCTCAAAAATACACATTATTTCAAAGACTTATTGGCTGTGAAATAAGTGAAGGGTATTTCAAATGGCTTGTCTGCAAAGAAAGGTGAGATGTAGGGAATCACAGAAAGTCGAGGGGAAAATATGTCAATATATACATTGCTATATGGTGAACTAAGCCTTAGGCCAGCAACAATGGAGAGGACCTGACCCTTAGAAACTTACAAGTAAGCTGGAATCTTCAAAAGTTCAAATCTTTATAAGTAAAAAGATTTATTAAAATGAATAACCAAGTGTTTTAATTGACATCAGATGATCCAAACAACAAACCCTGAGAACATAGAAAAAATATAAATAAAGATATGAGCAGAACTTAATACAACAGAAAACGTATAAAATTGAGGTGATTTAGTAAGTCCAAAGAATATTCTTTGAAAAGATTTAAAAGACACACTTTGATTAAGGAAAACATAAACATATGTAAAGAATATACAGAAAGAATCAGGACAATGTTATAGCAGAGAATATATGAAATGCCAGTAAATTTGAACATTTCTGTAAAGGGGACCATTTCCTAGCTCCTAAAGTTGACCAAAACTGACACAAGAGGAAATCATTGAAGGTCATCATGTCTGCCCTTGGCATTCTTGGAACGCCCTGGCCTCAGAATGCAGCATCGGTAGTCCATGGTAACCTGCGGAGAGGGGGTGGGGCTGAAGGAGGTTGGAACACTGCCCTCACTGAGGGAGTGGGTGTGGCCATCTCTGCTGTGACTGAACAAAGGGCAGGGGAGCAGGGGGCCCAGGGCAGGGCCCTCAGAGCCCGGCAGGACCAGGGGAGTGTCACAAGCATTTGGCCCAGGCCAAAGGGCGCCTTCTTTGTCTGCACAGCTTCCCAAACACTCACATTTCCACTCAGGCCGCCCTCTTTGTTGAAGTGTGTGTGGAACGTGTCCTCGCAGTACACCTCGCTGCACAGCTAACCATAGGACTGGGCATCGTACCTTCCTGCCAGGTGACCGAAGTTCGCAGGCAGATGGGTCACTGGGACCAACGCGGAGAGGCTCCTGCCCTGACCACAGGTCGACCACAGCCGCTGCCCCAGATCGGGGGTTGCAAAGCAGCCCTGTCTGAATCCCCTGCCTCTAGAGGGAGTATTGGACCAACACTTCTAAAAAATGGGGGCCTTGCGGGCAACTCATCGGAGGGACACAAAAAAATCTTTGCCGACTTTCTCCTGAAGCTTACGAGCGTTCACACTTAAGCCTTTTACAATGTCAGCTGTTTAGCTAAACATGAGCTCATGATCTAAATTTACACAATAATGAAGAAATCAGCTATAAGGGGAGACAATCAGCAAAAACAATCCATATGAGAATTAGTTTCCCAAGGCCACCCATCAGATGTTGGAATAATCAGGTGCAAGGCAGAATATATACATAAAACTGGAACTGGAACAAGGAACAAGGATGTTTTCAAAGACTGGTAGGATCTCTAAAACATTTGTAAAGTACATGTCATTGATAAAGCTAAATACTCAAAGGTTGTGTAATACAACAGATTAATCATTGAGAAGAGTGAAATTATGCTGTTTTGAAAACTATGGCAGGTCAGATTTTCTGCCTAATGATATAAGAAGATTTCTCTCAAAAATACACATTATTTCAAAGACTTATTGGCTGTGAAATAAGTGAAGGGTATTTCAAATGGCTTGTCTGCAAAGAAAGGTGAGATGTAGGGAATCACAGAAAGTCGAGGGGAAAATATGTCAATATATACATTGCTATATGGTGAACTAAGCCTTAGGCCAGCAACAATGGAGAGGACCTGACCCTTAGAAACTTACAAGTAAGCTGGAATCTTCAAAAGTTCAAATCTTTATAAGTAAAAAGATTTATTAAAATGAATAACCAAGTGTTTTAATTGACATCAGATGATCCAAACAACAAACCCTGAGAACATAGAAAAAATATAAATAAAGATATGAGCAGAACTTAATACAACAGAAAACGTATAAAATTGAGGTGATTTAGTAAGTCCAAAGAATATTCTTTGAAAAGATTTAAAAGACACACTTTGATTAAGGAAAACAAAAACATAAGTAAAGAATATACAGAAAGAATCAGGACAATGTTATAGCAGAGAATATATGAAATGCCAGTAAATTTGAACATTTCTGTAAAGGGGACCATTTCCTAGCTCCTAAAGTTGACCAAAACTGACACAAGAGGAAATCATTGAAGGTCATCATGTCTGCCCTTGGCATTCTCGGAACGCCCTGGCCTCAGAATGCAGCATGGGTAGTCCATGGTAACCTGCGGAGAGGGGGCGGGGCTGAAGGAGGTTGGAACACTGCCCTCACTGAGGGAGTGGGTGTGGCCATCTCTGCTGTGACTGAACAAAGGGCAGGGGAGCAGGGGGCCCAGGGCAGGCCCCTCAGAGGCCGGCAGGCCCAGGGGTGTGTCACAAGCATTTGGCCCAGGCCAAAGGGCACCTTCTTTGTCCGCACAGCTTCCCAAACACTCACCTTTCCACTCAGGCCGCCCTCTTTGTTGAAGTGTGTGTGGAACGTGTCCTCGCAGTACACCTCGCTGCACAGCTAACCATAGGACTGGGCATCGTACCTTCCTGCCAGGTGACCGAAGTTCGCAGGCAGATGGGTCACTGGGACCAACGCGGAGAGGCTCCTGCCCTGACCACAGGTCGACCACAGCCGCTGCCCCAGATCGGGGGTTGCAAAGCAGCCCTGTCTGAATCCCCTGCCTCTAGAGGGAGTATTGGACCAACACTTCTAAAAATGGGGTCCTTGCGGGCAACTCATCGGAGGGACACAAAAAAATCTTTGCCGACTTTCTCCTGAAGCTTACGAGCGTTCACACTTAAGCCTTTTACAATGTCAGCTGTTTAGCTAAACATGAGCTCATGATCTAAATTTACACAATAATGAAGAAATCAGCTACAAGGGGAGACAATCAGCAAAAACAATCCATATGAGAATTAGTTTCCCAAGGCCACCCATCAGATGTTGGAATAATCAGGTGCAAGGCAGAATATATACATAAAACTGGAACTGGAACAAGGAACAAGGATGTTTTCAAAGACTGGTAGGATCTCTAAAACATTTGTAAATACATGTCATTGATAAAGCTAAATACTCAAAGGTTGTGTAATACAACAGATTAATCATTGAGAAGAGTGAAATTATGCTGTTTTGAAAACTATGGCAGGTCAGATTTTCTGCCTAATGATATAAGAAGATTTCTCTCAAAAATACACATTATTTCAAAGACTTATTGGCTGTGAAATAAGTGAAGGGTATTTCAAATGGCTTGTCTGCAAAGAAAGGTGAGATGTAGGGAATCACAGAAAGTCGAGGGGAAAATATGTCAATATATACATTGCTATATGGTGAACTAAGCCTTAGGCCAGCAACAATGGAGAGGACCTGACCCTTAGAAACTTACAAGTAAGCTGGAATCTTCAAAAGTTCAAATCTTTATAAGTAAAAAGATTTATTAAAATGAATAACCAAGTGTTTTAATTGACATCAGATGATCAAAACAACAAACCCTGAGAACATAGAAAAAATATAAATAAAGATATGAGCAGAACTTAATACAACAGAAAACGTATAAAATTGAGGTGATTTAGTAAGTCCAAAGAATATTCTTTGAAAAGATTTAAAAGACACACTTTGATTAAGGAAAACAAAAACATAAGTAAAGAATATACAGAAAGAATCAGGACAATGTTATAGCAGAGAATATATGAAATGCCAGTAAATTTGAACATTTCTGTAAAGGGGACCATTTCCTAGCTCCTAAAGTTGACCAAAACTGACACAAGAGGAAATCATTGAAGGTCATCATGTCTGCCCTTGGCATTCTCGGAACGCCCTGGCCTCAGAATGCAGCATGGGTAGTCCATGGTAACCTGCGGAGAGGGGGCGGGGCTGAAGGAGATTGGAACACTGCCCTCACTGAGGGAGTGGGTGTGGCCATCTCTGCTGTGACTGAACAAAGGGCAGGGGAGCAGGGGGCCCAGGGCAGGCCCATCAGAGGCCGGCAGGCCCAGGGGTGTGTCACAAGCATTTGGCCCAGGCCAAAGGGCACCTTATTTGTCCGCACAGCTTCCCAAACACTCACCTTTCCACTCAGGCCGCCCTCTTTGTTGAAGTGTGTGTGGAACGTGTCCTCGCAGTACACCTCGCTGCACAGCTAACCATAGGACTGGGCATCGTACCTTCCTGCCAGGTGACCGAAGTTCGCAGGCAGATGGGTCACTGGGACCAACGCGGAGAGGCTCCTGCCCTGACCACAGGTCGACCACAGCCGCTGCCCCAGATCGGGGGTTGCAAAGCAGCCCTGTCTGAATCCCCTGCCTCTAGAGGGAGTATTGGACCAACACTTCTAAAAAATGGGGTCCTTGCGGGCAACTCATCGGAGGGACACAAAAAAATCTTTGCCGACTTTCTCCTGAAGCTTACGAGCGTTCACACTTAAGCCTTTTACAATGTCAGCTGTTTAGCTAAACATGAGCTCATGATCTAAATTTACACAATAATGAAGAAATCAGCTACAAGGGGAGACAATCAGCAAAAACAATCAATATGAGAATTAGTTTCCCAAGGCCACCCATCAGATGTTGGAATAATCAGGTGCAAGGCAGAATATATACATAAAACTGGAACTGGAACAAGGAACAAGGATGTTTTCAAAGACTGGTAGGATCTCTAAAACATTTGTAAAGTACATGTCATTGATAAAGCTAAATACTCAAAGGTTGTGTAATACAACAGATTAATCATTGAGAAGAGTGAAATTATGCTGTTTTGAAAACTATGGCAGGTCAGATTTTCTGCCTAATGATATAAGAAGATTTCTCTCAAAAATACACATTATTTCAAAGACTTATTGGCTGTGAAATAAGTGAAGGGTATTTCAAATGGCTTGTCTGCAAAGAAAGGTGAGATGTAGGGAATCACAGAAAGTCGAGGGGAAAATATGTCAATATATACATTGCTATAGGGTGAACTAAGCCTTAGGCCAGCAACAATGGAGAGGACCTGACCCTTAGAAACTTACAAGTAAGCTGGAATCTTCAAAAGTTCAAATCTTTATAAGTAAAAAGATTTATTAAAATGAATAACCAAGTGTTTTAATTGACATCAGATGATCAAAACAACAAACCCTGAGAACATAGAAAAAATATAAATAAAGATATGAGCAGAACTTAATACAACAGAAAACGTATAAAATTGAGGTGATTTAGTAAGTCCAAAGAATATTCTTTGAAAAGATTTAAAAGACACACATTGATTAAGGAAAACAAAAACATAAGTAAAGAATATACAGAAAGAATCAGGACAATGTTATAGCAGAGAATATATGAAATGCCAGTAAATTTGAACATTTCTGTAAAGGGGACCATTTCCTAGCTCCTAAAGTTGACCAAAACTGACACAAGAGGAAATCATTGAAGGTCATCATGTCTGCCCTTGGCATTCTTGGAACGCCCTGGCCTCAGAATGCAGCATCGGTAGTCCATGGTAACCTGCGGAGAGGGGGTGGGGCTGAAGGAGGTTGGAACACTGCCCTCACTGAGGGAGTGGGTGTGGCCATCTCTGCTGTGACTGAACAAAGGGCAGGGGAGCAGGGGGCCCAGGGCAGGGCCCTCAGAGCCCGGCAGGACCAGGGGAGTGTCACAAGCATTTGGCCCAGGCCAAAGGGCGCCTTCTTTGTCTGCACAGCTTCCCAAACACTCACATTTCCACTCAGGCCGCCCTCTTTGTTGAAGTGTGTGTGGAACGTGTCCTCGCAGTACACCTCGCTGCACAGCTAACCATAGGACTGGGCATCGTACCTTCCTGCCAGGTGACCGAAGTTCGCAGGCAGATGGGTCACTGGGACCAACGCGGAGAGGCTCCTGCCCTGACCACAGGTCGACCACAGCCGCTGCCCCAGATCGGGGGTTGCAAAGCAGCCCTGTCTGAATCCCCTGCCTCTAGAGGGAGTATTGGACCAACACTTCTAAAAAATGGGGTCCTTGCGGGCAACTCATCGGAGGGACACAAAAAAATCTTTGCCGACTTTCTCCTGAAGCTTACCAGCGTTCACACTTAAGCCTTTTACAATGTCAGCTGTTTAGCTAAACATGAGCTCATGATCTAAATTTACACAATAATGAAGAAATCAGCTACAAGGGGAGACAATCAGCAAAAACAATCAATATGAGAATTAGTTTCCCAAGGCCACCCATCAGATGTTGGAATAATCAGGTGCAAGGCAGAATATATACATAAAACTGGAACTGGAACAAGGAACAAGGATGTTTTCAAAGACTGGTAGGATCTCTAAAACATTTGTAAAGTACATGTCATTGATAAAGCTAAATACTCAAAGGTTGTGTAATACAACAGATTAATCATTGAGAAGAGTGAAATTATGCTGTTTTGAAAACTATGGCAGGTCAGATTTTCTGCCTAATGATATAAGAAGATTTCTCTCAAAAATACACATTATTTCAAAGACTTATTGGCTGTGAAATAAGTGAAGGGTATTTCAAATGGCTTGTCTGCAAAGAAAGGTGAGATGTAGGGAATCACAGAAAGTCGAGGGGAAAATATGTCAATATATACATTGCTATATGGTGAACTAAGCCTTAGGCCAGCAACAATGGAGAGGACCTGACCCTTAGAAACTTACAAGTAAGCTGGAATCTTCAAAAGTTCAAATCTTTATAAGTAAAAAGATTTATTAAAATGAATAACCAAGTGTTTTAATTGACATCAGATGATCAAAACAACAAACCCTGAGAACATAGAAAAAATATAAATAAAGATATGAGCAGAACTTAATACAACAGAAAACGTATAAAATTGAGGTGATTTAGTAAGTCCAAAGAATATTCTTTGAAAAGATTTAAAAGACACACTTTGATTAAGGAAAACATAAACATATGTAAAGAATATACAGAAAGAATCAGGACAATGTTATAGCAGAGAATATATGAAATGCCAGTAAATTTGAACATTTCTGTAAAGGGGACCATTTCCTAGCTCCTAAAGTTGACCAAAACTGACACAAGAGGAAATCATTGAAGGTCATCATGTCTGCCCTTGGCATTCTTGGAACGCCCTGGCCTCAGAATGCAGCATCGGTAGTCCATGGTAACCTGCGGAGAGGGGGTGGGGCTGAAGGAGGTTGGAACACTGCCCTCACTGAGGGAGTGGGTGTGGCCATCTCTGCTGTGACTGAACAAAGGGCAGGGGAGCAGGGGGCCCAGGGCAGGGCCCTCAGAGCCCGGCAGGACCAGGGGAGTGTCACAAGCATTTGGCCCAGGCCAAAGGGCGCCTTCTTTGTCTGCACAGCTTCCCAAACACTCACATTTCCACTCAGGCCGCCCTCTTTGTTGAAGTGTGTGTGGAACGTGTCCTCGCAGTACACCTCGCTGCACAGCTAACCATAGGACTGGGCATCGTACCTTCCTGCCAGGTGACCGAAGTTCGCAGGCAGATGGGTCACTGGGACCAACGCGGAGAGGCTCCTGCCCTGACCACAGGTCGACCACAGCCGCTGCCCCAGATCGGGGGTTGCAAAGCAGCCCTGTCTGAATCCCCTGCCTCTAGAGGGAGTATTGGACCAACACTTCTAAAAAATGGGGTCCTTGCGGGCAACTCATCGGAGGGACACAAAAAAATCTTTGCCGACTTTCTCCTGAAGCTTACGAGCGTTCACACTTAAGCCTTTTACAATGTCAGCTGTTTAGCTAAACATGAGCTCATGATCTAAATTTACACAATAATGAAGAAATCAGCTACAAGGGGAGACAATCAGCAAAAACAATCCATATGAGAATTAGTTTCCCAAGGCCACCCATCAGATGTTGGAATAATCAGGTGCAAGGCAGAATATATACATAAAACTGGAACTGGAACAAGGAACAAGGATGTTTTCAAAGACTGGTAGGATCTCTAAAACATTTGTAAAGTACATGTCATTGATAAAGCTAAATACTCAAAGGTTGTGTAATACAACAGATTAATCATTGAGAAGAGTGAAATTATGCTGTTTTGAAAACTATGGCAGGTCAGATTTTCTGCCTAATGATATAAGAAGATTTCTCTCAAAAATACACATTATTTCAAAGACTTATTGGCTGTGAAATAAGTGAAGGGTATTTCAAATGGCTTGTCTACAAAGAAAGGTGAGATGTAGGGAATCACAGAAAGTCGAGGGGAAAATATGTCAATATATACATTGCTATATGGTGAACTAAGCCTTAGGCCAGCAACAATGGAGAGGACCTGACCCTTAGAAACTTACAAGTAAGCTGGAATCTTCAAAAGTTCAAATCTTTCTAAGTAAAAAGATTTATTAAAATGAATAACCAAGTGTTTTAATTGACATCAGACGATCAAAACAACAAACCCTGAGAACATAGAAAAAATATAAATAAAGATATGAGCAGAACTTAATACAACAGAAAACGTATAAAATTGAGGTGATTTAGTAAGTCCAAAGAATATTCTTTGAAAAGATTTAAAAGACACACTTTGATTAAGGAAAACATAAACATATGTAAAGAATATACAGAAAGAATCAGGACAATGTTATAGCAGAGAATATATGAAATGCCAGTAAATTTGAACATTTCTGTAAAGGGGACCATTTCCTAGCTCCTAAAGTTGACCAAAACTGACACAAGAGGAAATCATTGAAGGTCATCATGTCTGCCCTTGGCATTCTTGGAACGCCCTGGCCTCAGAATGCAGCATCGGTAGTCCATGGTAACCTGCGGAGAGGGGGTGGGGCTGAAGGAGGTTGGAACACTGCCCTCACTGAGGGAGTGGGTGTGGCCATCTCTGCTGTGACTGAACAAAGGGCAGGGGAGCAGGGGGCCCAGGGCAGGGCCCTTAGAGCCCGGCAGGACCAGGGGAGTGTCACAAGCATTTGGCCCAGGCCAAAGGGCGCCTTCTTTGTCTGCACAGCTTCCCAAACACTCAGATTTCCACACAGCCCGCCCTCTTTGTTGAAGTGTGTGTGGAACGTGTCCTCGCAGTACACCTCGCTGCACAGCTAACCATAGGACTGGGCATCGTACCTTCCTGCCAGGTGACCGAAGTTCGCAGGCAGATGGGTCACTGGGACCAACGCGGAGAGGCTCCTGCCCTGACCACAGGTCGACCACAGCCACTGCCCCAGATCGGGGGTTGCAAAGCAGCCCTGTCTGAATCCCCTGCCTCTAGACGGAGTATTGGACCAACACTTCTAAAAAATGGGGTCCTTGCGGGCAACTCATCGGAGGGACACAAAAAAATCTTTGCCGACTTTCTCCTGAAGCTTACGAGCGTTCACACTTAAGCCTTTTACAATGTCAGCTGTATAGCTAAACATGAGCTCATGATCTAAATTTACACAATAATGAAGAAATCAGCTACAAGGGGAGACAATCAGCAAAAACAATCCATATGAGAATTAGTTTCCCAAGGCCACCCATCAGATGTTGGAATAATCAGGTGCAAGGCAGAATATATACATAAAACTGGAACTGGAACAAGGAACAAGGATGTTTTCAAAGACTGGTAGGATCTCTAAAACATTTGTAAAGTACATGTCATTGATAAAGCTAAATACTCAAAGGTTGTGTAATACAACAGATTAATCATTGAGAAGAGTGAAATTATGCTGTTTTGAAAACTATGGCAGGTCAGATTTTCTGCCTAATGATATAAGAAGATTTCTCTCAAAAATACACATTATTTCAAAGACTTATTGGCTGTGAAATAAGTGAAGGGTATTTCAAATGGCTTGTCTGCAAAGAAAGGTGAGATGTAGGGAATCACAGAAAGTCGAGGGGAAAATATGTCAATATATACATTGCTATATGGTGAACTAAGCCTTAGGCCAGCAACAATGGAGAGGACCTGACCCTTAGAAACTTACAAGTAAGCTGGAATCTTCAAAAGTTCAAATCTTTATAAGTAAAAAGATTTATTAAAATGAATAACCAAGTGTTTCAATTGACATCAGATGATCAAAACAACAAACCCTGAGAACATAGAAAAAATATAAATAAAGATATGAGCAGAACTTAATACAACAGAAAACGTATAAAATTGAGGTGATTTAGTAAGTCCAAAGAATATTCTTTGAAAAGATTTAAAAGACACACTTTGATTAAGGAAAACATAAACATATGTAAAGAATATACAGAAAGAATCAGGACAATGTTATAGCAGAGAATATATGAAATGCCAGTAAATTTGAACATTTCTGTAAAGGGGACCATTTCCTAGCTCCTAAAGTTGACCAAAACTGACACAAGAGGAAATCATTGAAGGTCATCATGTCTGCCCTTGGCATTCTTGGAACGCCCTGGCCTCAGAATGCAGCATCGGTAGTCCATGGTAACCTGCGGAGAGGGGGTGGGGCTGAAGGAGGTTGGAACACTGCCCTCACTGATGGAGTGGGTGTGGCCATCTCTGCTGTGACTGAACAAAGGGCAGGGGAGCAGGGGGCCCAGGGCAGGGCCCTCAGAGCCCGGCAGGACCAGGGGAGTGTCACAAGCATTTGGCCCAGGCCAAAGGGCGCCTTCTTTGTCTGCACAGCTTCCCAAACACTCACATTTCCACTCAGGCCGCCCTCTTTGTTGAAGTGTGTGTGGAACGTGTCCTCGCAGTACACCTCGCTGCACAGCTAACCATAGGACTGGGCATCGTACCTTCCTGCCAGGTGACCGAAGTTCCCAGGCAGATGGGTCACTGGGACCAACGCGGAGAGGCTCCTGCCCTGACCACAGGTCGACCACAGCCGCTGCCCCAGATCGGGGGTTGCAAAGCAGCCCTGTCTGAATCCCCTGCCTCTAGAGGGAGTATTGGACCAACACTTCTAAAAAATGGGGGCCTTGCGGGCAACTCATCGGAGGGACACAAAAAAATCTTTGCCGACTTTCTCCTGAAGCTTACGAGCGTTCACACTTAAGCCTTTTACAATGTCAGCTGTTTAGCTAAACATGAGCTCATGATCTAAATTTACACAATAATGAAGAAATCAGCTACAAGGGGAGACAATCAGCAAAAACAATCAATATGAGAATTAGTTTCCCAAGGCCACCCATCAGATGTTGGAATAATCAGGTGCAAGGCAGAATATATACATAAAACTGGAACTGGAACAAGGAACAAGGATGTTTTCAAAGACTGGTAGGATCTCTAAAACATTTGTAAAGTACATGTCATTGATAAAGCTAAATACTCAAAGGTTGTGTAATACAACAGATTAATCATTGAGAAGAGTGAAATTATGCTGTTTTGAAAACTATGGCAGGTCAGATTTTCTGCCTAATGATATAAGAAGATTTCTCTCAAAAATACACATTATTTCAAAGACTTATTGGCTGTGAAATAAGTGAAGGGTATTTCAAATGGCTTGTCTGCAAAGAAAGGTGAGATGTAGGGAATCACAGAAAGTCGAGGGGAAAATATGTCAATATAAACATTGCTATATGGTGAACTAAGCCTTAGGCCAGCAACAATGGAGAGGACCTGACCCTTAGAAACTTACAAGTAAGCTGGAATCTTCAAAAGTTCAAATCTTTATAAGTAAAAAGATTTATTAAAATGAATAACCAAGTGTTTTAATTGACATCAGATGATCAAAACAACAAACCCTGAGAACATAGAAAAAATATAAATAAAGATATGAGCAGAACTTAATACAACAGAAAACGTATAAAATTGAGGTGATTTAGTAAGTCCAAAGAATATTCTTTGAAAAGATTTAAAAGACACACTTTGATTAAGGAAAACATAAACATATGTAAAGAATATACAGAAAGAATCAGGACAATGTTATAGCAGAGAATATATGAAATGCCAGTAAATTTGAACATTTCTGTAAAGGGGACCATTTCCTAGCTCCTAAAGTTGACCAAAACTGACACAAGAGGAAATCATTGAAGGTCATCATGTCTGCCCTTGGCATTCTTGGAACGCCCTGGCCTCAGAATGCAGCATCGGTAGTCCATGGTAACCTGCGGAGAGGGGGTGGGGCTGAAGGAGGTTGGAACACTGCCCTCACTGAGGGAGTGGGTGTGGCCATCTCTGCTGTGACTGAACAAAGGGCAGGGGAGCAGGGGGCCCAGGGCAGGGCCCTCAGAGCCCGGCAGGACCAGGGGAGTGTCACAAGCATTTGGCCCAGGCCAAAGGGCGCCTTCTTTGTCTGCACAGCTTCCCAAACACTCACATTTCCACTCAGGCCGCCCTCTTTGTTGAAGTGTGTGTGGAACGTGTCCTCGCAGTACACCTCGCTGCACAGCTAACCATAGGACTGGGCATCGTACCTTCCTGCCAGGTGACCGAAGTTCGCAGGCAGATGGGTCACTGGGACCAACGCGGAGAGGCTCCTGCCCTGACCACAGGTCGACCACAGCCGCTGCCCCAGATCGGGGGTTGCAAAGCAGCCCTGTCTGAATCCCCTGCCTCTAGAGGGAGTATTGGACCAACACTTCTAAAAAATGGGGTCCTTGCGGGCAACTCATCGGAGGGACACAAAAAAATCTTTGCCGACTTTCTCCTGAAGCTTACGAGCGTTCACACTTAAGCCTTTTACAATGTCAGCTGTTTAGCTAAACATGAGCTCATGATCTAAATTTACACAATAATGAAGAAATCAGCTACAAGGGGAGACAATCAGCAAAAACAATCCATATGAGAATTAGTTTCCCAAGGCCACCCATCAGATGTTGGAATAATCAGGTGCAAGGCAGAATATATACATAAAACTGGAACTGGAACAAGGAACAAGGATGTTTTCAAAGACTGGTAGGATCTCTAAAACATTTGTAAAGTACATGTCATTGATAAAGCTAAATACTCAAAGGTTGTGTAATACAACAGATTAATCATTGAGAAGAGTGAAATTATGCTGTTTTGAAAACTATGGCAGGTCAGATTTTCTGCCTAATGATATAAGAAGATTTCTCTCAAAAATACACATTATTTCAAAGACTTATTGGCTGTGAAATAAGTGAAGGGTATTTCAAATGGCTTGTCTACAAAGAAAGGTGAGATGTAGGGAATCACAGAAAGTCGAGGGGAAAATATGTCAATATATACATTGCTATATGGTGAACTAAGCCTTAGGCCAGCAACAATGGAGAGGACCTGACCCTTAGAAACTTACAAGTAAGCTGGAATCTTCAAAAGTTCAAATCTTTCTAAGTAAAAAGATTTATTAAAATGAATAACCAAGTGTTTTAATTGACATCAGACGATCAAAACAACAAACCCTGAGAACATAGAAAAAATATAAATAAAGATATGAGCAGAACTTAATACAACAGAAAACGTATAAAATTGAGGTGATTTAGTAAGTCCAAAGAATATTCTTTGAAAAGATTTAAAAGACACACTTTGATTAAGGAAAACATAAACATATGTAAAGAATATACAGAAAGAATCAGGACAATGTTATAGCAGAGAATATATGAAATGCCAGTAAATTTGAACATTTCTGTAAAGGGGACCATTTCCTAGCTCCTAAAGTTGACCAAAACTGACACAAGAGGAAATCATTGAAGGTCATCATGTCTGCCCTTGGCATTCTTGGAACGCCCTGGCCTCAGAATGCAGCATCGGTAGTCCATGGTAACCTGCGGAGAGGGGGTGGGGCTGAAGGAGGTTGGAACACTGCCCTCACTGAGGGAGTGGGTGTGGCCATCTCTGCTGTGACTGAACAAAGGGCAGGGGAGCAGGGGGCCCAGGGCAGGGCCCTCAGAGCCCGGCAGGACCAGGGGAGTGTCACAAGCATTTGGCCCAGGCCAAAGGGCGCCTTCTTTGTCTGCACAGCTTCCCAAACACTCACATTTCCACTCAGGCCGCCCTCTTTGTTGAAGTGTGTGTGGAACGTGTCCTCGCAGTACACCTCGCTGCACAGCTAACCATAGGACTGGGCATCGTACCTTCCTGCCAGGTGACCGAAGTTCGCAGGCAGATGGGTCACTGGGACCAACGCGGAGAGGCTCCTGCCCTGACCACAGGTCGACCACAGCCACTGCCCCAGATCGGGGGTTGCAAAGCAGCCCTGTCTGAATCCCCTGCCTCTAGACGGAGTATTGGACCAACACTTCTAAAAAATGGGGTCCTTGCGGGCAACTCATCGGAGGGACACAAAAAAATCTTTGCCGACTTTCTCCTGAAGCTTACGAGCGTTCACACTTAAGCCTTTTACAATGTCAGCTGTTTAGCTAAACATGAGCTCATGATCTAAATTTACACAATAATGAAGAAATCAGCTACAAGGGGAGACAATCAGCAAAAACAATCCATATGAGAATTAGTTTCCCAAGGCCACCCATCAGATGTTGGAATAATCAGGTGCAAGGCAGAATATATACATAAAACTGGAACTGGAACAAGGAACAAGGATGTTTTCAAAGACTGGTAGGATCTCTAAAACATTTGTAAAGTACATGTCATTGATAAAGCTAAATACTCAAAGGTTGTGTAATACAACAGATTAATCATTGAGAAGAGTGAAATTATGCTGTTTTGAAAACTATGGCAGGTCAGATTTTCTGCCTAATGATATAAGAAGATTTCTCTCAAAAATACACATTATTTCAAAGACTTATTGGCTGTGAAATAAGTGAAGGGTATTTCAAATGGCTTGTCTGCAAAGAAAGGTGAGATGTAGGGAATCACAGAAAGTCGAGGGGAAAATATGTCAATATATACATTGCTATATGGTGAACTAAGCCTTAGGCCAGCAACAATGGAGAGGACCTGACCCTTAGAAACTTACAAGTAAGCTGGAATCTTCAAATGTTCAAATCTTTATAAGTAAAAAGATTTATTAAAATGAATAACCAAGTGTTTTAATTGACATCAGATGATCAAAACAACAAACCCTGAGAACATAGAAAAAATATAAATAAAGATATGAGCAGAACTTAATACAACAGAAAACGTATAAAATTGAGGTGATTTAGTAAGTCCAAAGAATATTCTTTGAAAAGATTTAAAAGACACACTTTGATTAAGGAAAACATAAACATATGTAAAGAATATACAGAAAGAATCAGGACAATGTTATAGCAGAGAATATATGAAATGCCAGTAAATTTGAACATTTCTGTAAAGGGGACCATTTCCTAGCTCCTAAAGTTGACCAAAACTGACACAAGAGGAAATCATTGAAGGTCATCATGTCTGCCCTTGGCATTCTTGGAACGCCCTGGCCTCAGAATGCAGCATCGGTAGTCCATGGTAACCTGCGGAGAGGGGGTGGGGCTGAAGGAGGTTGGAACACTGCCCTCACTGATGGAGTGGGTGTGGCCATCTCTGCTGTGACTGAACAAAGGGCAGGGGAGCAGGGGGCCCAGGGCAGGGCCCTCAGAGCCCGGCAGGACCAGGGGAGTGTCACAAGCATTTGGCCCAGGCCAAAGGGCGCCTTCTTTGTCTGCACAGCTTCCCAAACACTCACATTTCCACTCAGGCCGCCCTCTTTGTTGAAGTGTGTGTGGAACGTGTCCTCGCAGTACACCTCGCTGCACAGCTAACCATAGGACTGGGCATCGTACCTTCCTGCCAGGTGACCGAAGTTCGCAGGCAGATGGGTCACTGGGACCAACGCGGAGAGGCTCCTGCCCTGACCACAGGTCGACCACAGCCGCTGCCCCAGATCGGGGGTTGCAAAGCAGCCCTGTCTGAATCCCCTGCCTCTAGAGGGAGTATTGGACCAACACTTCTAAAAAATGGGGTCCTTGCGGGCAACTCATCGGAGGGACACAAAAAAATCTTTGCCGACTTTCTCCTGAAGCTTACGAGCGTTCACACTTAAGCCTTTTACAATGTCAGCTGTTTAGCTAAACATGAGCTCATGATCTAAATTTACACAATAATGAAGAAATCAGCTACAAGGGGAGACAATCAGCAAAAACAATCCATATGAGAATTAGTTTCCCAAGGCCACCCATCAGATGTTGGAATAATCAGGTGCAAGGCAGAATATATACATAAAACTGGAACTGGAACAAGGAACAAGGATGTTTTCAAAGACTGGTAGGATCTCTAAAAGATTTGTAAAGTACATGTCATTGATAAAGCTAAATACTCAAAGGTTGTGTAATACAACAGATTAATCATTGAGAAGAGTGAAATTATGCTGTTTTGAAAACTATGGCAGGTCAGATTTTCTGCCTAATGATATAAGAAGATTTCTCTCAAAAATGCACATTATTTCAAAGACTTATTGGCTGTGAAATAAGTGAAGGGTATTTCAAATGGCTTGTCTGCAAAGAAAGGTGAGATGTAGGGAATCACAGAAAGTCGAGGGGAAAATATGTCAATATATACATTGCTATATGGTGAACTAAGCCTTAGGCCAGCAACAATGGAGAGGACCTGACCCTTAGAAACTTACAAGTAAGCTGGAATCTTCAAAAGTTCAAATCTTTATAAGTAAAAAGATTTATTAAAATGAATAACCAAGTGTTTTAATTGACATCAGATGATCAAAACAACAAACCCTGAGAACATAGAAAAAATATAAATAAAGATATGAGCAGAACTTAATACAACAGAAAACGTATAAAATTGAGGTGATTTAGTAAGTCCAAAGAATATTCTTTGAAAAGATTTAAAAGACACACTTTGATTAAGGAAAACATAAACATATGTAAAGAATATACAGAAAGAATCAGGACAATGTTATAGCAGAGAATATATGAAATGCCAGTAAATTTGAACATTTCTGTAAAGGGGACCATTTCCTAGCTCCTAAAGTTGACCAAAACTGACACAAGAGGAAATCATTGAAGGTCATCATGTCTGCCCTTGGCATTCTTGGAACGCCCTGGCCTCAGAATGCAGCATGGGTAGTCCATGGTAACCTGCGGAGAGGGGGTGGGGCTGAAGGAGGTTGGAACACTGCCCTCACTGAGGGAGTGGGTGTGGCCATCTCTGCTGTGACTGAACAAAGGGCAGGGGAGCAGGGGGCCCAGGGCAGGGCCCTCAGAGCCCGGCAGGACCAGGGGAGTGTCACAAGCATTTGGCCCAGGCCAAAGGGCGCCTTCTTTGTCTGCACAGCTTCCCAAGCACTCACATTTCCACTCAGGCCGCCCTCTTTGTTGAAGTGTGTGTGGAACGTGTCCTCGCAGTACACCTCGCTGCACAGCTAACCATAGGACTGGGCATCGTACCTTCCTGCCAGGTGACCGAAGTTCGCAGGCAGATGGGTCACTGGGACCAACGCGGAGAGGCTCCTGCCCTGACCACAGGTCGACCACAGCCGCTGCCCCAGATCGGGGGTTGCAAAGCAGCCCTGTCTGAATCCCCTGCCTCTAGAGGGAGTATTGGACCAACACTTCTAAAAAATGGGGGCCTTGCGGGCAACTCATCGGAGGGACACAAAAAAATCTTTGCCGACTTTCTCCTGAAGCTTACGAGCGTTCACACTTAAGCCTTTTACAATGTCAGCTGTTTAGCTAAACATGAGCTCATGATCTAAATTTACACAATAATGAAGAAATCAGCTACAAGGGGAGACAATCAGCAAAAACAATCCATATGAGAATTAGTTTCCCAAGGCCACCCATCAGATGTTGGAATAATCAGGTGCAAGGCAGAATATATACATAAAACTGGAACTGGAACAAGGAACAAGGATGTTTTCAAAGACTGGTAGGATCTCTAAAACATTTGTAAAGTACATGTCATTGATAAAGCTAAATACTCAAAGGTTGTGTAATACAACAGATTAATCATTGAGAAGAGTGAAATTATGCTGTTTTGAAAACTATGGCAGGTCAGATTTTCTGCCTAATGATATAAGAAGATTTCTCTCAAAAATACACATTATTTCAAAGACTTATTGGCTGTGAAATAAGTGAAGGGTATTTCAAATGGCTTGTCTACAAAGAAAGGTGAGATGTAGGGAATCACAGAAAGTCGAGGGGAAAATATGTCAATATATACATTGCTATATGGTGAACTAAGCCTTAGGCCAGCAACAATGGAGAGGACCTGACCCTTAGAAACTTACAAGTAAGCTGGAATCTTCAAAAGTTCAAATCTTTCTAAGTAAAAAGATTTATTAAAATGAATAACCAAGTGTTTTAATTGACATCAGACGATCAAAACAACAAACCCTGAGAACATAGAAAAAATATAAATAAAGATATGAGCAGAACTTAATACAACAGAAAACGTATAAAATTGAGGTGATTTAGTAAGTCCAAAGAATATTCTTTGAAAAGATTTAAAAGACACACTTTGATTAAGGAAAACATAAACATATGTAAAGAATATACAGAAAGAATCAGGACAATGTTATAGCAGAGAATATATGAAATGCCAGTAAATTTGAACATTTCTGTAAAGGGGACCATTTCCTAGCTCCTAAAGTTGACCAAAACTGACACAAGAGGAAATCATTGAAGGTCATCATGTCTGCCCTTGGCATTCTTGGAACGCCCTGGCCTCAGAATGCAGCATCGGTAGTCCATGGTAACCTGCGGAGAGGGGGTGGGGCTGAAGGAGGTTGGAACACTGCCCTCACTGAGGGAGTGGGTGTGGCCATCTCTGCTGTGACTGAACAAAGGGCAGGGGAGCAGGGGGCCCAGGGCAGGGCCCTCAGAGCCCGGCAGGACCAGGGGAGTGTCACAAGCATTTGGCCCAGGCCAAAGGGCGCCTTCTTTGTCTGCACAGCTTCCCAAACACTCAGATTTCCACACAGCCCGCCCTCTTTGTTGAAGTGTGTGTGGAACGTGTCCTCGCAGTACACCTCGCTGCACAGCTAACCATAGGACTGGGCATCGTACCTTCCTGCCAGGTGACCGAAGTTCGCAGGCAGATGGGTCACTGGGACCAACGCGGAGAGGCTCCTGCCCTGACCACAGGTCGACCACAGCCACTGCCCCAGATCGGGGGTTGCAAAGCAGCCCTGTCTGAATCCCCTGCCTCTAGACGGAGTATTGGACCAACACTTCTAAAAAATGGGGTCCTTGCGGGCAACTCATCGGAGGGACACAAAAAAATCTTTGCCGACTTTCTCCTGAAGCTTACGAGCGTTCACACTTAAGCCTTTTACAATGTCAGCTGTTTAGCTAAACATGAGCTCAAGATCTAAATTTACACAATAATGAAGAAATCAGCTACAAGGGGAGACAATCAGCAAAAACAATCCATATGAGAATTAGTTTCCCAAGGCCACCCATCAGATGTTGGAATAATCAGGTGCAAGGCAGAATATATACATAAAACTGGAACTGGAACAAGGAACAAGGATGTTTTCAAAGACTGGTAGGATCTCTAAAACATTTGTAAAGTACATGTCATTGATAAAGCTAAATACTCAAAGGTTGTGTAATACAACAGATTAATCATTGAGAAGAGTGAAATTATGCTGTTTTGAAAACTATGGCAGGTCAGATTTTCTGCCTAATGATATAAGAAGATTTCTCTCAAAAATACACATTATTTCAAAGACTTATTGGCTGTGAAATAAGTGAAGGGTATTTCAAATGGCTTGTCTGCAAAGAAAGGTGAGATGTAGGGAATCACAGAAAGTCGAGGGGAAAATATGTCAATATATACATTGCTATATGGTGAACTAAGCCTTAGGCCAGCAACAATGGAGAGGACCTGACCCTTAGAAACTTACAAGTAAGCTGGAATCTTCAAATGTTCAAATCTTTATAAGTAAAAAGATTTATTAAAATGAATAACCAAGTGTTTTAATTGACATCAGATGATCCAAACAACAAACCCTGAGAACATAGAAAAAATATAAATAAAGATATGAGCAGAACTTAATACAACAGAAAACGTATAAAATTGAGGTGATTTAGTAAGTCCAAAGAATATTCTTTGAAAAGATTTAAAAGACACACTTTGATTAAGGAAAACAAAAACATAAGTAAAGAATATACAGAAAGAATCAGGACAATGTTATAGCAGAGAATATATGAAATGCCAGTAAATTTGAACATTTCTGTAAAGGGGACCATTTCCTAGCTCCTAAAGTTGACCAAAACTGACACAAGAGGAAATCATTGAAGGTCATCATGTCTGCCCTTGGCATTCTTGGAATGCCCTGGCCTCAGAATGCAGCATCGGTAGTCCATGGTAACCTGCGGAGAGGGGGTGGGGCTGAAGGAGGTTGGAACACTGCCCTCACTGAGGGAGTGGGTGTGGCCATCTCTGCTGTGACTGAACAAAGGGCAGGGGAGCAGGGGGCCCAGTGCAGGGCCCTCAGAGCCTGGCAGGACCAGGGGAGTGTCACAAGCATTTGGCCCAGGCCAAAGGGCGCCTTCTTTGTCTGCACAGCTTCCCAAACACTCACATTTCCACTCAGGCCGCCCTCTTTGTTGAAGTGTGTGTGGAACGTGTCCTCGCAGTACACCTCGCTGCACAGCTAACCATAGGACTGGGCATCGTACCTTCCTGCCAGGTGACCGAAGTTCGCAGGCAGATGGGTCACTGGGACCAACGCGGAGAGGCTCCTGCCCTGACCACAGGTCGACCACAGCCGCTGCCCCAGATCGGGGGTTGCAAAGCAGCCCTGTCTGAATCCCCTGCCTCTAGAGGGAGTATTGGACCAACACTTCTAAAAAATGGGGGCCTTGCGGGCAACTCATCGGAGGGACACAAAAAAATCTTTGCCGACTTTCTCCTGAAGCTTACGAGCGTTCACACTTAAGCCTTTTACAATGTCAGCTGTTTAGCTAAACATGAGCTCATGATCTAAATTTACACAATAATGAAGAAATCAGCTACAAGGGGAGACAATCAGCCAAAACAATCCATATGAGAATTAGTTTCCCAAGGCCACCCATCAGATGTTGGAATAATCAGGTGCAAGGCAGAATATATACATAAAACTGGAACTGGAACAAGGAACAAGGATGTTTTCAAAGACTGGTAGGATCTCTAAAACATTTGTAAAGTACATGTCATTGATAAAGCTAAATACTCAAAGGTTGTGTAATACAACAGATTAATCATTGAGAAGAGTGAAATTATGCTGTTTTGAAAACTATGGCAGGTCAGATTTTCTGCCTAATGATATAAGAAGATTTCTCTCAAAAATAAACATTATTTCAAAGACTTATTGGCTGTGAAATAAGTGAAGGGTATTTCAAATGGCTTGTCTGCAAAGAAAGGTGAGATGTAGGGAATCACAGAAAGTCGAGGGGAAAATATGTCAATATATACATTGCTATATGGTGAACTAAGCCTTAGGCCAGCAACAATGGAGAGGACCTGACCCTTAGAAACTTACAAGTAAGCTGGAATCTTCAAAAGTTCAAATCTTTATAAGTAAAAAGATTTATTAAAATGAATAACCAAGTGTTTTAATTGACATCAGATGATCCAAACAACAAACCCTGAGAACATAGAAAAAATATAAATAAAGATATGAGCAGAACTTAATACAACAGAAAACGTATAAAATTGAGGTGATTTAGTAAGTCCAAAGAATATTCTTTGAAAAGATTTAAAAGACACACTTTGATTAAGGAAAACATAAACATATGTAAAGAATATACAGAAAGAATCAGGACAATGTTATAGCAGAGAATATATGAAATGCCAGTAAATTTGAACATTTCTGTAAAGGGGACCATTTCCTAGCTCCTAAAGTTGACCAAAACTGACACAAGAGGAAATCATTGAAGGTCATCATGTCTGCCCTTGGCATTCTTGGAACGCCCTGGCCTCAGAATGCAGCATCGGTAGTCCATGGTAACCTGCGGAGAGGGGGTGGGGCTGAAGGAGGTTGGAACACTGCCCTCACTGAGGGAGTGGGTGTGGCCATCTCTGCTGTGACTGAACAAAGGGCAGGGGAGCAGGGGGCCCAGGGCAGGGCCCTCAGAGCCCGGCAGGACCAGGGGAGTGTCACAAGCATTTGGCCCAGGCCAAAGGGCGCCTTCTTTGTCTGCACAGCTTCCCAAACACTCACATTTCCACTCAGGCCGCCCTCTTTGTTGAAGTGTGTGTGGAACGTGTCCTCGCAGTACACCTCGCTGCACAGCTAACCATAGGACTGGGCATCGTACCTTCCTGCCAGGTGACCGAAGTTCGCAGGCAGATGGGTCACTGGGACCAACGCGGAGAGGCTCCTGCCCTGACCACAGGTCAACCACAGCCGCTGCCCCAGATCGGGGGTTGCAAAGCAGCCCTGTCTGAATCCCCTGCCTCTAGAGGGAGTATTGGACCAACACTTCTAAAAAATGGGGTCCTTGCGGGCAACTCATCGGAGGGACACAAAAAAATCTTTGCCGACTTTCTCCTGAAGCTTACGAGCGTTCACACTTAAGCCTTTTACAATGTCAGCTGTTTAGCTAAACATGAGCTCAAGATCTAAATTTACACAATAATGAAGAAATCAGCTACAAGGGGAGACAATCAGCCAAAACAATCAATATGAGAATTGGTTTCCCAAGGCCACCCATCAGATGTTGGAATAATCAGGTGCAAGGCAGAATATATACATAAAACTGGAACTGGAACAAGGAACAAGGATGTTTTCAAAGACTGGTAGGATCTCTAAAACATTTGTAAAGTACATGTCATTGATAAAGCTAAATACTCAAAGGTTGTGTAATACAACAGATTAATCATTGAGAAGAGTGAAATTATGCTGTTTTGAAAACTATGGCAGGTCAGATTTTCTGCCTAATGATATAAGAAGATTTCTCTCAAAAATACACATTATTTCAAAGACTTATTGGCTGTGAAATAAGTGAAGGGTATTTCAAATGGCTTGTCTGCAAAGAAGGGTGAGATGTAGGGAATCACAGAAAGTCGAGGGGAAAATATGTCAATATATACATTGCTATATGGTGAACTAAGCCTTAGGCCAGCAACAATGGAGAGGACCTGACCCTTAGAAACTTACAAGTAAGCTGGAATCTTCAAAAGTTCAAATCTTTATAAGTAAAAAGATTTATTAAAATGAATAACCAAGTGTTTTAATTGACATCAGATGATCCAAACAACAAACCCTGAGAACATAGAAAAAATATAAATAAAGATATGAGCAGAACTTAATACAACAGAAAACGTATAAAATTGAGGTGATTTAGTAAGTCCAAAGAATATTCTTTGAAAAGATTTAAAAGACACACTTTGATTAAGGAAAACATAAACATATGTAAAGAATATACAGAAAGAATCAGGACAATGTTATAGCAGAGAATATATGAAATGCCAGTAAATTTGAACATTTCTGTAAAGGGGACCATTTCCTAGCTCCTAAAGTTGACCAAAACTGACACAAGAGGAAATCATTGAAGGTCATCATGTCTGCCCTTGGCATTCTTGGAACGCCCTGGCCTCAGAATGCAGCATCGGTAGTCCATGGTAACCTGCGGAGAGGGGGTGGGGCTGAAGGAGGTTGGAACACTGCCCTCACTGAGGGAGTGGGTGTGGCCATCTCTGCTGTGACTGAACAAAGGGCAGGGGAGCAGGGGGCCCAGGGCAGGGCCCTCAGAGCCCGGCAGGACCAGGGGAGTGTCACAAGCATTTGGCCCAGGCCAAAGGGCGCCTTCTTTGTCTGCACAGCTTCCCAAACACTCACATTTCCACTCAGGCCGCCCTCTTTGTTGAAGTGTGTGTGGAACGTGTCCTCGCAGTACACCTCGCTGCACAGCTAACCATAGGACTGGGCATCGTACCTTCCTGCCAGGTGACCGAAGTTCGCAGGCAGATGGGTCACTGGGACCAACGCGGAGAGGCTCCTGCCCTGACCACAGGTCGACCACAGCCGCTGCCCCAGATCGGGGGTTGCAAAGCAGCCCTGTCTGAATCCCCTGCCTCTAGAGGGAGTATTGGACCAACACTTCTAAAAAATGGGGGCCTTGCGGGCAACTCATCGGAGGGACACAAAAAAATCTTTGCCGACTTTCTCCTGAAGCTTACGAGCGTTCACACTTAAGCCTTTTACAATGTCAGCTGTTTAGCTAAACATGAGCTCAAGATCTAAATTTACACAATAATGAAGAAATCAGCTACAAGGGGAGACAATCAGCAAAAACAATCAATATGAGAATTAGTTTCCCAAGGCCACCCATCAGATGTTGGAATAATCAGGTGCAAGGCAGAATATATACATAAAACTGGAACTGGAACAAGGAACAAGGATGTTTTCAAAGACTGGTAGGATCTCTAAAACATTTGTAAAGTACATGTCATTGATAAAGCTAAATACTCAAAGGTTGTGTAATACAACAGATTAATCATTGAGAAGAGTGAAATTATGCTGTTTTGAAAACTATGGCAGGTCAGATTTTCTGCCTAATGATATAAGAAGATTTCTCTCAAAAATACACATTATTTCAAAGACTTATTGGCTGTGAAATAAGTGAAGGGTATTTCAAATGGCTTGTCTGCAAAGAAAGGTGAGATGTAGGGAATCACAGAAAGTCGAGGGGAAAATATGTCAATATATACATTGCTATATGGTGAACTAAGCCTTAGGCCAGCAACAATGGAGAGGACCTGACCCTTAGAAACTTACAAGTAAGCTGGAATCTTCAAAAGTTCAAATCTTTATAAGTAAAAAGATTTATTAAAATGAATAACCAAGTGTTTTAATTGACATCAGATGATCCAAACAACAAACCCTGAGAACATAGAAAAAATATAAATAAAGATATGAGCAGAACTTAATACAACAGAAAACGTATAAAATTGAGGTGATTTAGTAAGTCCAAAGAATATTCTTTGAAAAGATTTAAAAGACACACTTTGATTAAGGAAAACATAAACATATGTAAAGAATATACAGAAAGAATCAGGACAATGTTATAGCAGAGAATATATGAAATGCCAGTAAATTTGAACATTTCTGTAAAGGGGACCATTTCCTAGCTCCTAAAGTTGACCAAAACTGACACAAGAGGAAATCATTGAAGGTCATCATGTCTGCCCTTGGCATTCTTGGAACGCCCTGGCCTCAGAATGCAGCATCGGTAGTCCATGGTAACCTGCGGAGAGGGGGTGGGGCTGAAGGAGGTTGGAACACTGCCCTCACTGAGGGAGTGGGTGTGGCCATCTCTGCTGTGACTGAACAAAGGGCAGGGGAGCAGGGGGCCCAGGGCAGGGCCCTCAGAGCCCGGCAGGACCAGGGGAGTGTCACAAGCATTTGGCCCAGGCCAAAGGGCACCTTCTTTGTCTGCACAGCTTCCCAAACACTCACATTTCCACTCAGGCCGCCCTCTTTGTTGAAGTGTGTGTGGAACGTGTCCTCGCAGTACACCTCGCTGCACAGCTAACCATAGGACTGGGCATCGTACCTTCCTGCCAGGTGACCGAAGTTCGCAGGCAGATGGGTCACTGGGACCAACGCGGAGAGGCTCCTGCCCTGACCACAGGTCGACCACAGCCGCTGCCCCAGATCGGGGGTTGCAAAGCAGCCCTGTCTGAATCCCCTGCCTCTAGAGGGAGTATTGGACCAACACTTCTAAAAAATGGGGGCCTTGCGGGCAACTCATCGGAGGGACACAAAAAAATCTTTGCCGACTTTCTCCTGAAGCTTACGAGCGTTCACACTTAAGCCTTTTACAATGTCAGCTGTTTAGCTAAACATGAGCTCAAGATCTAAATTTACACAATAATGAAGAAATCAGCTACAAGGGGAGACAATCAGCCAAAACAATCAATATGAGAATTAGTTTCCCAAGGCCACCCATCAGATGTTGGAATAATCAGGTGCAAGGCAGAATATATACATAAAACTGGAACTGGAACAAGGAACAAGGATGTTTTCAAAGACTGGTAGGATCTCTAAAACATTTGTAAAGTACATGTCATTGATAAAGCTAAATACTCAAAGGTTGTGTAATACAACAGATTAATCATTGAGAAGAGTGAAATTATGCTGTTTTGAAAACTATGGCAGGTCAGATTTTCTGCCTAATGATATAAGAAGATTTCTCTCAAAAATACACATTATTTCAAAGACTTATTGGCTGTGAAATAAGTGAAGGGTATTTCAAATGGCTTGTCTGCAAAGAAAGGTGAGATGTAGGGAATCACAGAAAGTCGAGGGGAAAATATGTCAATATATACATTGCTATATGGTGAACTAAGCCTTAGGCCAGCAACAATGGAGAGGACCTGACCCTTAGAAACTTACAAGTAAGCTGGAATCTTCAAAAGTTCAAATCTTTATAAGTAAAAAGATTTATTAAAATGAATAACCA
This sequence comes from Hyperoodon ampullatus, assembly GCF_949752795.1. Lineage (NCBI taxonomy): Eukaryota > Metazoa > Chordata > Mammalia > Artiodactyla > Ziphiidae > Hyperoodon > Hyperoodon ampullatus. Next base: position 95,529,527 of record NC_136919.1, read on the forward strand.
AGTGTTTTAATTGACATCAGATGATCCAAACAACAAACCCTGAGAACATAGAAAAAATATAAATAAAGATATGAGCAGAACTTAATACAACAGAAAACGTATAAAATTGAGGTGATTTAGTAAGTCCAAAGAATATTCTTTGAAAAGATTTAAAAGACACACTTTGATTAAGGAAAACATAAACATATGTAAAGAATATACAGAAAGAATCAGGACAATGTTATAGCAGAGAATATATGAAATGCCAGTAAATTAGAACATTTCTGTAAAGGGGACCATTTCCTAGCTCCTAAAGTTGACCAAAACTGACACAAGAGGAAATCATTGAAGGTCATCATGTCTGCCCTTGGCATTCTTGGAACGCCCTGGCCTCAGAATGCAGCATCGGTAGTCCATGGTAACCTGCGGAGAGGGGGTGGGGCTGAAGGAGGTTGGAACACTGCCCTCACTGAGGGAGTGGGTGTGGCCATCTCTGCTGTGACTGAACAAAGGGCAGGGGAGCAGGGGGCCCAGGGCAGGGCCCTCAGAGCCCGGCAGGACCAGGGGAGTGTCACAAGCATTTGGCCCAGGCCAAAGGGCGCCTTCTTTGTCTGCACAGCTTCCCAAACACTCACATTTCCACTCAGGCCGCCCTCTTTGTTGAAGTGTGTGTGGAACGTGTCCTCGCAGTACACCTCGCTGCACAGCTAACCATAGGACTGGGCATCGTACCTTCCTGCCAGGTGACCGAAGTTCGCAGGCAGATGGGTCACTGGGACCAACGCGGAGAGGCTCCTGCCCTGACCACAGGTCGACCACAGCCGCTGCCCCAGATCGGGGGTTGCAAAGCAGCCCTGTCTGAATCCCCTGCCTCTAGAGGGAGTATTGGACCAACACTTCTAAAAAATGGGGTCCTTGCGGGCAACTCATCGGAGGGACACAAAAAAATCTTTGCCGACTTTCTCCTGAAGCTTACGAGCGTTCACACTTAAGCCTTTTACAATGTCAGCTGTTTAGCTAAACATGAGCTCAAGATCTAAATTTACACAATAATGAAGAAATCAGCTACAAGGGGAGACAATCAGCAAAAACAATCCATATGAGAATTAGTTTCCCAAGGCCACCCATCAGATGTTGGAATAATCAGGTGCAAGGCAGAATATATACATAAAACTGGAACTGGAACAAGGAACAAGGATGTTTTCAAAGACTGGTAGGATCTCTAAAACATTTGTAAAGTACATGTCATTGAGAAAGCTAAATACTCAAAGGTTGTGTAATACAACAGATTAATCATTGAGAAGAGTGAAATTATGCTGTTTTGAAAACTATGGCAGGTCAGATTTTCTGCCTAATGATATAAGAAGATTTCTCTCAAAAATACACATTATTTCAAAGACTTATTGGCTGTGAAATAAGTGAAGGGTATTTCAAATGGCTTGTCTGCAAAGAAAGGTGAGATGTAGGGAATCACAGAAAGTCGAGGGGAAAATATGTCAATATATACATTGCTATATGGTGAACTAAGCCTTAGGCCAGCAACAATGGAGAGGACCTGACCCTTAGAAACTTACAAGTAAGCTGGAATCTTCAAAAGTTCAAATCTTTATAAGTAAAAAGATTTATTAAAATGAATAACCAAGTGTTTTAATTGACATCAGATGATCCAAACAACAAACCCTGAGAACATAGAAAAAATATAAATAAAGATATGAGCAGAACTTAATACAACAGAAAACGTATAAAATTGAGGTGATTTAGTAAGTCCAAAGAATATTCTTTGAAAAGATTTAAAAGACACACTTTGATTAAGGAAAACATAAACATATGTAAAGAATATACAGAAAGAATCAGGACAATGTTATAGCAGAGAATATATGAAATGCCAGTAAATTTGAACATTTCTGTAAAGGGGACCATTTCCTAGCTCCTAAAGTTGACCAAAACTGACACAAGAGGAAATCATTGAAGGTCATCATGTCTGCCCTTGGCATTCTTGGAACGCCCTGGCCTCAGAATGCAGCATCGGTAGTCCATGGTAACCTGCGGAGAGGGGGTGGGGCTGAAGGAGGTTGGAACACTGCCCTCACTGAGGGAGTGGGTGTGGCCATCTCTGCTGTGACTGAACAAAGGGCAGGGGAGCAGGGGGCCCAGGGCAGGGCCCTCAGAGCCCGGCAGGACCAGGGGAGTGTCACAAGCATTTGGCCCAGGCCAAAGGGCGCCTTCTTTGTCTGCACAGCTTCCCAAACACTCACATTTCCACTCAGGCCGCCCTCTTTGTTGAAGTGTGTGTGGAACGTGTCCTCGCAGTACACCTCGCTGCACAGCTAACCATAGGACTGGGCATCGTACCTTCCTGCCAGGTGACCGAAGTTCGCAGGCAGATGGGTCACTGGGACCAACGCGGAGAGGCTCCTGCCCTGACCACAGGTCGACCACAGCCGCTGCCCCAGATCGGGGGTTGCAAAGCAGCCCTGTCTGAATCCCCTGCCTCTAGAGGGAGTATTGGACCAACACTTCTAAAAAATGGGGTCCTTGCGGGCAACTCATCGGAGGGACACAAAAAAATCTTTGCCGACTTTCTCCTGAAGCTTACGAGCGTTCACACTTAAGCCTTTTACAATGTCAGCTGTTTAGCTAAACATGAGCTCAAGATCTAAATTTACACAATAATGAAGAAATCAGCTACAAGGGGAGACAATCAGCAAAAACAATCCATATGAGAATTAGTTTCCCAAGGCCACCCATCAGATGTTGGAATAATCAGGTGCAAAGCAGAATATATACATAAAACTGGAACTGGAACAAGGAACAAGGATGTTTTCAAAGACTGGTAGGATCTCTAAAACATTTGTAAAGTACATGTCATTGATAAAGCTAAATACTCAAAGGTTGTGTAATACAACAGATTAATCATTGAGAAGAGTGAAATTATGCTGTTTTGAAAACTATGGCAGGTCAGATTTTCTGCCTAATGATATAAGAAGATTTCTCTCAAAAATACACATTATTTCAAAGACTTATTGGCTGTGAAATAAGTGAAGGGTATTTCAAATGGCTTGTCTGCAAAGAAAGGTGAGATGTAGGGAATCACAGAAAGTCGAGGGGAAAATATGTCAATATATACATTGCTATATGGTGAACTAAGCCTTAGGCCAGCAACAATGGAGAGGACCTGACCCTTAGAAACTTACAAGTAAGCTGGAATCTTCAAAAGTTCAAATCTTTATAAGTAAAAAGATTTATTAAAATGAATAACCAAGTGTTTTAATTGACATCAGATGATCCAAACAACAAACCCTGAGAACATAGAAAAAATATAAATAAAGATATGAGCAGAACTTAATACAACAGAAAACGTATAAAATTGAGGTGATTTAGTAAGTCCAAAGAATATTCTTTGAAAAGATTTAAAAGACACACTTTGATTAAGGAAAACATAAACATATGTAAAGAATATACAGAAAGAATCAGGACAATGTTATAGCAGAGAATATATGAAATGCCAGTAAATTTGAACATTTCTGTAAAGGGGACCATTTCCTAGCTCCTAAAGTTGACCAAAACTGACACAAGAGGAAATCATTGAAGGTCATCATGTCTGCCCTTGGCATTCTTGGAACGCCCTGGCCTCAGAATGCAGCATCGGTAGTCCATGGTAACCTGCGGAGAGGGGGTGGGGCTGAAGGAGGTTGGAACACTGCCCTCACTGAGGGAGTGGGTGTGGCCATCTCTGCTGTGACTGAACAAAGGGCAGGGGAGCAGGGGGCCCAGGGCAGGGCCCTCAGAGCCCGGCAGGACCAGGGGAGTGTCACAAGCATTTGGCCCAGGCCAAAGGGCGCCTTCTTTGTCTGCACAGCTTCCCAAACACTCACCTTTCCACTCAGGCCGCCCTCTTTGTTGAAGTGTGTGTGGAACGTGTCCTCGCAGTACACCTCGCTGCACAGCTAACCATAGGACTGGGCATCGTACCTTCCTGCCAGGTGACCGAAGTTCGCAGGCAGATGGGTCACTGGGACCAACGCGGAGAGGCTCCTGCCCTGACCACAGGTCGACCACAGCCGCTGCCCCAGATCGGGGGTTGCAAAGCAGCCCTGTCTGAATCCCCTGCCTCTAGAGGGAGTATTGGACCAACACTTCTAAAAAATGGGGGCCTTGCGGGCAACTCATCGGAGGGACACAAAAAAATCTTTGCCGACTTTCTCCTGAAGCTTACGAGCGTTCACACTTAAGCCTTTTACAATGTCAGCTGTTTAGCTAAACATGAGCTCATGATCTAAATTTACACAATAATGAAGAAATCAGCTACAAGGGGAGACAATCAGCAAAAACAATCAATATGAGAATTAGTTTCCCAAGGCCACCCATCAGATGTTGGAATAATCAGGTGCAAGGCAGAATATATACATAAAACTGGAACTGGAACAAGGAACAAGGATGTTTTCAAAGACTGGTAGGATCTCTAAAACATTTGTAAAGTACATGTCATTGAGAAAGCTAAATACTCAAAGGTTGTGTAATACAACAGATTAATCATTGAGAAGAGTGAAATTATGCTGTTTTGAAAACTATGGCAGGTCAGATTTTCTGCCTAATGATATAAGAAGATTTCTCTCAAAAATACACATTATTTCAAAGACTTATTGGCTGTGAAAAAAGTGAAGGGTATTTCAAATGGCTTGTCTGCAAAGAAAGGTGAGATGTAGGGAACCACAGAAAGTCGAGGGGAAAATATGTCAATATATACATTGCTATATGGTGAACTAAGCCTTAGGCCAGCAACAATGGAGAGGACCTGACCCTTAGAAACTTACAAGTAAGCTGGAATCTTCAAAAGTTCAAATCTTTCTAAGTAAAAAGATTTATTAAAATGAATAACCAAGTGTTTTAATTGACATCAGATGATCCAAACAACAAACCCTGAGAACATAGAAAAAATATAAATAAAGATATGAGCAGAACTTAATACAACAGAAAACGTATAAAATTGAGGTGATTTAGTAAGTCCAAAGAATATTCTTTGAAAAGATTTAAAAGACACACTTTGATTAAGGAAAACATAAACATATGTAAAGAATATACAGAAAGAATCAGGACAATGTTATAGCAGAGAATATATGAAATGCCAGTAAATTTGAACATTTCTGTAAAGGGGACCATTTCCTAGCTCCTAAAGTTGACCAAAACTGACACAAGAGGAAATCATTGAAGGTCATCATGTCTGCCCTTGGCATTCTTGGAACGCCCTGGCCTCAGAATGCAGCATCGGTAGTCCATGGTAACCTGCGGAGAGGGGGTGGGGCTGAAGGAGGTTGGAACACTGCCCTCACTGAGGGAGTGGGTGTGGCCATCTCTGCTGTGACTGAACAAAGGGCAGGGGAGCAGGGGGCCCAGGGCAGGGCCCTCAGAGCCCGGCAGGACCAGGGGAGTGTCACAAGCATTTGGCCCAGGCCAAAGGGCGCCTTCTTTGTCTGCACAGCTTCCCAAACACTCACCTTTCCACTCAGGCCGCCCTCTTTGTTGAAGTGTGTGTGGAACGTGTCCTCGCAGTACACCTCGCTGCACAGCTAACCATAGGACTGGGCATCGTACCTTCCTGCCAGGTGACCGAAGTTCGCAGGCAGATGGGTCACTGGGACCAACGCGGAGAGGCTCCTGCCCTGACCACAGGTCGACCACAGCCGCTGCCCCAGATCGGGGGTTGCAAAGCAGCCCTGTCTGAATCCCCTGCCTCTAGAGGGAGTATTGGACCAACACTTCTAAAAAATGGGGTCCTTGCGGGCAACTCATCGGAGGGACACAAAAAAATCTTTGCCGACTTTCTCCTGAAGCTTACGAGCGTTCACACTTAAGCCTTTTACAATGTCAGCTGTTTAGCTAAACATGATCTCATGATCTAAATTTACACAATAATGAAGAAATCAGCTACAAGGGGAGACAATCAGCAAAAACAATCAATATGAGAATTAGTTTCCCAAGGCCACCCATCAGATGTTGGAATAATCAGGTGCAAGGCAGAATATATACATAAAACTGGAACTGGAACAAGGAACAAGGATGTTTTCAAAGACTGGTAGGATCTCTAAAACATTTGTAAAGTACATGTCATTGATAAAGCTAAATACTCAAAGGTTGTGTAATACAACAGATTAATCATTGAGAAGAGTGAAATTATGCTGTTTTGAAAACTATGGCAGGTCAGATTTTCTGCCTAATGATATAAGAAGATTTCTCTCAAAAATACACATTATTTCAAAGACTTATTGGCTGTGAAATAAGTGAAGGGTATTTCAAATGGCTTGTCTGCAAAGAAAGGTGAGATGTAGGGAATCACAGAAAGTCGAGGGGAAAATATGTCAATATATACATTGCTATATGGTGAACTAAGCCTTAGGCCAGCAACAATGGAGAGGACCTGACCCTTAGAAACTTACAAGTAAGCTGGAATCTTCAAAAGTTCAAATCTTTCTAAGTAAAAAGATTTATTAAAATGAATAACCAAGTGTTTTAATTGACATCAGATGATCCAAACAACAAACCCTGAGAACATAGAAAAAATATAAATAAAGATATGAGCAGAACTTAATACAACAGAAAACGTATAAAATTGAGGTGATTTAGTAAGTCCAAAGAATATTCTTTGAAAAGATTTAAAAGACACACTTTGATTAAGGAAAACATAAACATATGTAAAGAATATACAGAAAGAATCAGGACAATGTTATAGCAGAGAATATATGAAATGCCAGTAAATTTGAACATTTCTGTAAAGGGGACCATTTCCTAGCTCCTAAAGTTGACCAAAACTGACACAAGAGGAAATCATTGAAGGTCATCATGTCTGCCCTTGGCATTCTTGGAACGCCCTGGCCTCAGAATGCAGCATCGGTAGTCCATGGTAACCTGCGGAGAGGGGGTGGGGCTGAAGGAGGTTGGAACACTGCCCTCACTGAGGGAGTGGGTGTGGCCATCTCTGCTGTGACTGAACAAAGGGCAGGGGAGCAGGGGGCCCAGGGCAGGGCCCTCAGAGCCCGGCAGGACCAGGGGAGTGTCACAAGCATTTGGCCCAGGCCAAAGGGCGCCTTCTTTGTCTGCACAGCTTCCCAAACACTCACATTTCCACTCAGGCCGCCCTCTTTGTTGAAGTGTGTGTGGAACGTGTCCTCGCAGTACACCTCGCTGCACAGCTAACCATAGGACTGGGCATCGTACCTTCCTGCCAGGTGACCGAAGTTCGCAGGCAGATGGGTCACTGGGACCAACGCGGAGAGGCTCCTGCCCTGACCACAGGTCGACCACAGCCGCTGCCCCAGATCGGGGGTTGCAAAGCAGCCCTGTCTGAATCCCCTGCCTCTAGAGGGAGTATTGGACCAACACTTCTAAAAAATGGGGGCCTTGCGGGCAACTCATCGGAGGGACACAAAAAAATCTTTGCCGACTTTCTCCTGAAGCTTACGAGCGTTCACACTTAAGCCTTTTACAATGTCAGCTGTTTAGCTAAACATGAGCTCATGATCTAAATTTACACAATAATGAAGAAATCAGCTACAAGGGGAGACAATCAGCAAAAACAATCAATATGAGAATTAGTTTCCCAAGGCCACCCATCAGATGTTGGAATAATCAGGTGCAAGGCAGAATATATACATAAAACTGGAACTGGAACAAGGAACAAGGATGTTTTCAAAGACTGGTAGGATCTCTAAAACATTTGTAAAGTACATGTCATTGATAAAGCTAAATACTCAAAGGTTGTGGAATACAACAGATTAATCATTGAGAAGAGTGAAATTATGCTGTTTTGAAAACTATGGCAGGTCAGATTTTCTGCCTAATGATATAAGAAGATTTCTCTCAAAAATACACATTATTTCAAAGACTTATTGGCTGTGAAATAAGTGAAGGGTATTTCAAATGGCTTGTCTGCAAAGAAAGGTGAGATGTAGGGAATCACAGAAAGTCGAGGGGAAAATATGTCAATATATACATTGCTATATGGTGAACTAAGCCTTAGGCCAGCAACAATGGAGAGGACCTGACCCTTAGAAACTTACAAGTAAGCTGGAATCTTCAAAAGTTCAAATCTTTATAAGTAAAAAGATTTATTAAAATGAATAACCAAGTGTTTTAATTGACATCAGATGATCCAAACAACAAACCCTGAGAACATAGAAAAAATATAAATAAAGATATGAGCAGAACTTAATACAACAGAAAACGTATAAAATTGAGGTGATTTAGTAAGTCCAAAGAATATTCTTTGAAAAGATTTAAAAGACACACTTTGATTAAGGAAAACATAAACATATGTAAAGAATATACAGAAAGAATCAGGACAATGTTATAGCAGAGAATATATGAAATGCCAGTAAATTTGAACATTTCTGTAAAGGGGACCATTTCCTAGCTCCTAAAGTTGACCAAAACTGACACAAGAGGAAATCATTGAAGGTCATCATGTCTGCCCTTGGCATTCTTGGAACGCCCTGGCCTCAGAATGCAGCATCGGTAGTCCATGGTAACCTGCGGAGAGGGGGTGGGGCTGAAGGAGGTTGGAACACTGCCCTCACTGAGGGAGTGGGTGTGGCCATCTCTGCTGTGACTGAACAAAGGGCAGGGGAGCAGGGGGCCCAGGGCAGGGCCCTCAGAGCCCGGCAGGACCAGGGGAGTGTCACAAGCATTTGGCCCAGGCCAAAGGGCGCCTTCTTTGTCTGCACAGCTTCCCAAACACTCACATTTCCACTCAGGCCGCCCTCTTTGTTGAAGTGTGTGTGGAACGTGTCCTCGCAGTACACCTCGCTGCACAGCTAACCATAGGACTGGGCATCGTACCTTCCTGCCAGGTGACCGAAGTTCGCAGGCAGATGGGTCACTGGGACCAACGCGGAGAGGCTCCTGCCCTGACCACAGGTCGACCACAGCCTCTGCCCCAGATCGGGGGTTGCAAAGCAGCCCTGTCTGAATCCCCTGCCTCTAGAGGGAGTATTGGACCAACACTTCTAAAAAATGGGGTCCTTGCGGGCAACTCATCGGAGGGACACAAAAAATTCTTTGCCGACTTTCTCCTGAAGCTTACGAGCGTTCACACTTAAGCCTTTTACAATGTCAGCTGTTTAGCTAAACATGAGCTCATGATCTAAATTTACACAATAATGAAGAAATCAGCTACAAGGGGAGACAATCAGCAAAAACAATCAATATGAGAATTAGTTTCCCAAGGCCACCCATCAGATGTTGGAATAATCAGGTGCAAGGCAGAATATATACATAAAACTGGAACTGGAACAAGGAACAAGGATGTTTTCAAAGACTGGTAGGATCTCTAAAACATTTGTAAAGTACATGTCATTGATAAAGCTAAATACTCAAAGGTTGTGTAATACAACAGATTAATCATTGAGAAGAGTGAAATTATGCTGTTTTGAAAACTATGGCAGGTCAGATTTTCTGCCTAATGATATAAGAAGATTTCTCTCAAAAACACATTATTTCAAAGACTTATTGGCTGTGAAATAAGTGAAGGGTATTTCAAATGGCTTGTCTGCAAAGAAAGGTGAGATGTAGGGAATCACAGAAAGTCGAGGGGAAAATATGTCAATATATACATTGCTATATGGTGAACTAAGCCTTAGGCCAGCAACAATGGAGAGGACCTGACCCTTAGAAACTTACAAGTAAGCTGGAATCTTCAAAAGTTCAAATCTTTATAAGTAAAAAGATTTATTAAAATGAATAACCAAGTGTTTTAATTGACATCAGATGATCCAAACAACAAACCCTGAGAACATAGAAAAAATATAAATAAAGATATGAGCAGAACTTAATACAACAGAAAACGTATAAAATTGAGGTGATTTAGTAAGTCCAAAGAATATTCTTTGAAAAGATTTAAAAGACACACTTTGATTAAGGAAAACATAAACATATGTAAAGAATATACAGAAAGAATCAGGACAATGTTATAGCAGAGAATATATGAAATGCCAGTAAATTTGAACATTTCTGTAAAGGGGACCATTTCCTAGCTCCTAAAGTTGACCAAAACTGACACAAGAGGAAATCATTGAAGGTCATCATGTCTGCCCTTGGCATTCTTGGAACGCCCTGGCCTCAGAATGCAGCATCGGTAGTCCATGGTAACCTGCGGAGAGGGGGTGGGGCTGAAGGAGGTTGGAACACTGCCCTCACTGAGGGAGTGGGTGTGGCCATCTCTGCTGTGACTGAACAAAGGGCAGGGGAGCAGGGGGCCCAGGGCAGGGCCCTCAGAGCCCGGCAGGACCAGGGGAGTGTCACAAGCATTTGGCCCAGGCCAAAGGGCGCCTTCTTTGTCTGCACAGCTTCCCAAACACTCACATTTCCACTCAGGCCGCCCTCTTTGTTGAAGTGTGTGTGGAACGTGTCCTCGCAGTACACCTCGCTGCACAGCTAACCATAGGACTGGGCATCGTACCTTCCTGCCAGGTGACCGAAGTTCGCAGGCAGATGGGTCACTGGGACCAACGCGGAGAGGCTCCTGCCCTGACCACAGGTCGACCACAGCCGCTGCCCCAGATCGGGGGTTGCAAAGCAGCCCTGTCTGAATCCCCTGCCTCTAGAGGGAGTATTGGACCAACACTTCTAAAAAATGGGGTCCTTGCGGGCAACTCATCGGAGGGACACAAAAAAATCTTTGCCGACTTTCTCCTGAAGCTTACGAGCGTTCACACTTAAGCCTTTTACAATGTCAGCTGTTTAGCTAAACATGAGCTCATGATCTAAATTTACACAATAATGAAGAAATCAGCTACAAGGGGAGACAATCAGCAAAAACAATCAATATGAGAATTAGTTTCCCAAGGCCACCCATCAGATGTTGGAATAATCAGGTGCAAGGCAGAATATATACATAAAACTGGAACTGGAACAAGGAACAAGGATGTTTTCAAAGACTGGTAGGATCTCTAAAACATTTGTAAAGTACATGTCATTGATAAAGCTAAATACTCAAAGGTTGTGTAATACAACAGATTAATCATTGAGAAGAGTGAAATTATGCTGTTTTGAAAACTATGGCAGGTCAGATTTTCTGCCTAATGATATAAGAAGATTTCTCTCAAAAATACACATTATTTCAAAGACTTATTGGCTGTGAAATAAGTGAAGGGTATTTCAAATGGCTTGTCTGCAAAGAAAGGTGAGATGTAGGGAATCACAGAAAGTCGAGGGGAAAATATGTCAATATATACATTGCTATATGGTGAACTAAGCCTTAGGCCAGCAACAATGGAGAGGACCTGACCCTTAGAAACTTACAAGTAAGCTGGAATCTTCAAAAGTTCAAATCTTTCTAAGTAAAAAGATTTATTAAAATGAATAACCAAGTGTTTTAATTGACATCAGATGATCCAAACAACAAACCCTGAGAACATAGAAAAAATATAAATAAAGATATGAGCAGAACTTAATACAACAGAAAACGTATAAAATTGAGGTGATTTAGTAAGTCCAAAGAATATTCTTTGAAAAGATTTAAAAGACACACTTTGATTAAGGAAAACATAAACATATGTAAAGAATATACAGAAAGAATCAGGACAATGTTATAGCAGAGAATATATGAAATGCCAGTAAATTTGAACATTTCTGTAAAGGGGACCATTTCCTAGCTCCTAAAGTTGACCAAAACTGACACAAGAGGAAATCATTGAAGGTCATCATGTCTGCCCTTGGCATTCTTGGAACGCCCTGGCCTCAGAATGCAGCATCGGTAGTCCATGGTAACCTGCGGAGAGGGGGTGGGGCTGAAGGAGGTTGGAACACTGCCCTCACTGAGGGAGTGGGTGTGGCCATCTCTGCTGTGACTGAACAAAGGGCAGGGGAGCAGGGGGCCCAGGGCAGGGCCCTCAGAGCCCGGCAGGACCAGGGGAGTGTCACAAGCATTTGGCCCAGGCCAAAGGGCGCCTTCTTTGTCTGCACAGCTTCCCAAACACTCACCTTTCCACTCAGGCCGCCCTCTTTGTTGAAGTGTGTGTGGAACGTGTCCTCGCAGTACACCTCGCTGCACAGCTAACCATAGGACTGGGCATCGTACCTTCCTGCCAGGTGACCGAAGTTCGCAGGCAGATGGGTCACTGGGACCAACGCGGAGAGGCTCCTGCCCTGACCACAGGTCGACCACAGCCGCTGCCCCAGATCGGGGGTTGCAAAGCAGCCCTGTCTGAATCCCCTGCCTCTAGAGGGAATATTGGACCAACACTTCTAAAAAATGGGGGCCTTGCGGGCAACTCATCGGAGGGACACAAAAAAATCTTTGCCGACTTTCTCCTGAAGCTTACGAGCGTTCACACTTAAGCCTTTTACAATGTCAGCTGTTTAGCTAAACATGAGCTCATGATCTAAATTTACACAATAATGAAGAAATCAGCTACAAGGGGAGACAATCAGCAAAAACAATCAATATGAGAATTAGTTTCCCAAGGCCACCCATCAGATGTTGGAATAATCAGGTGCAAGGCAGAATATATACATAAAACTGGAACTGGAACAAGGAACAAGGATGTTTTCAAAGACTGGTAGGATCTCTAAAACATTTGTAAAGTACATGTCATTGATAAAGCTAAATACTCAAAGGTTGTGTTATACAACAGATTAATCATTGAGAAGAGTGAAATTATGCTGTTTTGAAAACTATGGCAGGTCAGATTTTCTGCCTAATGATATAAGAAGATTTCTCTCAAAAATACACATTATTTCAAAGACTTATTGGCTGTGAAATAAGTGAAGGGTATTTCAAATGGCTTGTCTGCAAAGAAAGGTGAGATGTAGGGAATCACAGAAAGTCGAGGGGAAAATATGTCAATATATACATTGCTATAGGGTGAACTAAGCCTTAGGCCAGCAACAATGGAGAGGACCTGACCCTTAGAAACTTACAAGTAAGCTGGAATCTTCAAAAGTTCAAATCTTTATAAGTAAAAAGATTTATTAAAATGAATAACCAAGTGTTTTAATTGACATCAGATGATCAAAACAACAAACCCTGAGAACATAGAAAAAATATAAATAAAGATATGAGCAGAACTTAATACAACAGAAAACGTATAAAATTGAGGTGATTTAGTAAGTCCAAAGAATATTCTTTGAAAAGATTTAAAAGACACACTTTGATTAAGGAAAACATAAACATATGTAAAGAATATACAGAAAGAATCAGGACAATGTTATAGCAGAGAATATATGAAATGCCAGTAAATTTGAACATTTCTGTAAAGGGGACCATTTCCTAGCTCCTAAAGTTGACCAAAACTGACACAAGAGGAAATCATTGAAGGTCATCATGTCTGCCCTTGGCATTCTTGGAACGCCCTGGCCTCAGAATGCAGCATCGGTAGTCCATGGTAACCTGCGGAGAGGGGGTGGGGCTGAAGGAGGTTGGAACACTGCCCTCACTGAGGGAGTGGGTGTGGCCATCTCTGCTGTGACTGAACAAAGGGCAGGGGAGCAGGGGGCCCAGGGCAGGGCCCTCAGAGCCCGGCAGGACCAGGGGAGTGTCACAAGCATTTGGCCCAGGCCAAAGGGCGCCTTCTTTGTCTGCACAGCTTCCCAAACACTCACATTTCCACTCAGGCCGCCCTCTTTGTTGAAGTGTGTGTGGAACGTGTCCTCGCAGTACACCTCGCTGCACAGCTAACCATAGGACTGGGCATCGTACCTTCCTGCCAGGTGACCGAAGTTCGCAGGCAGATGGGTCACTGGGACCAACGCGGAGAGGCTCCTGCCCTGACCACAGGTCGACCACAGCCGCTGCCCCAGATCGGGGGTTGCAAAGCAGCCCTGTCTGAATCCCCTGCCTCTAGAGGGAGTATTGGACCAACACTTCTAAAAAATGGGGTCCTTACGGGCAACTCATCGGAGGGACACAAAAAAATCTTTGCCGACTTTCTCCTGAAGCTTACGAGCGTTCACACTTAAGCCTTTTACAATGTCAGCTGTTTAGCTAAACATGAGCTCATGATCTAAATTTACACAATAATGAAGAAATCAGCTACAAGGGGAGACAATCAGCAAAAACAATCAATATGAGAATTAGTTTCCCAAGGCCACCCATCAGATGTTGGAATAATCAGGTGCAAGGCAGAATATATATATAAAACTGGAACTGGAACAAGGAACAAGGATGTTTTCAAAGACTGGTAGGATCTCTAAAACATTTGTAAAGTACATGTCATTGATAAAGCTAAATACTCAAAGGTTGTGTAATACAACAGATTAATCATTGAGAAGAGTGAAATTATGCTGTTTTGAAAACTATGGCAGGTCAGATTTTCTGCCTAATGATATAAGAAGATTTCTCTCAAAAATACACATTATTTCCAAGACTTATTGGCTGTGAAATAAGTGAAGGGTATTTCAAATGGCTTGTCTGCAAAGAAAGGTGAGATGTAGGGAATCACAGAAAGTCGAGGGGAAAATATGTCAATATATACATTGCTATATGGTGAACTAAGCCTTAGGCCAGCAACAATGGAGAGGACCTGACCCTTAGAAACTTACAAGTAAGCTGGAATCTTCAAAAGTTCAAATCTTTATAAGTAAAAAGATTTATTAAAATGAATAACCAAGTGTTTTAATTGACATCAGATGATCCAAACAACAAACCCTGAGAACATAGAAAAAATATAAATAAAGATATGAGCAGAACTTAATACAACAGAAAACGTATAAAATTGAGGTGATTTAGTAAGTCCAAAGAATATTCTTTGAAAAGATTTAAAAGACACACTTTGATTAAGGAAAACATAAACATATGTAAAGAATATACAGAAAGAATCAGGACAATGTTATAGCAGAGAATATATGAAATGCCAGTAAATTTGAACATTTCTGTAAAGGGGACCATTTCCTAGCTCCTAAAGTTGACCAAAACTGACACAAGAGGAAATCATTGAAGGTCATCATGTCTGCCCTTGGCATTCTTGGAACGCCCTGGCCTCAGAATGCAGCATCGGTAGTCCATGGTAACCTGCGGAGAGGGGGTGGGGCTGAAGGAGGTTGGAACACTGCCCTCACTGAGGGAGTGGGTGTGGCCATCTCTGCTGTGACTGAACAAAGGGCAGGGGAGCAGGGGGCCCAGGGCAGGGCCCTCAGAGCCCGGCAGGACCAGGGGAGTGTCACAAGCATTTGGCCCAGGCCAAAGGGCGCCTTCTTTGTCTGCACAGCTTCCCAAACACTCACATTTCCACTCAGGCCGCCCTCTTTGTTGAAGTGTGTGTGGAACGTGTCCTCGCAGTACACCTCGCTGCACAGCTAACCATAGGACTGGGCATCGTACCTTCCTGCCAGGTGACCGAAGTTCGCAGGCAGATGGGTCACTGGGACCAACGCGGAGAGGCTCCTGCCCTGACCACAGGTCGACCACAGCCGCTGCCCCAGATCGGGGGTTGCAAAGCAGCCCTGTCTGAATCCCCTGCCTCTAGAGGGAGTATTGGACCAACACTTCTAAAAAATGGGGGCCTTGCGGGCAACTCATCGGAGGGACACAAAAAAATCTTTGCCGACTTTCTCCTGAAGCTTACGAGCGTTCACACTTAAGCCTTTTACAATGTCAGCTGTTTAGCTAAACATGAGCTCATGATCTAAATTTACACAATAATGAAGAAATCAGCTACAAGGGGAGACAATCAGCAAAAACAATCAATATGAGAATTAGTTTCCCAAGGCCACCCATCAGATGTTGGAATAATCAGGTGCAAGGCAGAATATATACATAAAACTGGAACTGGAACAAGGAACAAGGATGTTTTCAAAGACTGGTAGGATCTCTAAAACATTTGTAAAGTACATGTCATTGATAAAGCTAAATACTCAAAGGTTGTGTAATACAACAGATTAATCATTGAGAAGAGTGAAATTATGCTGTTTTGAAAACTATGGCAGGTCAGATTTTCTGCCTAATGATATAAGAAGATTTCTCTCAAAAATACACATTATTTCAAAGACTTATTGGCTGTGAAATAAGTTAAGGGTATTTCAAATGGCTTGTCTGCAAAGAAAGGTGAGATGTAGGGAATCACAGAAAGTCGAGGGGAAAATATGTCAATATATACATTGATATATGGTGAACTAAGCCTTAGGCCAGCAACAATGGAGAGGACCTGACCCTTAGAAACTTACAAGTAAGCTGGAATCTTCAAAAGTTCAAATCTTTATAAGTAAAAAGATTTATTAAAATGAATAACCAAGTGTTTTAATTGACATCAGATGATCCAAACAACAAACCCTGAGAACATAGAAAAAATATAAATAAAGATATGAGCAGAACTTAATACAACAGAAAACGTATAAAATTGAGGTGATTTAGTAAGTCCAAAGAATATTCTTTGAAAAGATTTAAAAGACACACTTTGATTAAGGAAAACATAAACATATGTAAAGAATATACAGAAAGAATCAGGACAATGTTATAGCAGAGAATATATGAAATGCCAGTAAATTTGAACATTTCTGTAAAGGGGACCATTTCCTAGCTCCTAAAGTTGACCAAAACTGACACAAGAGGAAATCATTGAAGGTCATCATGTCTGCCCTTGGCATTCTTGGAACGCCCTGGCCTCAGAATGCAGCATCGGTAGTCCATGGTAACCTGCGGAGAGGGGGTGGGGCTGAAGGAGGTTGGAACACTGCCCTCACTGAGGGAGTGGGTGTGGCCATCTCTGCTGTGACTGAACAAAGGGCAGGGGAGCAGGGGGCCCAGGGCAGGGCCCTCAGAGCCCGGCAGGACCAGGGGAGTGTCACAAGCATTTGGCCCAGGCCAAAGGGCGCCTTCTTTGTCTGCACAGCTTCCCAAACACTCACATTTCCACTCAGGCCGCCCTCTTTGTTGAAGTGTGTGTGGAACGTGTCCTCGCAGTACACCTCGCTGCACAGCTAACCATAGGACTGGGCATCGTACCTTCCTGCCAGGTGACCGAAGTTTGCAGGCAGATGGGTCACTGGGACCAACGCGGAGAGGCTCCTGCCCTGACCACAGGTCGACCACAGCCGCTGCCCCAGATCGGGGGTTGCAAAGCAGCCCTGTCTGAATCCCCTGCCTCTAGAGGGAGTATTGGACCAACACTTCTAAAAAATGGGGGCCTTGCGGGCAACTCATCGGAGGGACACAAAAAAATCTTTGCCGACTTTCTCCTGAAGCTTACGAGCGTTCACACTTAAGCCTTTTACAATGTCAGCTGTTTAGCTAAACATGAGCTCATGATCTAAATTTACACAATAATGAAGAAATCAGCTACAAGGGGAGACAATCAGCAAAAACAATCAATATGAGAATTAGTTTCCCAAGGCCACCCATCAGATGTTGGAATAATCAGGTGCAAGGCAGAATATATACATAAAACTGGAACTGGAACAAGGAACAAGGATGTTTTCAAAGACTGGTAGGATCTCTAAAACATTTGTAAAGTACATGTCATTGATAAAGCTAAATACTCAAAGGTTGTGTAATACAACAGATTAATCATTGAGAAGAGTGAAATTATGCTGTTTTGAAAACTATGGCAGGTCAGATTTTCTGCCTAATGATATAAGAAGATTTCTCTCAAAAATACACATTATTTCCAAGACTTATTGGCTGTGAAATAAGTGAAGGGTATTTCAAATGGCTTGTCTGCAAAGAAAGGTGAGATGTAGCGAATCACAGAAAGTCGAGGGGAAAATATGTCAATATATACATTGCTATATGGTGAACTAAGCCTTAGGCCAGCAACAATGGAGAGGACCTGACCCTTAGAAACTTACAAGTAAGCTGGAATCTTCAAAAGTTCAAATCTTTATAAGTAAAAAGATTTATTAAAATGAATAACCAAGTGTTTTAATTGACATCAGATGATCAAAACAACAAACCCTGAGAACATAGAAAAAAATATAAATAAAGATATGAGCAGAACTTAATACAACAGAAAACGTATAAAATTGAGGTGATTTAGTAAGTCCAAAGAATATTCTTTGAAAAGATTTAAAAGACACACTTTGATTAAGGAAAACATAAACATATGTAAAGAATATACAGAAAGAATCAGGACAATGTTATAGCAGAGAATATATGAAATGCCAGTAAATTTGAACATTTCTGTAAAGGGGACCATTTCCTAGCTCCTAAAGTTGACCAAAACTGACACAAGAGGAAATCATTGAAGGTCATCATGTCTGCCCTTGGCATTCTTGGAACGCCCTGGCCTCAGAATGCAGCATCGGTAGTCCATGGTAACCTGCGGAGAGGGGGTGGGGCTGAAGGAGGTTGGAACACTGCCCTCACTGAGGGAGTGGGTGTGGCCATCTCTGCTGTGACTGAACAAAGGGCAGGGGAGCAGGGGGCCCAGGGCAGGGCCCTCAGAGCCCGGCAGGACCAGGGGAGTGTCACAAGCATTTGGCCCAGGCCAAAGGGCGCCTTCTTTGTCTGCACAGCTTCCCAAACACTCACATTTCCACTCAGGCCGCCCTCTTTGTTGAAGTGTGTGTGGAACGTGTCCTCGCAGTACACCTCGCTGCACAGCTAACCATAGGACTGGGCATCGTACCTTCCTGCCAGGTGACCGAAGTTTGCAGGCAGATGGGTCACTGGGACCAACGCGGAGAGGCTCCTGCCCTGACCACAGGTCGACCACAGCCGCTGCCCCAGATCGGGGGTTGCAAAGCAGCCCTGTCTGAATCCCCTGTCTCTAGAGGGAGTATTGGACCAACACTTCTAAAAAATGGGGTCCTTGCGGGCAACTCATCGGAGGGACACAAAAAAATCTTTGCCGACTTTCTCCTGAAGCTTACGAGCGTTCACACTTAAGCCTTTTACAATGTCAGCTGTTTAGCTAAACATGAGCTCATGATATAAATTTACACAATAATGAAGAAATCAGCTACAAGGGGAGACAATCAGCAAAAACAATCAATATGAGAATTAGTTTCCCAAGGCCACCCATCAGATGTTGGAATAATCAGGTGCAAGGCAGAATATATACATAAAACTGGAACTGGAACAAGGAACAAGGGTGTTTTCAAAGACTGGTAGGATCTCTAAAACATTTGTAAAGTACATGTCATTGATAAAGCTAAATACTCAAAGGTTGTGTAATACAACAGATTAATCATTGAGAAGAGTGAAATTATGCTGTTTTGAAAACTATGGCAGGTCAGATTTTCTGCCTAATGATATAAGAAGATTTCTCTCAAAAATACACATTATTTCAAAGACTTATTGGCTGTGAAATAAGTGAAGGGTATTTCAAATGGCTTGTCTGCAAAGAAAGGTGAGATGTAGGGAATCACAGAAAGTCGAGGGGAAAATATGTCAATATATACATTGCTATATGGTGAACTAAGCCTTAGGCCAGCAACAATGGAGAGGACCTGACCCTTAGAAACTTACAAGTAAGCTGGAATCTTCAAAAGTTCAAATCTTTATAAGTAAAAAGATTTATTAAAATGAATAACCAAGTGTTTTAATTGACATCAGATGATCAAAACAACAAACCCTGAGAACATAGAAAAAAATATAAATAAAGATATGAGCAGAACTTAATACAACAGAAAACGTATAAAATTGAGGTGATTTAGTAAGTCCAAAGAATATTCTTTGAAAAGATTTAAAAGACACACTTTGATTAAGGAAAACATAAACATATGTAAAGAATATACAGAAAGAATCAGGACAATGTTATAGCAGAGAATATATGAAATGCCAGTAAATTTGAACATTTCTGTAAAGGGGACCATTTCCTAGCTCCTAAAGTTGACCAAAACTGACACAAGAGGAAATCATTGAAGGTCATCATGTCTGCCCTTGGCATTCTTGGAACGCCCTGGCCTCAGAATGCAGCATCGGTAGTCCATGGTAACCTGCGGAGAGGGGGTGGGGCTGAAGGAGGTTGGAATACTGCCCTCACTGAGGGAGTGGGTGTGGCCATCTCTGCTGTGACTGAACAAAGGGCAGGGGAGCAGGGGGCCCAGGGCAGGGCCCTCAGAGCCCGGCAGGACCAGGGGAGTGTCACAAGCATTTGGCCCAGGCCAAAGGGCGCCTTCTTTGTCTGCACAGCTTCCCAAACACTCACATTTCCACTCAGGCCGCCCTCTTTGTTGAAGTGTGTGTGGAACGTGTCCTCGCAGTACACCTCGCTGCACAGCTAACCATAGGACTGGGCATCGTACCTTCCTGCCAGGTGACCGAAGTTCGCAGGCAGATGGGTCACTGGGACCAACGCGGAGAGGCTCCTGCCCTGACCACAGGTCGACCACAGCCGCTGCCCCAGATCGGGGGTTGCAAAGCAGCCCTGTCTGAATCCCCTGCCTCTAGAGGGAGTATTGGACCAACACTTCTAAAAAATGGGGGCCTTGCGGGCAACTCATCGGAGGGACACAAAAAAATCTTTGCCGACTTTCTCCTGAAGCTTACGAGCGTTCACACTTAAGCCTTTTACAATGTCAGCTGTTTAGCTAAACATGAGCTCATGATCTAAATTTACACAATAATGAAGAAATCAGCTACAAGGGGAGACAATCAGCCAAAACAATCAATATGAGAATTAGTTTCCCAAGGCCACCCATCAGATGTTGGAATAATCAGGTGCAAGGCAGAATATATACATAAAACTGGAACTGGAACAAGGAACAAGGATGTTTTCAAAGACTGGTAGGATCTCTAAAACATTTGTAAAGTACATGTCATTGATAAAGCTAAATACTCAAAGGTTGTGTAATACAACAGATTAATCATTGAGAAGAGTGAAATTATGCTGTTTTGAAAACTATGGCAGGTCAGATTTTCTGCCTAATTATAAGAAGATTTCTCTCAAAAATACACATTATTTCAAAGACTTATTGGCTGTGAAATAAGTGAAGGGTATTTCAAATGGCTTGTCTGCAAAGAAAGGTGAGATGTAGGGAATCACAGAAAGTCGAGGGGAAAATATGTCAATATATACATTGCTATATGGTGAACTAAGCCTTAGGCCAGCAACAATGGAGAGGACCTGACCCTTAGAAACTTACAAGTAAGCTGGAATCTTCAAAAGTTCAAATCTTTATAAGTAAAAAGATTTATTAAAATGAATAACCAAGTGTTTAATTGACATCAGATGATCAAAACAACAAACCCTGAGAACATAGAAAAAAATATAAATAAAGATATGAGCAGAACTTAATACAACAGAAAACGTATAAAATTGAGGTGATTTAGTAAGTCCAAAGAATATTCTTTGAAAAGATTTAAAAGACACACTTTGATTAAGGAAAACATAAACATATGTAAAGAATATACAGAAAGAATCAGGACAATGTTATAGCAGAGAATATATGAAATGCCAGTAAATTTGAACATTTCTGTAAAGGGGACCATTTCCTAGCTCCTAAAGTTGACCAAAACTGACACAAGAGGAAATCATTGAAGGTCATCATGTCTGCCCTTGGCATTCTTGGAACGCCCTGGCCTCAGAATGCAGCATCGGTAGTCCATGGTAACCTGCAGAGAGGGGGTGGGGCTGAAGGAGGTTGGAACACTGCCCTCACTGAGGGAGTGGGTGTGGCCATCTCCACTGTGACTGAACAAAGGGCAGGGGAGCAGGGGGCCCAGGGCAGGGCCCTCAGAGCCCGGCAGGACCAGGGGAGTGTCACAAGCATTTGGCCCAGGCCAAAGGGCGCCTTCTTTGTCTGCACAGCTTCCCAAACACTCACATTTCCACTCAGGCCGCCCTCTTTGTTGAAGTGTGTGTGGAACGTGTCCTCGCAGTACACCTCGCTGCACAGCTAACCATAGGACTGGGCATCGTACATTCCTGCCAGGTGACCGAAGTTCGCAGGCAGATGGGTCACTTGGACCAACGCGGAGAGGCTCCTGCCCTGACCACAGGTCGACCACAGCCGCTGCCCCAGATCGGGGGTTGCAAAGCAGCCCTGTCTGAATCCCCTGCCTCTAGAGGGAGTATTGGACCAACACTTCTAAAAAATGGGGGCCTTGCGGGCAACTCATCGGAGGGACACAAAAAAATCTTTGCCGACTTTCTCCTGAAGCTTACGAGGGTTCACACTTAAGCCTTTTACAATGTCAGCTGTTTAGCTAAACATGAGCTCATGATCTAAATTTACACAATAATGAAGAAATCAGCTACAAGGGGAGACAATCAGCAAAAACAATCCATATGAGAATTAGTTTCCCAAGGCCACCCATCAGATGTTGGAATAATCAGGTGCAAGGCAGAATATATACATAAAACTGGAACTGGAACAAGGAACAAGGATGTTTTCAAAGACTGGTAGGATCTCTAAAACATTTGTAAAGTACATGTCATTGATAAAGCTAAATACTCAAAGGTTGTGTAATACAACAGATTAATCATTGAGAAGAGTGAAATTATGCTGTTTTGAAAACTATGGCAGGTCAGATTTTCTGCCTAATGATATAAGAAGATTTCTCTCAAAAATACACATTATTTCAAAGACTTATTGGCTGTGAAATAAGTTAAGGGTATTTCAAATGGCTTGTCTGCAAAGAAAGGTGAGATGTAGGGAATCACAGAAAGTCGAGGGGAAAATATGTCAATATATACATTGCTATATGGTGAACTAAGCCTTAGGCCAGCAACAATGGAGAGGACCTGACACTTAGAAACTTACAAGTAAGTTGGAATCTTCAAAAGTTCAAATCTTTATAAGTAAAAAGATTTATTAAAATGAATAACCAAGTGTTTTAATTGACATCAGATGATCCAAACAACAAACCCTGAGAACATAGAAAAAATATAAATAAAGATATGAGCAGAACTTAATACAACAGAAAACGTATAAAATTGAGGTGATTTAGTAAGTCCAAAGAATATTCTTTGAAAAGATTTAAAAGACACACTTTGATTAAGGAAAACAAAAACATAAGTAAAGAATATACAGAAAGAATCAGGACAATGTTATAGCAGAGAATATATGAAATGCCAGTAAATTTGAACATTTCTTTAAAGGGGACCATTTCCTAGCTCCTAAAGTTGACCAAAACTGACACAAGAGGAAATCATTGAAGGTCATCATGTCTGCCCTTGGCATTCTCGGAATGCCCTGGCCTCAGAATGCAGCATCGGTAGTCCATGGTAACCTGCGGAGAGGGGGCGGGGCTGAAGGAGGTTGGAACACTGCCCTCACTGAGGGAGTGGGTGTGGCCATCTCTGCTGTGACTGAACAAAGGGCAGGGGAGCAGGGGGCCCAGGGCAGGGCCCTCAGAGGCCAGCAGGCCCAGTGGTGTGTCACAAGCATTTGGCCCAGGCCAAAGGGCACCTTCTTTGTCCGCACAGCTTCCCAAACACTCACCTTTCCACTCAGGCCGCCCTCTTTGTTGAAGTGTGTGTGGAACGTGTCCTCGCAGTACACCTCGCTGCACAGCTAACCATAGGACTGGGCATCGTACCTTCCTGCCAGGTGACTGAAGTTCACAGGCAGATGGGTCCCTGGGACCAACGCAGAGAGGCTCCTGCCCTGACCACAGGTCGACCACAGCCGCTGCCTCCGATCGGGGGCCGCAAAGCAGCCCTGTCTGAATCCCCTGCCTCTAGAGGGAGTATTGGACCAACACTTCTAAAAAATGGGGTCCTTGCGGGCAACTCATCGGAGGGACACAAATAAATCGTTGCCGACTTTCTCCTGGAGCTTACGAGCGTTCACACTTAAGGCTTTTACAATGTCAGCTGTTTAGCTAAACATGAGCTCATCATCTAAATTTACACAATAATGAAGAAATCAGCTACAAGGGGAGACAATCAGCAAAAACAATCCATATGACAATTAGTTTCCCAAGGCCACCCATCAGATGTTGGAATAATCAGGTGCAAGGCAGAATATATACATAAAACTGGAACTGGAACAAGGAACAAGGATGTTTTCAAAGACTGGTAGGATCTCTAAAACATTTGTAAAGTACATGTCATTGATAAAGCTAAATACTCAAAGGTTGTGTAATACAACAGATTAATCATTGAGAAGAGTGAAATTATGCTGTTTTGAAAACTATGGCAGGTCAGATTTTCTGCCTAATGATATAAGAAGATTTCTCTCAAAAATACACATTATTTCAAAGACTTATTGGCTGTGAAATAAGTGAAGGGTATTTCAAATGGCTTGTCTGCAAAGAAAGGTGAGATGTAGGGAATCACAGAAAGTCGAGGGGAAAATATGTCAATATATACATTGCTATATGGTGAACTAAGCCTTAGGCCAGCAACAATGGAGAGGACCTGACCCTTAGAAACTTACAAGTAAGCTGGAATCTTCAAAAGTTCAAATCTTTATAAGTAAAAAGATTTATTAAAATGAATAACCAAGTGTTTTAATTGACATCAGATGATCAAAACAACAAACCCTGAGAACATAGAAAAAATATAAATAAAGATATGAGCAGAACTTAATACAACAGAAAACGTATAAAATTGAGGTGATTTAGTAAGTCCAAAGAATATTCTTTGAAAAGATTTAAAAGACACACTTTGATTAAGGAAAACATAAACATATGTAAAGAATATACAGAAAGAATCAGGACAATGTTATAGCAGAGAATATATGAAATGCCAGTAAATTTGAACATTTCTGTAAAGGGGACCATTTCCTAGCTCCTAAAGTTGACCAAAACTGACACAAGAGGAAATCATTGAAGGTCATCATGTCTGCCCTTGGCATTCTTGGAACGCCCTGGCCTCAGAATGCAGCATGGGTAGTCCATGGTAACCTGCGGAGAGGGGGTGGGGCTGAAGGAGGTTGGAACACTGCCCTCACTGAGGGAGTGGGTGTGGCCATCTCTGCTGTGACTGAACAAAGGGCAGGGGAGCAGGGGGCCCAGGGCAGGGCCCTCAGAGCCCGGCAGGACCAGGGGAGTGTCACAAGCATTTGGCCCAGGCCAAAGGGCGCCTTCTTTGTCTGCACAGCTTCCCAAACACTCACATTTCCACTCAGGCCGCCCTCTTTGTTGAAGTGTGTGTGGAACGTGTCCTCACAGTACACCTCGCTGCACAGCTAACCATAGGACTGGGCATCGTACCTTCCTGCCAGGTGACCGAAGTTCGCAGGCAGATGGGTCACTGGGACCAACGCGGAGAGGCTCCTGCCCTGACCACAGGTCGACCACAGCCGCTGCCCCAGATCGGGGGTTGCAAAGCAGCCCTGTCTGAATCCCCTGCCTCTAGAGGGAGTATTGGACCAACACTTCTAAAAAATGGGGGCCTTGCGGGCAACTCATCGGAGGGACACAAAAAAATCTTTGCCGACTTTCTCCTGAAGTTTACGAGCGTTCACACTTAAGCCTGTTACAATGTCAGCTGTATAGCTAAACATGAGCTCATGATCTAAATTTACACAATAATGAAGAAATCAGCTACAAGGGGAGACAATCAGCAAAAACAATCCATATGAGAATTAGTTTCCCAAGGCCATCCATCAGATGTTGGAATAATCAGGTGCAAGGCAGAAAATATACATAAAACTGGAACTGAAACAAGGAACAAGGATGTTTACTAAGACTGATAGGATCTCTAAAACATTTGTAAAGTACATGTCATTGATAAAGCTAAATACTCAAAGGTTGTGTAATACAACAGATTAATCATTGAGAAGAGTGAAATTATGCTGTTTTGAAAACTATGGCAGGTCAGATTTTCTGCCTAATGATATAAGAAGATTTCTCTCAAAAATACACATTATTTCAAAGACTTATTGGCTGTGAAATAAGTGAAGGGTATTTCAAATGGCTTGTCTGCAAAGAAAGGTGAGATGTAGGGAATCACAGAAAGTCGAGGGGAAAATATGTCAATATATACATTGCTATATGGTGAACTAAGCCTTAGGCCAGCAACAATGGAGAGGACCTGACCCTTAGAAACTTACAAGTAAGCTGGAATCTTCAAAAGTTCAAATCTTTATAAGTAAAAAGATTTATTAAAATGAATAACCAAGTGTTTTAATTGACATCAGATGATCAAAACAACAAACCCTGAGAACATAGAAAAAAATATAAATAAAGATATGAGCAGAACTTAATACAACAGAAAACGTATAAAATTGAGGTGATTTAGTAAGTCCAAAGAATATTCTTTGAAAAGATTTAAAAGACACACTTTGATTAAGGAAAACATAAACATATGTAAAGAATATACAGAAAGAATCAGGACAATGTTATAGCAGAGAATATATGAAATGCCAGTAAATTTGAACATTTCTGTAAAGGGGACCATTTCCTAGCTCCTAAAGTTGACCAAAACTGACACAAGAGGAAATCATTGAAGGTCATCATGTCTGCCCTTGGCATTCTTGGAACGCCCTGGCCTCAGAATGCAGCATCGGTAGTCCATGGTAACCTGCGGAGAGGGGGTGGGGCTGAAGGAGGTTGGAACACTGCCCTCACTGAGGGAGTGGGTGTGGCCATCTCTGCTGTGACTGAACAAAGGGCAGGGGAGCAGGGGGCCCAGGGCAGGGCCCTCAGAGCCCGGCAGGACCAGGGGAGTGTCACAAGCATTTGGCCCAGGCCAAAGGGCGCCTTCTTTGTCTGCACAGCTTCCCAAACACTCACATTTCCACTCAGGCCGCCCTCTTTGTTGAAGTGTGTGTGGAACGTGTCCTCGCAGTACACCTCGCTGCACAGCTAACCATAGGACTGGGCATCGTACCTTCCTGCCAGGTGACCGAAGTTCGCAGGCAGATGGGTCACTGGGACCAACGCGGAGAGGCTCCTGCCCTGACCACAGGTCGACCACAGCCGCTGCCCCAGATCGGGGGTTGCAAAGCAGCCCTGTCTGAATCCCCTGCCTCTAGAGGGAGTATTGGACCAACACTTCTAAAAAATGGGGTCCTTGCGGGCAACTCATCGGAGGGACACAAAAAAATCTTTGCCGACTTTCTCCTGAAGCTTACGAGCGTTCACACTTAAGCCTTTTACAATGTCAGCTGTTTAGCTAAACATGAGCTCATGATCTAAATTTACACAATAATGAAGAAATCAGCTACAAGGGGAGACAATCAGCCAAAACAATCAATATGAGAATTAGTTTCCCAAGGCCACCCATCAGATGTTGGAATAATCAGGTGCAAGGCAGAATATATACATAAAACTGGAACTGGAACAAGGAACAAGGATGTTTTCAAAGACTGGTAGGATCTCTAAAACATTTGTAAAGTACATGTCATTGAGAAAGCTAAATACTCAAAGGTTGTGTAATACAACAGATTAATCATTGAGAAGAGTGAAATTATGCTGTTTTGAAAACTATGGCAGGTCAGATTTTCTGCCTAATGATATAAGAAGATTTCTCTCAAAAATACACATTATTTCAAAGACTTATTGGCTGTGAAATAAGTGAAGGGTATTTCAAATGGCTTGTCTGCAAAGAAAGGTGAGATGTAGGGAATCACAGAAAGTCGAGGGGAAAATATGTCAATATATACATTGCTATATGGTGAACTAAGCCTTAGGCCAGCAACAATGGAGAGGACCTGACCCTTAGAAACTTACAAGTAAGCTGGAATCTTCAAAAGTTCAAATCTTTATAAGTAAAAAGATTTATTAAAATGAATAACCAAGTGTTTTAATTGACATCAGATGATCAAAACAACAAACCCTGAGAACATAGAAAAAAATATAAATAAAGATATGAGCAGAACTTAATACAACAGAAAACGTATAAAATTGAGGTGATTTAGTAAGTCCAAAGAATATTCTTTGAAAAGATTTAAAAGACACACTTTGATTAAGGAAAACATAAACATATGTAAAGAATATACAGAAAGAATCAGGACAATGTTATAGCAGAGAATATATGAAATGCCAGTAAATTTGAACATTTCTGTAAAGGGGACCATTTCCTAGCTCCTAAAGTTGACCAAAACTGACACAAGAGGAAATCATTGAAGGTCATCATGTCTGCCCTTGGCATTCTTGGAACGCCCTGGCCTCAGAATGCAGCATCGGTAGTCCATGGTAACCTGCGGAGAGGGGGTGGGGCTGAAGGAGGTTGGAACACTGCCCTCACTGAGGGAGTGGGTGTGGCCATCTCCACTGTGACTGAACAAAGGGCAGGGGAGCAGGGGGCCCAGGGCAGGGCCCTCAGAGCCCGGCAGGACCAGGGGAGTGTCACAAGCATTTGGCCCAGGCCAAAGGGCGCCTTTTTTATCTGCACAGCTTCCCAAACACTCACATTTCCACTCAGGCCGCCCTCTTTGTTGAAGTGTGTGTGGAACGTGTCCTCGCAGTACACCTCGCTGCACAGCTAACCATAGGACTGGGCATCGTACATTCCTGCCAGGTGACCGAAGTTCGCAGGCAGATGGGTCACTTGGACCAACGCGGAGAGGCTCCTGCCCTGACCACAGGTCGACCACAGCCGCTGCCCCAGATCGGGGGTTGCAAAGCAGCCCTGTCTGAATCCCCTGCCTCTAGAGGGAGTATTGGACCAACACTTCTAAAAAATGGGGGCCTTGCGGGCAACTCATCGGAGGGACACAAAAAAATCTTTGCCGACTTTCTCCTGAAGCTTACGAGGGTTCACACTTAAGCCTTTTACAATGTCAGCTGTTTAGCTAAACATGAGCTCATGATCTAAATTTACACAATAATGAAGAAATCAGCTACAAGGGGAGACAATCAGCAAAAACAATCCATATGAGAATTAGTTTCCCAAGGCCACCCATCAGATGTTGGAATAATCAGGTGCAAGGCAGAATATATACATAAAACTGGAACTGGAACAAGGAACAAGGATGTTTTCAAAGACTGGTAGGATCTCTAAAACATTTGTAAAGTACATGTCATTGATAAAGCTAAATACTCAAAGGTTGTGTAATACAACAGATTAATCATTGAGAAGAGTGAAATTATGCTGTTTTGAAAACTATGGCAGGTCAGATTTTCTGCCTAATGATATAAGAAGATTTCTCTCAAAAATACACATTATTTCAAAGACTTATTGGCTGTGAAATAAGTTAAGGGTATTTCAAATGGCTTGTCTGCAAAGAAAGGTGAGATGTAGGGAATCACAGAAAGTCGAGGGGAAAATATGTCAATATATACATTGCTATATGGTGAACTAAGCCTTAGGCCAGCAACAATGGAGAGGACCTGACACTTAGAAACTTACAAGTAAGTTGGAATCTTCAAAAGTTCAAATCTTTATAAGTAAAAAGATTTATTAAAATGAATAACCAAGTGTTTTAATTGACATCAGATGATCCAAACAACAAACCCTGAGAACATAGAAAAAATATAAATAAAGATATGAGCAGAACTTAATACAACAGAAAACGTATAAAATTGAGGTGATTTAGTAAGTCCAAAGAATATTCTTTGAAAAGATTTAAAAGACACACTTTGATTAAGGAAAACAAAAACATAAGTAAAGAATATACAGAAAGAATCAGGACAATGTTATAGCAGAGAATATATGAAATGCCAGTAAATTTGAACATTTCTGTAAAGGGGACCATTTCCTAGCTCCTAAAGTTGACCAAAACTGACACAAGAGGAAATCATTGAAGGTCATCATGTCTGCCCTTGGCATTCTCGGAATGCCCTGGCCTCAGAATGCAGCATCGGTAGTCCATGGTAACCTGCGGAGAGGGGGCGGGGCTGAAGGAGGTTGGAACACTGCCCTCACTGAGGGAGTGGGTGTGGCCATCTCTGCTGTGACTGAACAAAGGGCAGGGGAGCAGGGGGCCCAGGGCAGGGCCCTCAGAGGCCAGCAGGCCCAGTGGTGTGTCACAAGCATTTGGCCCAGGCCAAAGGGCACCTTCTTTGTCCGCACAGCTTCCCAAACACTCACCTTTCCACTCAGGCCGCCCTCTTTGTTGAAGTGTGTGTGGAACGTGTCCTCGCAGTACACCTCGCTGCACAGCTAACCATAGGACTGGGCATCGTACCTTCCTGCCAGGTGACTGAAGTTCACAGGCAGATGGGTCCCTGGGACCAACGCAGAGAGGCTCCTGCCCTGACCACAGGTCGACCACAGCCGCTGCCTCCGATCGGGGGCCGCAAAGCAGCCCTGTCTGAATCCCCTGCCTCTAGAGGGAGTATTGGACCAACACTTCTAAAAAATGGGGTCCTTGCGGGCAACTCATCGGAGGGACAC
Source organism: Hyperoodon ampullatus (assembly GCF_949752795.1). Lineage (NCBI taxonomy): Eukaryota > Metazoa > Chordata > Mammalia > Artiodactyla > Ziphiidae > Hyperoodon > Hyperoodon ampullatus. Next base: position 95,559,607 of record NC_136919.1, read on the forward strand.
AAATAAATCGTTGCCGACTTTCTCCTGGAGCTTACGAGCGTTCACACTTAAGGCTTTTACAATGTCAGCTGTTTAGCTAAACATGAGCTCATCATCTAAATTTACACAATAATGAAGAAATCAGCTACAAGGGGAGACAATCAGCAAAAACAATCCATATGACAATTAGTTTCCCAAGGCCACCCATCAGATGTTGGAATAATCAGGTGCAAGGCAGAATATATACATAAAACTGGAACTGGAACAAGGAACAAGGATGTTTTCAAAGACTGGTAGGATCTCTAAAACATTTGTAAAGTACATGTCATTGATAAAGCTAAATACTCAAAGGTTGTGTAATACAACAGATTAATCATTGAGAAGAGTGAAATTATGCTGTTTTGAAAACTATGGCAGGTCAGATTTTCTGCCTAATGATATAAGAAGATTTCTCTCAAAAATACACATTATTTCAAAGACTTATTGGCTGTGAAATAAGTGAAGGGTATTTCAAATGGCTTGTCTGCAAAGAAAGGTGAGATGTAGGGAATCACAGAAAGTCGAGGGGAAAATATGTCAATATATACATTGCTATATGGTGAACTAAGCCTTAGGCCAGCAACAATGGAGAGGACCTGACCCTTAGAAACTTACAAGTAAGCTGGAATCTTCAAAAGTTCAAATCTTTATAAGTAAAAAATTTACTAAAATGAATAACCAAGTGTTTTAATTGACATCAGATGATCCAAACAACAAACCCTGAGAACATAGAAAAAATATAAATAAAGATATGAGCAGAACTTAATACAACAGAAAACGTATAAAATTGAGGTGATTTAGTAAGTCCAAAGAATATTCTTTGAAAAGATTTAAAAGACACACTTTGATTAAGGAAAACATAAACATATGTAAAGAATATACAGAAAGAATCAGGACAATGTTATAGCAGAGAATATATGAAATGCCAGTAAATTTGAACATTTCTGTAAAGGGGACCATTTCCTAGCTCCTAAAGTTGACCAAAACTGACACAAGAGGAAATCATTGAAGGTCATCATGTCTGCCCTTGGCATTCTTGGAACGCCCTGGCCTCAGAATGCAGCATGGGTAGTCCATGGTAACCTGCGGAGAGGGGGTGGGGCTGAAGGAGTTTGGAACACTGCCCTCACTGAGGGAGTGGGTGTGGCCATCTCTGCTGTGACTGAACAAAGGGCAGGGGAGCAGGGGGCCCAGGGCAGGGCCCTCAGAGCCCGGCAGGACCAGGGGAGTGTCACAAGCATTTGGCCCAGGCCAAAGGGCGCCTTCTTTGTCTGCACAGCTTCCCAAACACTCACATTTCCACTCAGGCCGCCCTCTTTGTTGAAGTGTGTGTGGAACGTGTCCTCACAGTACACCTCGCTGCACAGCTAACCATAGGACTGGGCATCGTACCTTCCTGCCAGGTGACCGAAGTTCGCAGGCAGATGGGTCACTGGGACCAACGCGGAGAGGCTCCTGCCCTGACCACAGGTCGACCACAGCCGCTGCCCCAGATCGGGGGTTGCAAAGCATCCCTGTCTGAATCCCCTGCCTCTAGAGGGAGTATTGGACCAACACTTCTAAAAAATGGGGGCCTTGCGGGCAACTCATCGGAGGGACACAAAAAAATCTTTGCCGACTTTCTCCTGAAGCTTACGAGCGTTCACACTTAAGCCTTTTACAATGTCAGCTGTTTAGCTAAACATGAGCTCATGATCTAAATTTACACAATAATGAAGAAATCAGCTACAAGGGGAGACAATCAGCAAAAACAATCAATATGAGAATTAGTTTCCCAAGGCCACCCATCAGATGTTGGAATAATCAGGTGCAAGGCAGAATATATACATAAAACTGGAACTGGAACAAGGAACAAGGGTGTTTTCAAAGACTGGTAGGATCTCTAAAACATTTGTAAAGTACATGTCATTGATAAAGCTAAATACTCAAAGGTTGTGTAATACAACAGATTAATCATTGAGAAGAGTGAAATTATGCTGTTTTGAAAACTATGGCAGGTCAGATTTTCTGCCTAATGATATAAGAAGATTTCTCTCAAAAATACACATTATTTCAAAGACTTATTGGCTGTGAAATAAGTGAAGGGTATTTCAAATGGCTTGTCTGCAAAGAAAGGTGAGATGTAGGGAATCACAGAAAGTCGAGGGGAAAATATGTCAATATATACATTGCTATATGGTGAACTAAGCCTTAGGCCAGCAACAATGGAGAGGACCTGACCCTTAGAAACTTACAAGTAAGCTGGAATCTTCAAAAGTTCAAATCTTTATAAGTAAAAAGATTTATTAAAATGAATAACCAAGTGTTTTAATTGACATCAGATGATCAAAACAACAAACCCTGAGAACATAGAAAAAAATATAAATAAAGATATGAGCAGAACTTAATACAACAGAAAACGTATAAAATTGAGGTGATTTAGTAAGTCCAAAGAATATTCTTTGAAAAGATTTAAAAGACACACTTTTTTTTTTTTTTTTTTTTTTTTTTTTTTTTTTTTTTTTTTTTTTTTTTTTTTTTTTTGCGGTAGGCGGGCCTCTCACTGCTGTGGCCTCTCCCGTTGCGGAGCACAGGCTCCGGACGCGCAGGCTCAGCGGCCATGGCTCACGGGCCCAGCCGCTCCGCTGCATGTGGGATCTTCCCGGACCGGGGCATGAACCCGTATCCTCTGCATCGGCAGGCGGACTCTCAACCACTGCGCCACCAGGGAAGCCCCTAAAAGACACACTTTGATTAAGGAAAACATAAACATATGTAAAGAATATACAGAAAGAATCAGGACAATGTTATAGCAGAGAATATATGAAATGCCAGTAAATTTGAACATTTCTGTAAAGGGGACCATTTCCTAGCTCCTAAAGTTGACCAAAACTGACACAAGAGGAAATCATTGAAGGTCATCATGTCTGCCCTTGGCATTCTTGGAACGCCCTGGCCTCAGAATGCAGCATCGGTAGTCCATGGTATCCTGCGGAGAGGGGGTGGGGCTGAAGGAGGTTGGAACACTGCCCTCACTGAGGGAGTGGGTGTGGCCATCTCCACTGTGACTGAACAAAGGGCAGGGGAGCAGGGGGCCCAGGGCAGGGCCCTCAGAGCCCGGCAGGACCAGGGGAGTGTCACAAGCATTTGGCCCAGGCCAAAGGGCGCCTTCTTTGTCTGCACAGCTTCCCAAACACTCACATTTCCACTCAGGCCGCCCTCTTTGTTGAAGTGTGTGTGGAACGTGTCCTCGCAGTACACCTCGCTGCACAGCTAACCATAGGACTGGGCATCGTACATTCCTGCCAGGTGACCGAAGTTCGCAGGCAGATGGGTCACTTGGACCAACGCGGAGAGGCTCCTGCCCTGACCACAGGTCGACCACAGCCGCTGCCCCAGATCAGGGGTTGCAAAGCAGCCCTGTCTGAATCCCCTGCCTCTAGAGGGAGTATTGGACCAACACTTCTAAAAAATGGGGGCCTTGCGGGCAACTCATCGGAGGGACACAAAAAAATCTTTGCCGACTTTCTCCTGAAGCTTACGAGGGTTCACACTTAAGCCTTTTACAATGTCAGCTGTTTAGCTAAACATGAGCTCATGATCTAAATTTACACAATAATGAAGAAATCAGCTACAAGGGGAGACAATCAGCAAAAACAATCCATATGAGAATTAGTTTCCCAAGGCCACCCATCAGATGTTGGAATAATCAGGTGCAAGGCAGAATATATACATAAAACTGGAACTGGAACAAGGAACAAGGATGTTTTCAAAGACTGGTAGGATCTCTAAAACATTTGTAAAGTACATGTCATTGATAAAGCTAAATACTCAAAGGTTGTGTAATACAACAGATTAATCATTGAGAAGAGTGAAATTATGCTGTTTTGAAAACTATGGCAGGTCAGATTTTCTGCCTAATGATATAAGAAGATTTCTCTCAAAAATACACATTATTTCAAAGACTTATTGGCTGTGAAATAAGTTAAGGGTATTTCAAATGGCTTGTCTGCAAAGAAAGGTGAGATGTAGGGAATCACAGAAAGTCGAGGGGAAAATATGTCAATATATACATTGCTATATGGTGAACTAAGCCTTAGGCCAGCAACAATGGAGAGGACCTGACACTTAGAAACTTACAAGTAAGTTGGAATCTTCAAAAGTTCAAATCTTTATAAGTAAAAAGATTTATTAAAATGAATAACCAAGTGTTTTAATTGACATCAGATGATCCAAACAACAAACCCTGAGAACATAGAAAAAATATAAATAAAGATATGAGCAGAACTTAATACAACAGAAAACGTATAAAATTGAGGTGATTTAGTAAGTCCAAAGAATATTCTTTGAAAAGATTTAAAAGACACACTTTGATTAAGGAAAACAAAAACATAAGTAAAGAATATACAGAAAGAATCAGGACAATGTTATAGCAGAGAATATATGAAATGCCAGTAAATTTGAACATTTCTGTAAAGGGGACCATTTCCTAGCTCCTAAAGTTGACCAAAACTGACACAAGAGGAAATCATTGAAGGTCATCATGTCTGCCCTTGGCATTCTCGGAATGCCCTGGCCTCAGAATGCAGCATCGGTAGTCCATGGTAACCTGCGGAGAGGGGGCGGGGCTGAAGGAGGTTGGAACACTGCCCTCACTGAGGGAGTGGGTGTGGCCATCTCTGCTGTGACTGAACAAAGGGCAGGGGAGCAGGGGGCCCAGGGCAGGGCCCTCAGAGGCCAGCAGGCCCAGTGGTGTGTCACAAGCATTTGGCCCAGGCCAAAGGGCACCTTCTTTGTCCGCACAGCTTCCCAAACACTCACCTTTCCACTCAGGCCGCCCTCTTTGTTGAAGTGTGTGTGGAACGTGTCCTCGCAGTACACCTCGCTGCACAGCTAACCATAGGACTGGGCATCGTACCTTCCTGCCAGGTGACTGAAGTTCACAGGCAGATGGGTCCCTGGGACCAACGCAGAGAGGCTCCTGCCCTGACCACAGGTCGACCACAGCCGCTGCCCCCGATCGGGGGCCGCAAAGCAGCCCTGTCTGAATCCCCTGCCTCTAGAGGGAGTATTGGACCAACACTTCTAAAAAATGGGGTCCTTGCGGGCAACTCATCGGAGGGACACAAATAAATCGTTGCCGACTTTCTCCTGGAGCTTACGAGCGTTCACACTTAAGCCTTTTACAATGTCAGCTGTTTAGCTAAACATGAGCTCATCATCTAAATTTACACAATAATGAAGAAATCAGCTACAAGGGGAGACAATCAGCAAAAACAATCCATATGACAATTAGTTTCCCAAGGCCATCCATCAGATGTTGGAATAATCAGGTGCAAGGCAGAATATATACATAAAACTGGAACTGGAACAAGGAACAAGGATGTTTTCAAAGACTGGTAGGATCTCTAAAACATTTGTAAAGTACATGTCATTGATAAAGCTAAATACTCAAAGGTTGTGTAATACAACAGATTAATCATTGAGAAGAGTGAAATTATGCTGTTTTGAAAACTATGGCAGGTCAGATTTTCTGCCTAATGATATAAGAAGATTTCTCTCAAAAATACACATTATTTCAAAGACTTATTGGCTGTGAAATAAGTGAAGGGTATTTCAAATGGCTTGTCTGCAAAGAAAGGTGAGATGTAGGGAATCACAGAAAGTCGAGGGGAAAATATGTCAATATATACATTGCTATATGGTGAACTAAGCCTTAGGCCAGCAACAATGGAGAGGACCTGACCCTTAGAAACTTACAAGTAAGCTGGAATCTTCAAAAGTTCAAATCTTTCTAAGTAAAAAGATTTACTAAAATGAATAACCAAGTGTTTTAATTGACATCAGATGATCCAAACAACAAACCCTGAGAACATAGAAAAAATATAAATAAAGATATGAGCAGAACTTAATACAACAGAAAACGTATAAAATTGAGGTGATTTAGTAAGTCCAAAGAATATTCTTTGAAAAGATTTAAAAGACACACTTTGATTAAGGAAAACATAAACATATGTAAAGAATATACAGAAAGAATCAGGACAATGTTATAGCAGAGAATATATGAAATGCCAGTAAATTTGAACATTTCTGTAAAGGGGACCATTTCCTAGCTCCTAAAGTTGACCAAAACTGACACAAGAGGAAATCATTGAAGGTCATCATGTCTGCCCTTGGCATTCTTGGAACGCCCTGGCCTCAGAATGCAGCATCGGTAGTCCATGGTAACCTGCGGAGAGGGGGTGGGGCTGAAGGAGGTTGGAACACTGCCCTCACTGAGGGAGTGGGTGTGGCCATCTCCACTGTGACTGAACAAAGGGCAGGGGAGCAGGGGGCCCAGGGCAGGGCCCTCAGAGCCCGGCAGGACCAGGGGAGTGTCACAAGCATTTGGCCCAGGCCAAAGGGCGCCTTCTTTGTCTGCACAGCTTCCCAAACACTCACATTTCCACTCAGGCCGCCCTCTTTGTTGAAGTGTGTGTGGAACGTGTCCTCGCAGTACACCTCGCTGCACAGCTAACCATAGGACTGGGCATCGTACATTCCTGCCAGGTGACCGAAGTTCGCAGGCAGATGGGTCACTTGGACCAACGCGGAGAGGCTCCTGCCCTGACCACAGGTCGACCACAGCCGCTGCCCCAGATCAGGGGTTGCAAAGCAGCCCTGTCTGAATCCCCTGCCTCTAGAGGGAGTATTGGACCAACACTTCTAAAAAATGGGGGCCTTGCGGGCAACTCATCGGAGGGACACAAAAAAATCTTTGCCGACTTTCTCCTGAAGCTTACGAGGGTTCACACTTAAGCCTTTTACAATGTCAGCTGTTTAGCTAAACATGAGCTCATGATCTAAATTTACACAATAATGAAGAAATCAGCTACAAGGGGAGACAATCAGCAAAAACAATCCATATGAGAATTAGTTTCCCAAGGCCACCCATCAGATGTTGGAATAATCAGGTGCAAGGCAGAATATATACATAAAACTGGAACTGGAACAAGGAACAAGGATGTTTTCAAAGACTGGTAGGATCTCTAAAACATTTGTAAAGTACATGTCATTGATAAAGCTAAATACTCAAAGGTTGTGTAATACAACAGATTAATCATTGAGAAGAGTGAAATTATGCTGTTTTGAAAACTATGGCAGGTCAGATTTTCTGCCTAATGATATAAGAAGATTTCTCTCAAAAATACACATTATTTCAAAGACTTATTGGCTGTGAAATAAGTTAAGGGTATTTCAAATGGCTTGTCTGCAAAGAAAGGTGAGATGTAGGGAATCACAGAAAGTCGAGGGGAAAATATGTCAATATATACATTGCTATATGGTGAACTAAGCCTTAGGCCAGCAACAATGGAGAGGACCTGACCCTTAGAAACTTACAAGTAAGCTGGAATCTTCAAAAGTTCAAATCTTTATAAGTAAAAAGATTTATTAAAATGAATAACCAAGTGTTTTAATTGACATCAGATGATCAAAACAACAAACCCTGAGAACATAGAAAAAAATATAAATAAAGATATGAGCAGAACTTAATACAACAGAAAACGTATAAAATTGAGGTGATTTAGTAAGTCCAAAGAATATTCTTTGAAAAGATTTAAAAGACACACTTTTTTTTTTTTTTTTTTTTTTTTTTTTTTTTTTTTTTTTTTTTTTTTTTTTTTTTTTTGCGGTAGGCGGGCCTCTCACTGCTGTGGCCTCTCCCGTTGCGGAGCACAGGCTCCGGACGCGCAGGCTCAGCGGCCATGGCTCACGGGCCCAGCCGCTCCGCTGCATGTGGGATCTTCCCGGACCGGGGCATGAACCCGTATCCTCTGCATCGGCAGGCGGACTCTCAACCACTGCGCCACCAGGGAAGCCCCTAAAAGACACACTTTGATTAAGGAAAACATAAACATATGTAAAGAATATACAGAAAGAATCAGGACAATGTTATAGCAGAGAATATATGAAATGCCAGTAAATTTGAACATTTCTGTAAAGGGGACCATTTCCTAGCTCCTAAAGTTGACCAAAACTGACACAAGAGGAAATCATTGAAGGTCATCATGTCTGCCCTTGGCATTCTTGGAACGCCCTGGCCTCAGAATGCAGCATCGGTAGTCCATGGTATCCTGCGGAGAGGGGGTGGGGCTGAAGGAGGTTGGAACACTGCCCTCACTGAGGGAGTGGGTGTGGCCATCTCCACTGTGACTGAACAAAGGGCAGGGGAGCAGGGGGCCCAGGGCAGGGCCCTCAGAGCCCGGCAGGACCAGGGGAGTGTCACAAGCATTTGGCCCAGGCCAAAGGGCGCCTTCTTTGTCTGCACAGCTTCCCAAACACTCACATTTCCACTCAGGCCGCCCTCTTTGTTGAAGTGTGTGTGGAACGTGTCCTCGCAGTACACCTCGCTGCACAGCTAACCATAGGACTGGGCATCGTACATTCCTGCCAGGTGACCGAAGTTCGCAGGCAGATGGGTCACTTGGACCAACGCGGAGAGGCTCCTGCCCTGACCACAGGTCGACCACAGCCGCTGCCCCAGATCAGGGGTTGCAAAGCAGCCCTGTCTGAATCCCCTGCCTCTAGAGGGAGTATTGGACCAACACTTCTAAAAAATGGGGGCCTTGCGGGCAACTCATCGGAGGGACACAAAAAAATCTTTGCCGACTTTCTCCTGAAGCTTACGAGGGTTCACACTTAAGCCTTTTACAATGTCAGCTGTTTAGCTAAACATGAGCTCATGATCTAAATTTACACAATAATGAAGAAATCAGCTACAAGGGGAGACAATCAGCAAAAACAATCCATATGAGAATTAGTTTCCCAAGGCCACCCATCAGATGTTGGAATAATCAGGTGCAAGGCAGAATATATACATAAAACTGGAACTGGAACAAGGAACAAGGATGTTTTCAAAGACTGGTAGGATCTCTAAAACATTTGTAAAGTACATGTCATTGATAAAGCTAAATACTCAAAGGTTGTGTAATACAACAGATTAATCATTGAGAAGAGTGAAATTATGCTGTTTTGAAAACTATGGCAGGTCAGATTTTCTGCCTAATGATATAAGAAGATTTCTCTCAAAAATACACATTATTTCAAAGACTTATTGGCTGTGAAATAAGTTAAGGGTATTTCAAATGGCTTGTCTGCAAAGAAAGGTGAGATGTAGGGAATCACAGAAAGTCGAGGGGAAAATATGTCAATATATACATTGCTATATGGTGAACTAAGCCTTAGGCCAGCAACAATGGAGAGGACCTGACACTTAGAAACTTACAAGTAAGTTGGAATCTTCAAAAGTTCAAATCTTTATAAGTAAAAAGATTTATTAAAATGAATAACCAAGTGTTTTAATTGACATCAGATGATCCAAACAACAAACCCTGAGAACATAGAAAAAATATAAATAAAGATATGAGCAGAACTTAATACAACAGAAAACGTATAAAATTGAGGTGATTTAGTAAGTCCAAAGAATATTCTTTGAAAAGATTTAAAAGACACACTTTGATTAAGGAAAACAAAAACATAAGTAAAGAATATACAGAAAGAATCAGGACAATGTTATAGCAGAGAATATATGAAATGCCAGTAAATTTGAACATTTCTGTAAAGGGGACCATTTCCTAGCTCCTAAAGTTGACCAAAACTGACACAAGAGGAAATCATTGAAGGTCATCATGTCTGCCCTTGGCATTCTCGGAATGCCCTGGCCTCAGAATGCAGCATCGGTAGTCCATGGTAACCTGCGGAGAGGGGGCGGGGCTGAAGGAGGTTGGAACACTGCCCTCACTGAGGGAGTGGGTGTGGCCATCTCTGCTGTGACTGAACAAAGGGCAGGGGAGCAGGGGGCCCAGGGCAGGGCCCTCAGAGGCCAGCAGGCCCAGTGGTGTGTCACAAGCATTTGGCCCAGGCCAAAGGGCACCTTCTTTGTCCGCACAGCTTCCCAAACACTCACCTTTCCACTCAGGCCGCCCTCTTTGTTGAAGTGTGTGTGGAACGTGTCCTCGCAGTACACCTCGCTGCACAGCTAACCATAGGACTGGGCATCGTACCTTCCTGCCAGGTGACTGAAGTTCACAGGCAGATGGGTCCCTGGGACCAACGCAGAGAGGCTCCTGCCCTGACCACAGGTCGACCACAGCCGCTGCCCCCGATCGGGGGCCGCAAAGCAGCCCTGTCTGAATCCCCTGCCTCTAGAGGGAGTATTGGACCAACACTTCTAAAAAATGGGGTCCTTGCGGGCAACTCATCGGAGGGACACAAATAAATCGTTGCCGACTTTCTCCTGGAGCTTACGAGCGTTCACACTTAAGCCTTTTACAATGTCAGCTGTTTAGCTAAACATGAGCTCATCATCTAAATTTACACAATAATGAAGAAATCAGCTACAAGGGGAGACAATCAGCAAAAACAATCCATATGACAATTAGTTTCCCAAGGCCATCCATCAGATGTTGGAATAATCAGGTGCAAGGCAGAATATATACATAAAACTGGAACTGGAACAAGGAACAAGGATGTTTTCAAAGACTGGTAGGATCTCTAAAACATTTGTAAAGTACATGTCATTGATAAAGCTAAATACTCAAAGGTTGTGTAATACAACAGATTAATCATTGAGAAGAGTGAAATTATGCTGTTTTGAAAACTATGGCAGGTCAGATTTTCTGCCTAATGATATAAGAAGATTTCTCTCAAAAATACACATTATTTCAAAGACTTATTGGCTGTGAAATAAGTGAAGGGTATTTCAAATGGCTTGTCTGCAAAGAAAGGTGAGATGTAGGGAATCACAGAAAGTCGAGGGGAAAATATGTCAATATATACATTGCTATATGGTGAACTAAGCCTTAGGCCAGCAACAATGGAGAGGACCTGACCCTTAGAAACTTACAAGTAAGCTGGAATCTTCAAAAGTTCAAATCTTTCTAAGTAAAAAGATTTACTAAAATGAATAACCAAGTGTTTTAATTGACATCAGATGATCCAAACAACAAACCCTGAGAACATAGAAAAAATATAAATAAAGATATGAGCAGAACTTAATACAACAGAAAACGTATAAAATTGAGGTGATTTAGTAAGTCCAAAGAATATTCTTTGAAAAGATTTAAAAGACACACTTTGATTAAGGAAAACATAAACATATGTAAAGAATATACAGAAAGAATCAGGACAATGTTATAGCAGAGAATATATGAAATGCCAGTAAATTTGAACATTTCTGTAAAGGGGACCATTTCCTAGCTCCTAAAGTTGACCAAAACTGACACAAGAGGAAATCATTGAAGGTCATCATGTCTGCCCTTGGCATTCTTGGAACGCCCTGGCCTCAGAATGCAGCATCGGTAGTCCATGGTAACCTGCGGAGAGGGGGTGGGGCTGAAGGAGGTTGGAACACTGCCCTCACTGAGGGAGTGGGTGTGGCCATCTCCACTGTGACTGAACAAAGGGCAGGGGAGCAGGGGGCCCAGGGCAGGGCCCTCAGAGCCCGGCAGGACCAGGGGAGTGTCACAAGCATTTGGCCCAGGCCAAAGGGCGCCTTCTTTGTCTGCACAGCTTCCCAAACACTCACATTTCCACTCAGGCCGCCCTCTTTGTTGAAGTGTGTGTGGAACGTGTCCTCGCAGTACACCTCGCTGCACAGCTAACCATAGGACTGGGCATCGTACATTCCTGCCAGGTGACCGAAGTTCGCAGGCAGATGGGTCACTTGGACCAACGCGGAGAGGCTCCTGCCCTGACCACAGGTCGACCACAGCCGCTGCCCCAGATCAGGGGTTGCAAAGCAGCCCTGTCTGAATCCCCTGCCTCTAGAGGGAGTATTGGACCAACACTTCTAAAAAATGGGGGCCTTGCGGGCAACTCATCGGAGGGACACAAAAAAATCTTTGCCGACTTTCTCCTGAAGCTTACGAGGGTTCACACTTAAGCCTTTTACAATGTCAGCTGTTTAGCTAAACATGAGCTCATGATCTAAATTTACACAATAATGAAGAAATCAGCTACAAGGGGAGACAATCAGCAAAAACAATCCATATGAGAATTAGTTTCCCAAGGCCACCCATCAGATGTTGGAATAATCAGGTGCAAGGCAGAATATATACATAAAACTGGAACTGGAACAAGGAACAAGGATGTTTTCAAAGACTGGTAGGATCTCTAAAACATTTGTAAAGTACATGTCATTGATAAAGCTAAATACTCAAAGGTTGTGTAATACAACAGATTAATCATTGAGAAGAGTGAAATTATGCTGTTTTGAAAACTATGGCAGGTCAGATTTTCTGCCTAATGATATAAGAAGATTTCTCTCAAAAATACACATTATTTCAAAGACTTATTGGCTGTGAAATAAGTTAAGGGTATTTCAAATGGCTTGTCTGCAAAGAAAGGTGAGATGTAGGGAATCACAGAAAGTCGAGGGGAAAATATGTCAATATATACATTGCTATATGGTGAACTAAGCCTTAGGCCAGCAACAATGGAGAGGACCTGACACTTAGAAACTTACAAGTAAGTTGGAATCTTCAAAAGTTCAAATCTTTATAAGTAAAAAGATTTATTAAAATGAATAACCAAGTGTTTTAATTGACATCAGATGATCCAAACAACAAACCCTGAGAACATAGAAAAAATATAAATAAAGATATGAGCAGAACTTAATACAACAGAAAACGTATAAAATTGAGGTGATTTAGTAAGTCCAAAGAATATTCTTTGAAAAGATTTAAAAGACACACTTTGATTAAGGAAAACAAAAACATAAGTAAAGAATATACAGAAAGAATCAGGACAATGTTATAGCAGAGAATATATGAAATGCCAGTAAATTTGAACATTTCTGTAAAGGGGACCATTTCCTAGCTCCTAAAGTTGACCAAAACTGACACAAGAGGAAATCATTGAAGGTCATCATGTCTGCCCTTGGCATTCTCGGAATGCCCTGGCCTCAGAATGCAGCATCGGTAGTCCATGGTAACCTGCGGAGAGGGGGCGGGGCTGAAGGAGGTTGGAACACTGCCCTCACTGAGGGAGTGGGTGTGGCCATCTCTGCTGTGACTGAACAAAGGGCAGGGGAGCAGGGGGCCCAGGGCAGGGCCCTCAGAGGCCAGCAGGCCCAGTGGTGTGTCACAAGCATTTGGCCCAGGCCAAAGGGCACCTTCTTTGTCCGCACAGCTTCCCAAACACTCACCTTTCCACTCAGGCCGCCCTCTTTGTTGAAGTGTGTGTGGAACGTGTCCTCGCAGTACACCTCGCTGCACAGCTAACCATAGGACTGGGCATCGTACCTTCCTGCCAGGTGACTGAAGTTCACAGGCAGATGGGTCCCTGGGACCAACGCAGAGAGGCTCCTGCCCTGACCACAGGTCGACCACAGCCGCTGCCCCCGATCGGGGGCCGCAAAGCAGCCCTGTCTGAATCCCCTGCCTCTAGAGGGAGTATTGGACCAACACTTCTAAAAAATGGGGTCCTTGCGGGCAACTCATCGGAGGGACACAAATAAATCGTTGCCGACTTTCTCCTGGAGCTTACGAGCGTTCACACTTAAGCCTTTTACAATGTCAGCTGTTTAGCTAAACATGAGCTCATCATCTAAATTTACACAATAATGAAGAAATCAGCTACAAGGGGAGACAATCAGCAAAAACAATCCATATGACAATTAGTTTCCCAAGGCCATCCATCAGATGTTGGAATAATCAGGTGCAAGGCAGAATATATACATAAAACTGGAACTGGAACAAGGAACAAGGATGTTTTCAAAGACTGGTAGGATCTCTAAAACATTTGTAAAGTACATGTCATTGATAAAGCTAAATAATCAAAGGTTGTGTAATACAACAGATTAATCATTGAGAAGAGTGAAATTATGCTGTTTTGAAAACTATGGCAGGTCAGATTTTCTGCCTAATGATATAAGAAGATTTCTCTCAAAAATACACATTATTTCAAAGACTTATTGGCTGTGAAATAAGTGAAGGGTATTTCAAATGGCTTGTCTGCAAAGAAAGGTGAGATGTAGGGAATGACAGAAAGTCGAGGGGAAAATATGTCAATATATACATTGCTATATGGTGAACTAAGCCTTAGGCCAGCAACAATGGAGAGGACCTGACCCTTAGAAACTTACAAGTAAGCTGGAATCTTCAAAAGTTCAAATCTTTCTAAGTAAAAAGATTTACTAAAATGAATAACCAAGTGTTTTAATTGACATCAGATGATCCAAACAACAAACCCTGAGAACATAGAAAAAATATAAATAAAGATATGAGCAGAACTTAATACAACAGAAAACGTATAAAATTGAGGTGATTTAGTAAGTCCAAAGAATATTCTTTGAAAAGATTTAAAAGACACACTTTGATTAAGGAAAACATAAACATATGTAAAGAATATACAGAAAGAATCAGGACAATGTTATAGCAGAGAATATATGAAATGCCAGTAAATTTGAACATTTCTGTAAAGGGGACCATTTCCTAGCTCCTAAAGTTGACCAAAACTGACACAAGAGGAAATCATTGAAGGTCATCATGTCTGCCCTTGGCATTCTTGGAACGCCCTGGCCTCAGAATGCAGCATCGGTAGTCCATGGTAACCTGTGGAGAGGGGGTGGGGCTGAAGGAGGTTGGAACACTGCCCTCACTGAGGGAGTGGGTGTGGCCATCTCTGCTGTGACTGAACAAAGGGCAGGGGAGCAGGGGGCCCAGGGCAGGGCCCTCAGAGACCGGCAGGACCAGGGGAGTGTCACAAGCATTTGGCCCAGGCCAAAGGGCGCCTTCTTTGTCTGCACAGCTTCCCAAACACTCACATTTCCACTCAGGCCGCCCTCTTTGTTGAAGTGTGTGTGGAACGTGTCCTCGCAGTACACCTCGCTGCACAGCTAACCATAGGACTGGGCATCGTACCTTCCTGCCAGGTGACCGAAGTTCGCACGCAGATGGGTCACTGGGACCAACGCGGAGAGGCTCCTGCCCTGACCACAGGTCGACCACAGCCGCTGCCCCAGATCGGGGGTTGCAAAGCATCCCTGTCTGAATCCCCTGCCTCTAGAGGGAGTATTGGACCAACACTTCTAAAAAATGGGGGCCTTGCGGGCAACTCATCGGAGGGACACAAAAAAATCTTTGCCGACTTTCTCCTGAAGCTTAAAGCGTTCACACTTAAGCCTTTTACAATGTCAGCTGTTTAGCTAAACATGAGCTCATGATATAAATTTACACAATAATGAAGAAATCAGCTACAAGGGGAGACAATCAGCAAAAACAATCCATATGAGAATTAGTTTCCCAAGGCCACCCATCAGATGTTGGAATAATCAGGTGCAAGGCAGAATATATACATAAAACTGGAACTGGAACAAGGAACAAGGATGTTTTCAAAGACTGGTAGGATCTCTAAAACATTTGTAAAGTACATGTCATTGATAAAGCTAAATACTCAAAGGTTGTGTAATACAACAGATTAATCATTGAGAAGAGTGAAATTATGCTGTTTTGAAAACTATGGCAGGTCAGATTTTCTGCCTAATGATATAAGAAGATTTCTCTCAAAAATACACATTATTTCAAAGACTTATTGGCTGTGAAATAAGTGAAGGGTATTTCAAATGGCTTGTCTGCAAAGAAAGGTGAGATGTAGGGAATCACAGAAAGTCGAGGGGAAAATATGTCAATATATACATTGCTATATGGTGAACTAAGCCTTAGGCCAGCAACAATGGAGAGGACCTGACCCTTAGAAACTTACAAGTAAGCTGGAATCTTCAAAAGTTCAAATCTTTATAAGTAAAAAGATTTATTAAAATGAATAACCAAGTGTTTTAATTGACATCAGATGATCAAAACAACAAACCCTGAGAACATAGAAAAAAATATAAATAAAGATATGAGCAGAACTTAATACAACAGAAAACGTATAAAATTGAGGTGATTTAGTAAGTCCAAAGAATATTCTTTGAAAAGATTTAAAAGACACACTTTGATTAAGGAAAACATAAACATATGTAAAGAATATACAGAAAGAATCAGGACAATGTTATAGCAGAGAATATATGAAATGCCAGTAAATTTGAACATTTCTGTAAAGGGGACCATTTCCTAGCTCCTAAAGTTGACCAAAACTGACACAAGAGGAAATCATTGAAGGTCATCATGTCTGCCCTTGGCATTCTTGGAACGCCCTGGCCTCAGAATGCAGCATCGGTAGTCCATGGTAACCTGCGGAGAGGGGGTGGGGCTGAAGGAGGTTGGAACACTGCCCTCACTGAGGGAGTGGGTGTGGCCATCTCTGCTGTGACTGAACAAAGGGCAGGGGAGCAGGGGGCCCAGGGCAGGGCCCTCAGAGCCCGGCAGGACCAGGGGAGTGTCACAAGCATTTGGCCCAGGCCAAAGGGCGCCTTCTTTGTCTGCACAGCTTCCCAAACACTCACATTTCCACTCAGGCCGCCCTCTTTGTTGAAGTGTGTGTGGAACGTGTCCTCACAGTACACCTCGCTGCACAGCTAACCATAGGACTGGGCATCGTACCTTCCTGCCAGGTGACCGAAGTTCGCAGGCAGATGGGTCACTGGGACCAACGCGGAGAGGCTCCTGCCCTGACCACAGGTCGACCACAGCCGCTGCCCCAGATCGGGGGTTGCAAAGCAGCCCTGTCTGAATCCCCTGCCTCTAGAGGGAGTATTGGACCAACACTTCTAAAAAATGGGGGCCTTGCGGGCAACTCATCGGAGGGACACAAAAAAATCTTTGCCGACTTTCTCCTGAAGCTTACGAGCGTTCACACTTAAGCCTTTTACAATGTCAGCTGTTTAGCTAAACATGAGCTCATGATCTAAATTTACACAATAATGAAGAAATCAGCTACAAGGGGAGACAATCAGCAAAAACAATCAATATGAGAATTAGTTTCCCAAGGCCACCCATCAGATGTTGGAATAATCAGGTGCAAGGCAGAATATATACATAAAACTGGAACTGGAACAAGGAACAAGGATGTTTTCAAAGACTGGTAGGATCTCTAAAACATTTGTAAAGTACATGTCATTGATAAAGCTAAATACTCAAAGGTTGTGTAATACAACAGATTAATCATTGAGAAGAGTGAAATTATGCTGTTTTGAAAACTATGGCAGGTCAGATTTTCTGCCTAATGATATAAGAAGATTTCTCTCAAAAGTACACATTATTTCAAAGACTTATTGGCTGTGAAATAAGTGAAGGGTATTTCAAATGGCTTGTCTGCAAAGAAAGGTGAGATGTAGGGAATCACAGAAAGTCGAGGGGAAAATATGTCAATATATACATTGCTATATGGTGAACTAAGCCTTAGGCCAGCAACAATGGAGAGGACCTGACCCTTAGAAACTTACAAGTAAGCTGGAATCTTCAAAAGTTCAAATCTTTATAAGTAAAAAGATTTATTAAAATGAATAACCAAGTGTTTTAATTGACATCAGATGATCAAAACAACAAACCCTGAGAACATAGAAAAAAATATAAATAAAGATATGAGCAGAACTTAATACAACAGAAAACGTATAAAATTGAGGTGATTTAGTAAGTCCAAAGAATATTCTTTGAAAAGATTTAAAAGACACACTTTGATTAAGGAAAACATAAACATATGTAAAGAATATACAGAAAGAATCAGGACAATGTTATAGCAGAGAATATATGAAATGCCAGTAAATTTGAACATTTCTGTAAAGGGGACCATTTCCTAGCTCCTAAAGTTGACCAAAACTGACACAAGAGGAAATCATTGAAGGTCATCATGTCTGCCCTTGGCATTCTTGGAACGCCCTGGCCTCAGAATGCAGCATCGGTAGTCCATGGTAACCTGCGGAGAGGGGGTGGGGCTGAAGGAGGTTGGAACACTGCCCTCACTGAGGGAGTGGGTGTGGCCATCTCCGCTGTGACTGAACAAAGGGCAGGGGAGCAGGGGGCCCAGGGCAGGGCCCTCAGAGCCCGGCAGGACCAAGGGAGTGTCACAAGCATTTGGCCCAGGCCAAAGGGCGCCTTCTTTGTCTGCACAGCTTCCCAAACACTCACATTTCCACTCAGGCCGCCCTCTTTGTTGAAGTGTGTGTGGAACGTGTCCTCACAGTACACCTCGCTGCACAGCTAACCATAGGACTGGGCATCGTACCTTCCTGCCAGGTGACCGAAGTTCGCAGGCAGATGGGTCACTGGGACCAACGCGGAGAGGCTCCTGCCCTGACCACAGGTCGACCACAGCCGCTGCCCCAGATCGGGGGTTGCAAAGCAGCCCTGTCTGAATCCCCTGCCTCTAGAGGGAGTATTGGACCAACACTTCTAAAAAATGGGGGCCTTGCGGGCAACTCATCGGAGGGACACAAAAAAATATTTGCCGACTTTCTCCTGAAGCTTATGAGCGTTCACACTTAAGCCTTTTACAGTGTCAGCTGTTTAGCTAAACATGAGCTCATGATCTAAATTTACACAATAATGAAGAAATCAGCTACAAGGGGAGACAATCAGCAAAAACAATCAATATGAGAATTACTTTCCCAAGGCCACCCATCAGATGTTGGAATAATCAGGTGCAAGGCAGAATATATACATAAAACTGGAACTGGAACAAGGAACAAGGATGTTTTCAAAGACTGGTAGGATCTCTAAAACATTTGTAAAGTACATGTCATTGATAAAGCTAAATACTCAAAGGTTGTGTAATACAACAGATTAATCATTGAGAAGAGTGAAATTATGCTGTTTTGAAAACTATGGCAGGTCAGATTTTCTGCCTAATGATATAAGAAGATTTCTCTCAAAAATACACATTATTTCAAAGACTTATTGGCTGTGAAATAAGTGAAGGGTATTTCAAATGGCTTGTCTGCAAAGAAGGGTGAGATGTAGGGAATCACAGAAAGTCGAGGGGAAAATATGTCAATATATACATTGCTATATGGTGAACTAAGCCTTAGGCCAGCAACAATGGAGAGGACCTGACCCTTAGAAACTTACAAGTAAGTTGGAATCTTCAAAAGTTCAAATCTTTATAAGTAAAAAGATTTATTAAAATGAATAACCAAGTGTTTTAATTGACATCAGATGATCAAAACAACAAACCCTGAGAACATAGAAAAAATATAAATAAAGATATGAGCAGAACTTAATACAACAGAAAACGTATAAAATTGAGGTGATTTAGTAAGTCCAAAGAATATTCTTTGAAAAGATTTAAAAGACACACTTTGATTAAGGAAAACAAAAACATAAGTAAAGAATATACAGAAAGAATCAGGACAATGTTATAGCAGAGAATATATGAAATGCCAGTAAATTTGAACATTTCTGTAAAGGGGACCATTTCCTAGCTCCTAAAGTTGACCAAAACTGACACAAGAGGAAATCATTGAAGGTCATCATGTCTGCCCTTGGCATTCTCGGAATGCCCTGGCCTCAGAATGCAGCATCGGTAGTCCATGGTAACCTGCGGAGAGGGGGCGGGGCTGAAGGAGGTTGGAACACTGCCCTCACTGAGGGAGTGGGTGTGGCCATCTCTGCTGTGACTGAACAAAGGGCAGGGGAGCAGGGGGCCCAGGGCAGGGCCCTCAGAGGCCAGCAGGCCCAGTGGTGTGTCACAAGCATTTGGCCCAGGCCAAAGGGCACCTTCTTTGTCCGCACAGCTTCCCAAACACTCACCTTTCCACTCAGGCCGCCCTCTTTGTTGAAGTGTGTGTGGAACGTGTCCTCGCAGTACACCTCGCTGCACAGCTAACCATAGGACTGGGCATCGTACCTTCCTGCCAGGTGACTGAAGTTCACAGGCAGATGGGTCCCTGGGACCAACGCAGAGAGGCTCCTGCCCTGACCACAGGTCGACCACAGCCGCTGCCCCCGATCGGGGGCCGCAAAGCAGCCCTGTCTGAATCCCCTGCCTCTAGAGGGAGTATTGGACCAACACTTCTAAAAAATGGGGTCCTTGCGGGCAACTCATCGGAGGGACACAAATAAATCGTTGCCGACTTTCTCCTGGAGCTTACGAGCGTTCACACTTAAGCCTTTTACAATGTCAGCTGTTTAGCTAAACATGAGCTCATGATCTAAATTTACACAATAATGAAGAAATCAGCTACAAGGGGAGACAATCAGCAAAAACAATCCATATGAGAATTAGTTTCCCAAGGCCATCCATCAGATGTTGGAATAATCAGGTGCAAGGCAGAATATATACATAAAACTGGAACTGGAACAAGGAACAAGGATGTTTTCAAAGACTGGTAGGATCTCTAAAACATTTGTAAAGTACATGTCATTGATAAAGCTAAATACTCAAAGGTTGTGTAATACAACAGATTAATCATTGAGAAGAGTGAAATTATGCTGTTTTGAAAACTATGGCAGGTCAGATTTTCTGCCTAATGATATAAGAAGATTTCTCTCAAAAATACACATTATTTCAAAGACTTATTGGCTGTGAAATAAGTGAAGGGTATTTCAAATGGCTTGTCTGCAAAGAAAGGTGAGATGTAGGGAATCACAGAAAGTCGAGGGGAAAATATGTCAATATATACATTGCTATATGGTGAACTAAGCCTTAGGCCAGCAACAATGGAGAGGACCTGACCCTTAGAAACTTACAAGTAAGCTGGAATCTTCAAAAGTTCAAATCTTTATAAGTAAAAAGATTTACTAAAATGAATAACCAAGTGTTTTAATTGACATCAGATGATCCAAACAACAAACCCTGAGAACATAGAAAAAATATAAATAAAGATATGAGCAGAACTTAATACAACAGAAAACGTATAAAATTGAGGTGATTTAGTAAGTCCAAAGAATATTCTTTGAAAAGATTTAAAAGACACACTTTGATTAAGGAAAACATAAACATATGTAAAGAATATACAGAAAGAATCAGGACAATGTTATAGCAGAGAATATATGAAATGCCAGTAAATTTGAACATTTCTGTAAAGGGGACCATTTCCTAGCTCCTAAAGTTGACCAAAACTGACACAAGAGGAAATCATTGAAGGTCATCATGTCTGCCCTTGGCATTCTTGGAACGCCCTGGCCTCAGAATGCAGCATCGGTAGTCCATGGTAACCTGCGGAGAGGGGGTGGGGCTGAAGGAGGTTGGAACACTGCCCTCACTGAGGGAGTGGGTGTGGCCATCTCCACTGTGACGGAACAAAGGGCAGGGGAGCAGGGGGCCCAGGGCAGGGCCCTCAGAGCCCGGCAGGACCAGGGGAGTGTCACAAGCATTTGGCCCAGGCCAAAGGGCGCCTTCTTTGTCTGCACAGCTTCCCAAACACTCACATTTCCACTCAGGCCGCCCTCTTTGTTGAAGTGTGTGTGGAACGTGTCCTCGCAGTACACCTCGCTGCACAGCTAACCATAGGACTGGGCATCGTACCTTCCTGCCAGGTGACCGAAGTTCGCAGGCAGATGGGTCACTGGGACCAACGCGGAGAGGCTCCTGCCCTGACCACAGGTCGACCACAGCCGCTGCCCCAGATCGGGGGTTGCAAAGCAGCCCTGTCTGAATCCCCTGCCTCTAGAGGGAGTATTGGACCAACACTTCTAAAAAATGGGGTCCTTGCGGGCAACTCATCGGAGGGACACAAAAAAATCTTTGCCGACTTTCTCCTGAAGCTTACGAGCGTTCACACTTAAGCCTTTTACAATGTCAGCTGTTTAGCTAAACATGAGCTCATGATCTAAATTTACACAATAATGAAGAAATCAGCTACAAGGGGAGACAATCAGCAAAAACAATCAATATGAGAATTAGTTTCCCAAGGCCACCCATCAGATGTTGGAATAATCAGGTGCAAGGCAGAATATATACATAAAACTGGAACTGGAACAAGGAACAAGGATGTTTTCAAAGACTGGTAGGATCTCTAAAACATTTGTAAAGTACATGTCATTGATAAAGCTAAATACTCAAAGGTTGTGTAATACAACAGATTAATCATTGAGAAGAGTGAAATTATGCTGTTTTGAAAACTATGGCAGGTCAGATTTTCTGCCTAATGATATAAGAAGATTTCTCTCAAAAATACACATTATTTCAAAGACTTATTGGCTGTGAAATAAGTGAAGGGTATTTCAAATGGCTTGTCTGCAAAGAAAGGTGAGATGTAGGGAATCACAGAAAGTCGAGGGGAAAATATGTCAATATATACATTGCTATATGGTGAACTAAGCCTTAGGCCAGCAACAATGGAGAGGACCTGACCCTTAGAAACTTACAAGTAAGCTGGAATCTTCAAAAGTTCAAATCTTTATAAGTAAAAAGATTTATTAAAATGAATAACCAAGTGTTTTAATTGACATCAGATGATCAAAACAACAAACCCTGAGAACATAGAAAAAATATAAATAAAGATATGAGCAGAACTTAATACAACAGAAAACGTATAAAATTGAGGTGATTTAGTAAGTCCAAAGAATATTCTTTGAAAAGATTTAAAAGACACACTTTGATTAAGGAAAACATAAACATATGTAAAGAATATACAGAAAGAATCAGGACAATGTTATAGCAGAGAATATATGAAATGCCAGTAAATTTGAACATTTCTGTAAAGGGGACCATTTCCTAGCTCCTAAAGTTGACCAAAACTGACACAAGAGGAAATCATTGAAGGTCATCATGTCTGCCCTTGGCATTCTTGGAACGCCCTGGCCTCAGAATGCAGCATCGGTAGTCCATGGTAACCTGCGGAGAGGGGGTGGGGCTGAAGGAGGTTGGAACACTGCCCTCACTGAGGGAGTGGGTGTGGCCATCTCTGCTGTGACTGAACAAAGGGCAGGGGAGCAGGGGGCCCAGGGCAGGGCCCTCAGAGCCCGGCAGGACCAGGGGAGTGTCACAAGCATTTGGCCCAGGCCAAAGGGCGCCTTCTTTGTCTGCACAGCTTCCCAAACACTCACATTTCCACTCAGGCCGCCCTCTTTGTTGAAGTGTGTGTGGAACGTGTCCTCGCAGTACACCTCGCTGCACAGCTAACCATAGGACTGGGCATCGTACCTTCCTGCCAGGTGACCGAAGTTCGCAGGCAGATGGGTCACTGGGACCAACGCGGAGAGGCTCCTGCCCTGACCACAGGTCGACCACAGCCGCTGCCCCAGATCGGGGGTTGCAAAGCAGCCCTGTCTGAATCCCCTGCCTCTAGAGGGAGTATTGGACCAACACTTCTAAAAAATGGGGTCCTTGCGGGCAACTCATTGGAGGGACACAAAAAAATCTTTGCCGACTTTCTCCTGAAGCTTACGAGCGTTCACACTTAAGCCTTTTACAATGTCAGCTGTTTAGCTAAACATGAGCTCATGATCTAAATTTACACAATAATGAAGAAATCAGCTACAAGGGGAGACAATCAGCAAAAACAATCCATATGAGAATTAGTTTCCCAAGGCCACCCATCAGATGTTGGAATAATCAGGTGCAAGGCAGAATATATACATAAAACTGGAACTGGAACAAGGAACAAGGATGTTTTCAAAGACTGGTAGGATCTCTAAAACATTTGTAAAGTACATGTCATTGATAAAGCTAAATACTCAAAGGTTGTGTAATACAACAGATTAATCATTGAGAAGAGTGAAATTATGCTGTTTTGAAAACTATGGCAGGTCAGATTTTCTGCCTAATGATATAAGAAGATTTCTCTCAAAAATACACATTATTTCAAAGACTTATTGGCTGTGAAATAAGTGAAGGGTATTTCAAATGGCTTGTCTGCAAAGAAAGGTGAGATGTAGGGAATCACAGAAAGTCGAGGGGAAAATATGTCAATATATACATTGCTATATGGTGAACTAAGCCTTAGGCCAGCAACAATGGAGAGGACCTGACCCTTAGAAACTTACAAGTAAGCTGGAATCTTCAAAAGTTCAAATCTTTCTAAGTAAAAAGATTTACTAAAATGAATAACCAAGTGTTTTAATTGACATCAGATGATCCAAACAACAAACCCTGAGAACATAGAAAAAATATAAATAAAGATATGAGCAGAACTTAATACAACAGAAAACGTATAAAATTGAGGTGATTTAGTAAGTCCAAAGAATATTCTTTGAAAAGATTTAAAAGACACACTTTGATTAAGGAAAACATAAACATATGTAAAGAATATACAGAAAGAATCAGGACAATGTTATAGAAGAGAATATATGAAATGCCAGTAAATTTGAACATTTCTGTAAAGGGGACCATTTCCTAGCTCCTAAAGTTGACCAAAACTGACACAAGAGGAAATCATTGAAGGTCATCATGTCTGCCCTTGGCATTCTTGGAACGCCCTGGCCTCAGAATGCAGCATCGGTAGTCCATGGTAACCTGTGGAGAGGGGGTGGGGCTGAAGGAGGTTGGAACACTGCCCTCACTGAGGGAGTGGGTGTGGCCATCTCTGCTGTGACTGAACAAAGGGCAGGGGAGCAGGGGGCCCAGGGCAGGGCCCTCAGAGCCCGGCAGGACCAGGGGAGTGTCACAAGCATTTGGCCCAGGCCAAAGGGCGCCTTCTTTGTCTGCACAGCTTCCCAAACACTCACATTTCCACTCAGGCCGCCCTCTTTGTTGAAGTGTGTGTGGAACGTGTCCTCGCAGTACACCTCGCTGCACAGCTAACCATAGGACTGGGCATCGTACCTTCCTGCCAGGTGACCGAAGTTCGCACGCAGATGGGTCACTGGGACCAACGCGGAGAGGCTCCTGCCCTGACCACAGGTCGACCACAGCCGCTGCCCCAGATCGGGGGTTGCAAAGCATCCCTGTCTGAATCCCCTGCCTCTAGAGGGAGTATTGGACCAACACTTCTAAAAAATGGGGGCCTTGCGGGCAACTCATCGGAGGGACAAAAAAAAATCTTTGCCGACTTTCTCCTGAAGCTTACGAGCGTTCACACTTAAGCCTTTTACAATGTCAGCTGTTTAGCTAAACATGAGCTCATGATATAAATTTACACAATAATGAAGAAATCAGCTACAAGGGGAGACAATCAGCAAAAACAATCCATATGAGAATTAGTTTCCCAAGGCCACCCATCAGATGTTGGAATAATCAGGTGCAAGGCAGAATATATACATAAAACTGGAACTGGAACAAGGAACAAGGATGTTTTCAAAGACTGGTAGGATCTCTAAAACATTTGTAAAGTACATGTCATTGATAAAGCTAAATACTCAAAGGTTGTGTAATACAACAGATTAATCATTGAGAAGAGTGAAATTATGCTGTTTTGAAAACTATGGCAGGTCAGATTTTCTGCCTAATGATATAAGAAGATTTCTCTCAAAAATACACATTATTTCAAAGACTTATTGGCTGTGAAATAAGTGAAGGGTATTTCAAATGGCTTGTCTGCAAAGAAAGGTGAGATGTAGGGAATCACAGAAAGTCGAGGGGAAAATATGTCAATATATACATTGCTATATGGTGAACTAAGCCTTAGGCCAGCAACAATGGAGAGGACCTGACCCTTAGAAACTTACAAGTAAGCTGGAATCTTCAAAAGTTCAAATCTTTATAAGTAAAAAGATTTATTAAAATGAATAACCAAGTGTTTTAATTGACATCAGATGATCAAAACAACAAACCCTGAGAACATAGAAAAAAATATAAATAAAGATATGAGCAGAACTTAATACAACAGAAAACGTATAAAATTGAGGTGATTTAGTAAGTCCAAAGAATATTCTTTGAAAAGATTTAAAAGACACACTTTGATTAAGGAAAACATAAACATATGTAAAGAATATACAGAAAGAATCAGGACAATGTTATAGCAGAGAATATATGAAATGCCAGTAAATTTGAACATTTCTGTAAAGGGGACCATTTCCTAGCTCCTAAAGTTGACCAAAACTGACACAAGAGGAAATCATTGAAGGTCATCATGTCTGCCCTTGGCATTCTTGGAACGCCCTGGCCTCAGAATGCAGCATCGGTAGTCCATGGTAACCTGCGGAGAGGGGGTGGGGCTGAAGGAGGTTGGAACACTGCCCTCACTGAGGGAGTGGGTGTGGCCATCTCTGCTGTGACTGAACAAAGGGCAGGGGAGCAGGGGGCCCAGGGCAGGGCCCTCAGAGCCCGGCAGGACCAGGGGAGTGTCACAAGCATTTGGCCCAGGCCAAAGGGCGCCTTCTTTGTCTGCACAGCTTCCCAAACACTCACATTTCCACTCAGGCCGCCCTCTTTGTTGAAGTGTGTGTGGAACGTGTCCTCACAGTACACCTCGCTGCACAGCTAACCATAGGACTGGGCATCGTACCTTCCTGCCAGGTGACCGAAGTTCGCAGGCAGATGGGTCACTGGGACCAACGCGGAGAGGCTCCTGCCCTGACCACAGGTCGACCACAGCCGCTGCCCCAGATCGGGGGTTGCAAAGCAGCCCTGTCTGAATCCCCTGCCTCTAGAGGGAGTATTGGACCAACACTTCTAAAAAATGGGGGCCTTGCGGGCAACTCATCGGAGGGACACAAAAAAATCTTTGCCGACTTTCTCCTGAAGCTTACGAGCGTTCACACTTAAGCCTTTTACAATGTCAGCTGTTTAGCTAAACATGAGCTCATGATCTAAATTTACACAATAATGAAGAAATCAGATACAAGGGGAGACAATCAGCAAAAACAATCAATATGAGAATTAGTTTCCCAAGGCCACCCATCAGATGTTGGAATAATCAGGTGCAAGGCAGAATATATACATAAAACTGGAACTGGAACAAGGAACAAGGATGTTTTCAAAGACTGGTAGGATCTCTAAAACATTTGTAAAGTACATGTCATTGATAAAGCTAAATACTCAAAGGTTGTGTAATACAACAGATTAATCATTGAGAAGAGTGAAATTATGCTGTTTTGAAAACTATGGCAGGTCAGATTTTCTGCCTAATGATATAAGAAGATTTCTCTCAAAAGTACACATTATTTCAAAGACTTATTGGCTGTGAAATAAGTGAAGGGTATTTCAAATGGCTTGTCTGCAAAGAAAGGTGAGATGTAGGGAATCACAGAAAGTCGAGGGGAAAATATGTCAATATATACATTGCTATATGGTGAACTAAGCCTTAGGCCAGCAACAATGGAGAGGACCTGACCCTTAGAAACTTACAAGTAAGCTGGAATCTTCAAAAGTTCAAATCTTTATAAGTAAAAAGATTTATTAAAATGAATAACCAAGTGTTTTAATTGACATCAGATGATCAAAACAACAAACCCTGAGAACATAGAAAAAAATATAAATAAAGATATGAGCAGAACTTAATACAACAGAAAACGTATAAAATTGAGGTGATTTAGTAAGTCCAAAGAATATTCTTTGAAAAGATTTAAAAGACACACTTTGATTAAGGAAAACATAAACATATGTAAAGAATATACAGAAAGAATCAGGACAATGTTATAGCAGAGAATATATGAAATGCCAGTAAATTTGAACATTTCTGTAAAGGGGACCATTTCCTAGCTCCTAAAGTTGACCAAAACTGACACAAGAGGAAATCATTGAAGGTCATCATGTCTGCCCTTGGCATTCTTGGAACGCCCTGGCCTCAGAATGCAGCATCGGTAGTCCATGGTAACCTGCGGAGAGGGGGTGGGGCTGAAGGAGGTTGGAACACTGCCCTCACTGAGGGAGTGGGTGTGGCCATCTCCGCTGTGACTGAACAAAGGGCAGGGGAGCAGGGGGCCCAGGGCAGGGCCCTCAGAGCCCGGCAGGACCAGGGGAGTGTCACAAGCATTTGGCCCAGGCCAAAGGGCGCCTTCTTTGTCTGCACAGCTTCCCAAACACTCACATTTCCACTCAGGCCGCCCTCTTTGTTGAAGTGTGTGTGGAACGTGTCCTCACAGTACACCTCGCTGCACAGCTAACCATAGGACTGGGCATCGTACCTTCCTGCCAGGTGACCGAAGTTCGCAGGCAGATGGGTCACTGGGACCAACGCGGAGAGGCTCCTGCCCTGACCACAGGTCGACCACAGCCGCTGCCCCAGATCGGGGGTTGCAAAGCAGCCCTGTCTGAATCCCCTGCCTCTAGAGGGAGTATTGGACCAACACTTCTAAAAAATGGGGGCCTTGCGGGCAACTCATCGGAGGGACACAAAAAAATATTTGCCGACTTTCTCCTGAAGCTTACGAGCGTTCACACTTAAGCCTTTTACAGTGTCAGCTGTTTAGCTAAACATGAGCTCATGATCTAAATTTACACAATAATGAAGAAATCAGCTACAAGGGGAGACAATCAGCAAAAACAATCAATATGAGAATTACTTTCCCAAGGCCACCCATCAGATGTTGGAATAATCAGGTGCAAGGCAGAATATATACATAAAACTGGAACTGGAACAAGGAACAAGGATGTTTTCAAAGACTGGTAGGATCTCTAAAACATTTGTAAAGTACATGTCATTGATAAAGCTAAATACTCAAAGGTTGTGTAATACAACAGATTAATCATTGAGAAGAGTGAAATTATGCTGTTTTGAAAACTATGGCAGGTCAGATTTTCTGCCTAATGATATAAGAAGATTTCTCTCAAAAATACACATTATTTCAAAGACTTATTGGCTGTGAAATAAGTGAAGGGTATTTCAAATGGCTTGTCTGCAAAGAAGGGTGAGATGTAGGGAATCACAGAAAGTCGAGGGGAAAATATGTCAATATATACATTGCTATATGGTGAACTAAGCCTTAGGCCAGCAACAATGGAGAGGACCTGACCCTTAGAAACTTACAAGTAAGTTGGAATCTTCAAAAGTTCAAATCTTTATAAGTAAAAAGATTTATTAAAATGAATAACCAAGTGTTTTAATTGACATCAGATGATCAAAACAACAAACCCTGAGAACATAGAAAAAATATAAATAAAGATATGAGCAGAACTTAATACAACAGAAAACGTATAAAATTGAGGTGATTTAGTAAGTCCAAAGAATATTCTTTGAAAAGATTTAAAAGACACACTTTGATTAAGGAAAACAAAAACATAAGTAAAGAATATACAGAAAGAATCAGGACAATGTTATAGCAGAGAATATATGAAATGCCAGTAAATTTGAACATTTCTGTAAAGGGGACCATTTCCTAGCTCCTAAAGTTGACCAAAACTGACACAAGAGGAAATCATTGAAGGTCATCATGTCTGCCCTTGGCATTCTCGGAATGCCCTGGCCTCAGAATGCAGCATCGGTAGTCCATGGTAACCTGCGGAGAGGGGGCGGGGCTGAAGGAGGTTGGAACACTGCCCTCACTGAGGGAGTGGGTGTGGCCATCTCTGCTGTGACTGAACAAAGGGCAGGGGAGCAGGGGGCCCAGGGCAGGGCCCTCAGAGGCCAGCAGGCCCAGTGGTGTGTCACAAGCATTTGGCCCAGGCCAAAGGGCACCTTCTTTGTCCGCACAGCTTCCCAAACACTCACCTTTCCACTCAGGCCGCCCTCTTTGTTGAAGTGTGTGTGGAACGTGTCCTCGCAGTACACCTCGCTGCACAGCTAACCATAGGACTGGGCATCGTACCTTCCTGCCAGGTGACTGAAGTTCACAGGCAGATGGGTCCCTGGGACCAACGCAGAGAGGCTCCTGCCCTGACCACAGGTCGACCACAGCCGCTGCCCCCGATCGGGGGCCGCAAAGCAGCCCTGTCTGAATCCCCTGCCTCTAGAGGGAGTATTGGACCAACACTTCTAAAAAATGGGGTCCTTGCGGGCAACTCATCGGAGGGACACAAATAAATCGTTGCCGACTTTCTCCTGGAGCTTACGAGCGTTCACACTTAAGCCTTTTACAATGTCAGCTGTTTAGCTAAACATGAGCTCATGATCTAAATTTACACAATAATGAAGAAATCAGCTACAAGGGGAGACAATCAGCAAAAACAATCCATATGAGAATTAGTTTCCCAAGGCCATCCATCAGATGTTGGAATAATCAGGTGCAAGGCAGAATATATACATAAAACTGGAACTGGAACAAGGAACAAGGATGTTTTCAAAGACTGGTAGGATCTCTAAAACATTTGTAAAGTACATGTCATTGATAAAGCTAAATACTCAAAGGTTGTGTAATACAACAGATTAATCATTGAGAAGAGTGAAATTATGCTGTTTTGAAAACTATGGCAGGTCAGATTTTCTGCCTAATGATATAAGAAGATTTCTCTCAAAAATACACATTATTTCAAAGACTTATTGGCTGTGAAATAAGTGAAGGGTATTTCAAATGGCTTGTCTGCAAAGAAAGGTGAGATGTAGGGAATCACAGAAAGTCGAGGGGAAAATATGTCAATATATACATTGCTATATGGTGAACTAAGCCTTAGGCCAGCAACAATGGAGAGGACCTGACCCTTAGAAACTTACAAGTAAGCTGGAATCTTCAAAAGTTCAAATCTTTATAAGTAAAAAGATTTACTAAAATGAATAACCAAGTGTTTTAATTGACATCAGATGATCCAAACAACAAACCCTGAGAACATAGAAAAAATATAAATAAAGATATGAGCAGAACTTAATACAACAGAAAACGTATAAAATTGAGGTGATTTAGTAAGTCCAAAGAATATTCTTTGAAAAGATTTAAAAGACACACTTTGATTAAGGAAAACATAAACATATGTAAAGAATATACAGAAAGAATCAGGACAATGTTATAGCAGAGAATATATGAAATGCCAGTAAATTTGAACATTTCTGTAAAGGGGACCATTTCCTAGCTCCTAAAGTTGACCAAAACTGACACAAGAGGAAATCATTGAAGGTCATCATGTCTGCCCTTGGCATTCTTGGAACGCCCTGGCCTCAGAATGCAGCATCGGTAGTCCATGGTAACCTGCGGAGAGGGGGTGGGGCTGAAGGAGGTTGGAACACTGCCCTCACTGAGGGAGTGGGTGTGGCCATCTCCACTGTGACTGAACAAAGGGCAGGGGAGCAGGGGGCCCAGGGCAGGGCCCTCAGAGCCCGGCAGGACCAGGGGAGTGTCACAAGCATTTGGCCCAGGCCAAAGGGCGCCTTCTTTGTCTGCACAGCTTCCCAAACACTCACATTTCCACTCAGGCCGCCCTCTTTGTTGAAGTGTGTGTGGAACGTGTCCTCGCAGTACACCTCGCTGCACAGCTAACCATAGGACTGGGCATCGTACCTTCCTGCCAGGTGACCGAAGTTCGCAGGCAGATGGGTCACTGGGACCAACGCGGAGAGGCTCCTGCCCTGACCACAGGTCGACCACAGCCGCTGCCCCAGATCGGGGGTTGCAAAGCAGCCCTGTCTGAATCCCCTGCCTCTAGAGGGAGTATTGGACCAACACTTCTAAAAAATGGGGTCCTTGCGGGCAACTCATCGGAGGGACACAAAAAAATCTTTGCCGACTTTCTCCTGAAGCTTACGAGCGTTCACACTTAAGCCTTTTACAATGTCAGCTGTTTAGCTAAACATGAGCTCATGATCTAAATTTACACAATAATGAAGAAATCAGCTACAAGGGGAGACAATCAGCAAAAACAATCAATATGAGAATTAGTTTCCCAAGGCCACCCATCAGATGTTGGAATAATCAGGTGCAAGGCAGAATATATACATAAAACTGGAACTGGAACAAGGAACAAGGATGTTTTCAAAGACTGGTAGGATCTCTAAAACATTTGTAAAGTACATGTCATTGATAAAGCTAAATACTCAAAGGTTGTGTAATACAACAGATTAATCATTGAGAAGAGTGAAATTATGCTGTTTTGAAAACTATGGCAGGTCAGATTTTCTGCCTAATGATATAAGAAGATTTCTCTCAAAAATACACATTATTTCAAAGACTTATTGGCTGTGAAATAAGTGAAGGGTATTTCAAATGGCTTGTCTGCAAAGAAAGGTGAGATGTAGGGAATCACAGAAAGTCGAGGGGAAAATATGTCAATATATACATTGCTATATGGTGAACTAAGCCTTAGGCCAGCAACAATGGAGAGGACCTGACCCTTAGAAACTTACAAGTAAGCTGGAATCTTCAAAAGTTCAAATCTTTATAAGTAAAAAGATTTATTAAAATGAATAACCAAGTGTTTTAATTGACATCAGATGATCAAAACAACAAACCCTGAGAACATAGAAAAAATATAAATAAAGATATGAGCAGAACTTAATACAACAGAAAACGTATAAAATTGAGGTGATTTAGTAAGTCCAAAGAATATTCTTTGAAAAGATTTAAAAGACACACTTTGATTAAGGAAAACATAAACATATGTAAAGAATATACAGAAAGAATCAGGACAATGTTATAGCAGAGAATATATGAAATGCCAGTAAATTTGAACATTTCTGTAAAGGGGACCATTTCCTAGCTCCTAAAGTTGACCAAAACTGACACAAGAGGAAATCATTGAAGGTCATCATGTCTGCCCTTGGCATTCTTGGAACGCCCTGGCCTCAGAATGCAGCATCGGTAGTCCATGGTAACCTGCGGAGAGGGGGTGGGGCTGAAGGAGGTTGGAACACTGCCCTCACTGAGGGAGTGGGTGTGGCCATCTCTGCTGTGACTGAACAAAGGGCAGGGGAGCAGGGGGCCCAGGGCAGGGCCCTCAGAGCCCGGCAGGACCAGGGGAGTGTCACAAGCATTTGGCCCAGGCCAAAGGGCGCCTTCTTTGTCTGCACAGCTTCCCAAACACTCACATTTCCACTCAGGCCGCCCTCTTTGTTGAAGTGTGTGTGGAACGTGTCCTCGCAGTACACCTCGCTGCACAGCTAACCATAGGACTGGGCATCGTACCTTCCTGCCAGGTGACCGAAGTTCGCAGGCAGATGGGTCACTGGGACCAACGCGGAGAGGCTCCTGCCCTGACCACAGGTCGACCACAGCCGCTGCCCCAGATCGGGGGTTGCAAAGCAGCCCTGTCTGAATCCCCTGCCTCTAGAGGGAGTATTGGACCAACACTTCTAAAAAATGGGGTCCTTGCGGGCAACTCATTGGAGGGACACAAAAAAATCTTTGCCGACTTTCTCCTGAAGCTTACGAGCGTTCACACTTAAGCCTTTTACAATGTCAGCTGTTTAGCTAAACATGAGCTCATGATCTAAATTTACACAATAATGAAGAAATCAGCTACAAGGGGAGACAATCAGCAAAAACAATCCATATGAGAATTAGTTTCCCAAGGCCACCCATCAGATGTTGGAATAATCAGGTGCAAGGCAGAATATATACATAAAACTGGAACTGGAACAAGGAACAAGGATGTTTTCAAAGACTGGTAGGATCTCTAAAACATTTGTAAAGTACATGTCATTGATAAAGCTAAATACTCAAAGGTTGTGTAATACAACAGATTAATCATTGAGAAGAGTGAAATTATGCTGTTTTGAAAACTATGGCAGGTCAGATTTTCTGCCTAATGATATAAGAAGATTTCTCTCAAAAATACACATTATTTCAAAGACTTATTGGCTGTGAAATAAGTGAAGGGTATTTCAAATGGCTTGTCTGCAAAGAAAGGTGAGATGTAGGGAATCACAGAAAGTCGAGGGGAAAATATGTCAATATATACATTGCTATATGGTGAACTAAGCCTTAGGCCAGCAACAATGGAGAGGACCTGACCCTTAGAAACTTACAAGTAAGCTGGAATCTTCAAAAGTTCAAATCTTTATAAGTAAAAAGATTTATTAAAATGAATAACCAAGTGTTTTAATTGATATCAGATGATCAAAACAACAAACCCTGAGAACATAGAAAAAATATAAATAAAGATATGAGCAGAACTTAATACAACAGAAAACGTATAAAATTGAGGTGATTTAGTAAGTCCAAAGAATATTCTTTGAAAAGATTTAAAAGACACACTTTGATTAAGGAAAACATAAACATATGTAAAGAATATACAGAAAGAATCAGGACAATGTTATAGCAGAGAATATATGAAATGCCAGTAAATTTGAACATTTCTGTAAAGGGGACCATTTCCTAGCTCCTAAAGTTGACCAAAACTGACACAAGAGGAAATCATTGAAGGTCATCATGTCTGCCCTTGGCATTCTTGGAACGCCCTGGCCTCAGAATGCAGCATCGGTAGTCCATGGTAACCTGCGGAGAGGGGGAGGGGCTGAAGGAGGTTGGAACACTGCCCTCACTGAGGGAGTGGGTGTGGCCATCTCTGCTGTGACTGAACAAAGGGCAGGGGAGCAGGGGGCCCAGGGCAGGGCCCTCAGAGCCCGGCAGGACCAGGGGAGTGTCACAAGCATTTGGCCCAGGCCAAAGGGCGCCTTCTTTGTCTGCACAGCTTCCCAAACACTCACATTTCCACTCAGGCCGCCCTCTTTGTTGAAGTGTGTGTGGAACGTGTCCTCGCAGTACACCTCGCTGCACAGCTAACCATAGGACTGGGCATCGTACCTTCCTGCCAGGTGACCGAAGTTCGCAGGCAGATGGGTCACTGGGACCAACGCGGAGAGGCTCCTGCCCTGACCACAGGTCGACCACAGCCGCTGCCCCAGATCGGGGGTTGCAAAGCAGCCCTGTCTGAATCCCCTGCCTCTAGAGGGAGTATTGGACCAACACTTCTAAAAAATGGGGTCCTTGCGGGCAACTCATCGGAGGGACACAAAAAAATCTTTGCCGACTTTCTCCTGAAGCTTACGAGCGTTCACACTTAAGCCTTTTACAATGTCAGCTGTTTAGCTAAACATGAGCTCATGATCTAAATTTACACAATAATGAAGAAATCAGCTACAAGGGGAGACAATCAGCAAAAACAATCCATATGAGAATTAGTTTCCCAAGGCCACCCATCAGATGTTGGAATAATCAGGTGCAAGGCAGAATATATACATAAAACTGGAACTGGAACAAGGAACAAGGATGTTTTCAAAGACTGGTAGGATCTCTAAAACATTTGTAAAGTACATGTCATTGATAAAGCTAAATACTCAAAGGTTGTGTAATACAACAGATTAATCATTGAGAAGAGTGAAATTATGCTGTTTTGAAAACTATGCCAGGTCAGATTTTCTGCCTAATGATATAAGAAGATTTCTCTCAAAAATACACATTATTTCAAAGACTTATTGGCTGTGAAATAAGTGAAGGGTATTTCAAATGGCTTGTCTGCAAAGAAAGGTGAGATGTAGGGAATCACAGAAAGTCGAGGGGAAAATATGTCAATATATACATTGCGATATGGTGAACTAAGCCTTAGGCCAGCAACAATGGAGAGGACCTGACCCTTAGAAACTTACAAGTAAGCTGGAATCTTCAAAAGTTCAAATCTTTATAAGTAAAAAGATTTATTAAAATGAATAACCAAGTGTTTTAATTGACATCAGATGATCAAAACAACAAACCCTGAGAACATAGAAAAAATATAAATAAAGATATGAGCAGAACTTAATACAACAGAAAACGTATAAAATTGAGGTGATTTAGTAAGTCCAAAGAATATTCTTTGAAAAGATTTAAAAGACACACTTTGATTAAGGAAAACATAAACATATGTAAAGAATATACAGAAAGAATCAGGACAATGTTATAGCAGAGAATATATGAAATGCCAGTAAATTTGAACATTTCTGTAAAGGGGACCATTTCCTAGCTCCTAAAGTTGACCAAAACTGACACAAGAGGAAATCATTGAAGGTCATCATGTCTGCCCTTGGCATTCTCGGAACGCCCTGGCCTCAGAATGCAGCATCGGTAGTCCATGGTAACCTGCGGAGAGGGGGTGGGGCTGAAGGAGGTTGGAACACTGCCCTCACTGAGGGAGTGGGTGTGGCCATCTCTGCTGTGACTGAACAAAGGGCAGGGGAGCAGGGGGCCCAGGGCAGGGCCCTCAGAGCCCGGCAGGACCAGGGGAGTGTCACAAGCATTTGGCCCAGGCCAAAGGGCGCCTTCTTTGTCTGCACAGCTTCCCAAACACTCACATTTCCACTCAGGCCGCCCTCTTTGTTGAAGTGTGTGTGGAACGTGTCCTCGCAGTACACCTCGCTGCACAGCTAACCATAGGACTGGGCATCGTACCTTCCTGCCAGGTGACCGAAGTTCGCAGGCA
This sequence comes from Hyperoodon ampullatus, assembly GCF_949752795.1. Classification (NCBI taxonomy): domain Eukaryota; kingdom Metazoa; phylum Chordata; class Mammalia; order Artiodactyla; family Ziphiidae; genus Hyperoodon; species Hyperoodon ampullatus. Next base: position 95,595,601 of record NC_136919.1, read on the forward strand.
GATGGGTCACTGGGACCAACGCGGAGAGGCTCCTGCCCTGACCACAGGACGACCACAGCCGCTGCCCCAGATCGGGGGTTGCAAAGCAGCCCTGTCTGAATCCCCTGCCTCTAGAGGGAGTATTGGACCAACACTTCTAAAAAATGGGGTCCTTGCGGGCAACTCATCGGAGGGACACAAAAAAATCTTTGCCGACTTTCTCCTGAAGCTTACGAGCGTTCACACTTAAGCCTTTTACAATGTCAGCTGTTTAGCTAAACATGAGCTCATGATCTAAATTTACACAATAATGAAGAAATCAGCTACAAGGGGAGACAATCAGCAAAAACAATCCATATGAGAATTAGTTTCCCAAGGCCACCCATCAGATGTTGGAATAATCAGGTGCAAGGCAGAATATATACATAAAACTGGAACTGGAACAAGGAACAAGGATGTTTTCAAAGACTGGTAGGATCTCTAAAACATTTGTAAAGTACATGTCATTGATAAAGCTAAATACTCAAAGGTTGTGTAATACAACAGATTAATCATTGAGAAGAGTGAAATTATGCTGTTTTGAAAACTATGGCAGGTCAGATTTTCTGCCTAATGATATAAGAAGATTTCTCTCAAAAATACACATTATTTCAAAGACTTATTGGCTGTGAAATAAGTGAAGGGTATTTCAAATGGCTTGTCTGCAAAGAAAGGTGAGATGTAGGGAATCACAGAAAGTCGAGGGGAAAATATGTCAATATATACATTGCGATATGGTGAACTAAGCCTTAGGCCAGCAACAATGGAGAGGACCTGACCCTTAGAAACTTACAAGTAAGCTGGAATCTTCAAAAGTTCAAATCTTTATAAGTAAAAAGATTTACTAAAATGAATAACCAAGTGTTTTAATTGACATCAGATGATCCAAACAACAAACCCTGAGAACATAGAAAAAATATAAATAAAGATATGAGCAGAACTTAATACAACAGAAAACGTATAAAATTGAGGTGATTTAGTAAGTCCAAAGAATATTCTTTGAAAAGATTTAAAAGACACACTTTGATTAAGGAAAACATAAACATATGTAAAGAATATACAGAAAGAATCAGGACAATGTTATAGCAGAGAATATATGAAATGCCAGTAAATTTGAACATTTCTGTAAAGGGGACCATTTCCTAGCTCCTAAAGTTGACCAAAACTGACACAAGAGGAAATCATTGAAGGTCATCATGTCTGCCCTTGGCATTCTTGGAACGCCCTGGCCTCAGAATGCAGCATCGGTAGTCCATGGTAACCTGCGGAGAGGGGGTGGGGCTGAAGGAGGTTGGAACACTGCCCTCACTGAGGGAGTGGGTGTGGCCATCTCTGCTGTGACTGAACAAAGGGCAGGGGAGCAGGGGGCCCAGGGCAGGGCCCTCAGAGCCCGGCAGGACCAGGGGAGTGTCACAAGCATTTGGCCCAGGCCAAAGGGCGCCTTCTTTGTCTGCACAGCTTCCCAAACACTCACATTTCCACTCAGGCCGCCCTCTTTGTTGAAGTGTGTGTGGAACGTGTCCTCGCAGTACACCTCGCTGCACAGCTAACCATAGGACTGGGCATCGTACCTTCCTGCCAGGTGACCGAAGTTCGCAGGCAGATGGGTCACTGGGACCAACGCGGAGAGGCTCCTGCCCTGACCACAGGTCGACCACAGCCGCTGCCCCAGATCGGGGGTTGCAAAGCAGCCCTGTCTGAATCCCCTGCCTCTAGAGGGAGTATTGGACCAACACTTCTAAAAAATGGGGTCCTTACGGGCAACTCATCGGAGGGACACAAAAAAATCTTTGCCGACTTTCTCCTGAAGCTTACGAGCGTTCACACTTAAGCCTTTTACAATGTCAGCTGTTTAGCTAAACATGAGCTCATGATCTAAATTTACACAATAATGAAGAAATCAGCTACAAGGGGAGACAATCAGCAAAAACAATCAATATGAGAATTAGTTTCCCAAGGCCACCCATCAGATGTTGGAATAATCAGGTGCAAGGCAGAATATATACATAAAACTGGAACTGGATCAAGGAACAAGGATGTTTTCAAAGACTGGTAGGATCTCTAAAACATTTGTAAAGTACATGTCATTGATAAAGCTAAATACTCAAAGGTTGTGTAATACAACAGATTAATCATTGAGAAGAGTGAAATTATGCTGTTTTGAAAACTATGGCAGGTCAGATTTTCTGCCTAATGATATAAGAAGATTTCTCTCAAAAATACACATTATTTCAAAGACTTATTGGCTGTGAAATAAGTGAAGGGTATTTCAAATGGCTTGTCTGCAAAGAAAGGTGAGATGTAGGGAATCACAGAAAGTCGAGGGGAAAATATGTCAATATATACATTGCTATATGGTGAACTAAGCCTTAGGCCAGCAACAATGGAGAGGACCTGACCCTTAGAAACTTACAAGTAAGCTGGAATCTTCAAAAGTTCAAATCTTTATAAGTAAAAAGATTTATTAAAATGAATAACCAAGTGTTTTAATTGACATCAGATGATCAAAACAACAAACCCTGAGAACATAGAAAAAATATAAATAAAGATATGAGCAGAACTTAATACAACAGAAAACGTATAAAATTGAGGTGATTTAGTAAGTCCAAAGAATATTCTTTGAAAAGATTTAAAAGACACACTTTGATTAAGGAAAACAAAAACATAAGTAAAGAATATACAGAAAGAATCAGGACAATGTTATAGCAGAGAATATATGAAATGCCAGTAAATTTGAACATTTCTGTAAAGGGGACCATTTCCTAGCTCCTAAAGTTGACCAAAACTGACACAAGAGGAAATCATTGAAGGTCATCATGTCTGCCCTTGGCATTCTCGGAACGCCCTGGCCTCAGAATGCAGCATGGGTAGTCCATGGTAACCTGCGGAGAGGGGGCGGAGCTGAAGGAGATTGGAACACTGCCCTCACTGAGGGAGTGGGTGTGGCCATCTCTGCTGTGACTGAACAAAGGGCAGGGGAGCAGGGGGCCCAGGGCAGGGCCCTCAGAGCCCGGCAGGCCCAGGGGTGTGTCACAACCATTTGGCCCAGGCCAAAGGGCACCTTCTTTGTCCGCACAGCTTCCCAAACACTCACCTTTCCACTCAGGCCGCCCTCTTTGTTGAAGTGTGTGTGGAACGTGTCCTCGCAGTACACCTCGCTGCACAGCTAACCATAGGACTGGGCATCGTACCTTCCTGCCAGGTGACCGAAGTTCGCAGGCAGATGGGTCACTGGGACCAACGCGGAGAGGCTCCTGCCCTGACCACAGGTCGACCACAGCCGCTGCCCCAGATCGGGGGTTGCAAAGCAGCCCTGTCTGAATCCCCTGCCTCTAGAGGGAGTATTGGACCAACACTTCTAAAAAATGGGGTCCTTGCGGGCAACTCATCGGAGGGACACAAAAAAATCTTTGCCGACTTTCTCCTGAAGCTTACGAGCGTTCACACTTAAGCCTTTTACAATGTCAGCTGTTTAGCTAAACATGAGCTCATGATCTAAATTTACACAATAATGAAGAAATCAGCTACAAGGGGAGACAATCAGCAAAAACAATCCATATGAGAATTAGTTTCCCAAGGCCACCCATCAGATGTTGGAATAATCAGGTGCAAGGCAGAATATATACATAAAACTGGAACTGGAACAAGGAACAAGGATGTTTTCAAAGACTGGTAGGATCTCTAAAACATTTGTAAAGTACATGTCATTGATAAAGCTAAATACTCAAAGGTTGTGTAATACAACAGATTAATCATTGAGAAGAGTGAAATTATGCTGTTTTGAAAACTATGGCAGGTCAGATTTTCTGCCTAATGATATAAGAAGATTTCTCTCAAAAATACACATTATTTCAAAGACTTATTGGCTGTGAAATAAGTGAAGGGTATTTCAAATGGCTTGTCTGCAAAGAAAGGTGAGATGTAGGGAATCACAGAAAGTCGAGGGGAAAATATGTCAATATATACATTGCTATATGGTGAACTAAGCCTTAGGCCAGCAACAATGGAGAGGACCTGACCCTTAGAAACTTACAAGTAAGCTGGAATCTTCAAAAGTTCAAATCTTTATAAGTAAAAAGATTTATTAAAATGAATAACCAAGTGTTTTAATTGACATCAGATGATCAAAACAACAAACCCTGAGAACATAGAAAAAATATAAATAAAGATATGAGCAGAACTTAATACAACAGAAAACGTATAAAATTGAGGTGATTTAGTAAGTCCAAAGAATATTCTTTGAAAAGATTTAAAAGACACACTTTGATTAAGGAAAACAAAAACATAAGTAAAGAATATACAGAAAGAATCAGGACAATGTTATAGCAGAGAATATATGAAATGCCAGTAAATTTGAACATTTCTGTAAAGGGGACCATTTCCTAGCTCCTAAAGTTGACCAAAACTGACACAAGAGGAAATCATTGAAGGTCATCATGTCTGCCCTTGGCATTCTCGGAACGCCCTGGCCTCAGAATGCAGCATGGGTAGTCCATGGTAACCTGCGGAGAGGGGGCGGAGCTGAAGGAGATTGGAACACTGCCCTCACTGAGGGAGTGGGTGTGGCCATCTCTGCTGTGACTGAACAAAGGGCAGGGGAGCAGGGGGCCCAGGGCAGGGCCCTCAGAGCCCGGCAGGCCCAGGGGTGTGTCACAACCATTTGGCCCAGGCCAAAGGGCACCTTCTTTGTCCGCACAGCTTCCCAAACACTCACCTTTCCACTCAGGCCGCCCTCTTTGTTGAAGTGTGTGTGGAACGTGTCCTCGCAGTACACCTCGCTGCACAGCTAACCATAGGACTGGGCATCGTACCTTCCTGCCAGGTGACCGAAGTTCGCAGGCAGATGGGTCACTGGGACCAACGCGGAGAGGCTCCTGCCCTGACCACAGGTCGACCACAGCCGCTGCCCCAGATCGGGGGTTGCAAAGCAGCCCTGTCTGAATCCCCTGCCTCTAGAGGGAGTATTGGACCAACACTTCTAAAAAATGGGGTCCTTGCGGGCAACTCATCGGAGGGACACAAAAAAATCTTTGCCGACTTTCTCCTGAAGCTTACGAGCGTTCACACTTAAGCCTTTTACAATGTCAGCTGTTTAGCTAAACATGAGCTCATGATCTAAATTTACACAATAATGAAGAAATCAGCTACAAGGGGAGACAATCAGCAAAAACAATCCATATGAGAATTAGTTTCCCAAGGCCACCCATCAGATGTTGGAATAATCAGGTGCAAGGCAGAATATATACATAAAACTGGAACTGGAACAAGGAACAAGGATGTTTTCAAAGACTGGTAGGATCTCTAAAACATTTGTAAAGTACATGTCATTGATAAAGCTAAATACTCAAAGGTTGTGTAATACAACAGATTAATCATTGAGAAGAGTGAAATTATGCTGTTTTGAAAACTATGGCAGGTCAGATTTTCTGCCTAATGATATAAGAAGATTTCTCTCAAAAATACACATTATTTCAAAGACTTATTGGCTGTGAAATAAGTGAAGGGTATTTCAAATGGCTTGTCTGCAAAGAAAGGTGAGATGTAGGGAATCACAGAAAGTCGAGGGGAAAATATGTCAATATATACATTGCTATATGGTGAACTAAGCCTTAGGCCAGCAACAATGGAGAGGACCTGACCCTTAGAAACTTACAAGTAAGCTGGAATCTTCAAAAGTTCAAATCTTTATAAGTAAAAAGATTTATTAAAATGAATAACCAAGTGTTTTAATTGACATCAGATGATCAAAACAACAAACCCTGAGAACATAGAAAAAATATAAATAAAGATATGAGCAGAACTTAATACAACAGAAAACGTATAAAATTGAGGTGATTTAGTAAGTCCAAAGAATATTCTTTGAAAAGATTTAAAAGACACACTTTGATTAAGGAAAACATAAACATATGTAAAGAATATACAGAAAGAATCAGGACAATGTTATAGCAGAGAATATATGAAATGCCAGTAAATTTGAACATTTCTGTAAAGGGGACCATTTCCTAGCTCCTAAAGTTGACCAAAACTGACACAAGAGGAAATCATTGAAGGTCATCATGTCTGCCCTTGGCATTCTTGGAACGCCCTGGCCTCAGAATGCAGCATCGGTAGTCCATGGTAACCTGCGGAGAGGGGGTGGGGCTGAAGGAGGTTGGAACACTGCCCTCACTGAGGGAGTGGGCGTGGCCATCTCTGCTGTGACTGAACAAAGGGCAGGGGAGCAGGGGGCCCAGGGCAGGGCCCTCAGAGCCCGGCAGGACCAGGGGAGTGTCACAAGCATTTGGCCCAGGCCAAAGGGCGCCTTCTTTGTCTGCACAGCTTCCCAAACACTCACATTTCCACTCAGGCCGCCCTCTTTGTTGAAGTGTGTGTGGAACGTGTCCTCGCAGTACACCTCGCTGCACAGCTAACCATAGGACTGGGCATCGTACCTTCCTGCCAGGTGACCGAAGTTCGCAGGCAGATGGGTCACTGGGACCAACGCGGAGAGGCTCCTGCCCTGACCACAGGTCGACCACAGCCGCTGCCCCAGATCGGGGGTTGCAAAGCAGCCCTGTCTGAATCCCCTGCCTCTAGAGGGAGTATTGGACCAACACTTCTAAAAAATGGGGTCCTTGCGGGCAACTCATCGGAGGGACACAAAAAAATCTTTGCCGACTTTCTCCTGAAGCTTACGAGCGTTCACACTTAAGCCTTTTACAATGTCAGCTGTTTAGCTAAACATGAGCTCATGATCTAAATTTACACAATAATGAAGAAATCAGCTACAAGGGGAGACAATCAGCAAAAACAATCAATATGAGAATTAGTTTCCCAAGGCCACCCATCAGATGTTGGAATAATCAGGTGCAAGGCAGAATATATACATAAAACTGGAACTGGAACAAGGAACAAGGATGTTTTCAAAGACTGGAAGGATCTCTAAAACATTTGTAAAGTACATGTCATTGATAAAGCTAAATACTCAAAGGTTGTGTAATACAACAGATTAATCATTGAGAAGAGTGAAATTATGCTGTTTTGAAAACTATGGCAGGTCAGATTTTCTGCCTAATGATATAAGAAGATTTCTCTCAAAAATACACATTATTTCAAAGACTTATTGGCTGTGAAATAAGTGAAGGGTATTTCAAATGGCTTGTCTGCAAAGAAAGGTGAGATGTAGGGAATCACAGAAAGTCGAGGGGAAAATATGTCAATATATACATTGCTATATGGTGAACTAAGCCTTAGGCCAGCAACAATGGAGAGGACCTGACCCTTAGAAACTTACAAGTAAGCTGGAATCTTCAAAAGTTCAAATCTTTATAAGTAAAAAGATTTATTAAAATGAATAACCAAGTGTTTTAATTGACATCAGATGATCAAAACAACAAACCCTGAGAACATAGAAAAAATATAAATAAAGATATGAGCAGAACTTAATACAACAGAAAACGTATAAAATTGAGGTGATTTAGTAAGTCCAAAGAATATTCTTTGAAAAGATTTAAAAGACACACTTTGATTAAGGAAAACAAAAACATAAGTAAAGAATATACAGAAAGAATCAGGACAATGTTATAGCAGAGAATATATGAAATGCCAGTAAATTTGAACATTTCTGTAAAGGGGACCATTTCCTAGCTCCTAAAGTTGACCAAAACTGACACAAGAGGAAATCATTGAAGGTCATCATGTCTGCCCTTGGCATTCTCGGAACGCCCTGGCCTCAGAATGCAGCATCGGTAGTCCATGGTAACCTGCGGAGAGGGGGCGGGGCTGAAGGAGGTTGGAACACTGCCCTCACTGAGGGAGTGGGTGTGGCCATCTCTGCTGTGACTGAACAAAGGGCAGGGGAGCAGGGGGCCCAGGGCAGGGCCCTCAGAGTCTGGCAGGCCCAGGGGTGTGTCACAAGCATTTGGCCCAGGCCAAAGGGCGCCTTCTTTGTCCGCACAGCTTCCCAAACACTCACCTTTCCACTCAGGCCGCCCTCTTTGTTGAAGTGTGTGTGGAACGTGTCCTCGCAGTACACCTCGCTGCACAGCTAACCATAGGACTGGGCATCGTACCTTCCTGCCAGGTGACCGAAGTTCGCAGGCAGATGGGTCCCTGGGACCAATGCGGAGAGGCTCCTGCCCTGACCACAGGTCGACCAGAGCCGCTGCCCCCGATCGGGGGCCGCAAAGCAGCCCTGTCTGAATCCCCTGCCTCTAGAGGGAGTATTGGACCAACACTTCTAAAAAATGGGGTCCTTGCGGGCAACTCATCGGAGGGACACAAATAAATCTTTGCCGACTTTCTCCTGAAGCTTACGAGCGTTCACACTTAAGCCTGTTACAATGTCAGCTGTATAGCTAAACATGAGCTCATGATCTAAATTTACACAATAATGAAGAAATCAGCTACAAGTGGAGACCATCAGCAAAAACAATCAATATGAGAATTAGTTTCCCAAGGCCATCCATCAGATGTTGGAATAATCAGGTGCAAGGCAGAAAATATACATAAAACTGGAACTGAAACAAGGAACAAGGATGTTTACTAAGACTGGTAGGATCTCTAAAACATTTGTAAAGTACATGTCATTGATAAAGCTAAATACTCAAAGGTTGTGGAATACAACAGATTAATCATTGAGAAGAGTGAAATTATGCTGTTTTGAAAACTATGGCAGGTCAGATTTTCTGCCTAATGATATAAGAAGATTTCTCTCAAAAATACACATTATTTCAAAGACTTATTGGCTGTGAAATAAGTGAAGGGTATTTCAAATGGCTTGTCTGCAAAGAAAGGTGAGATGTAGGGAATCACAGAAAGTCGAGGGGAAAATATGTCAATATATACATTGCTATATGGTGAACTAAGCCTTAGGCCAGCAACAATGGAGAGGACCTGACCCTTAGAAACTTACAAGTAAGCTGGAATCTTCAAAAGTTCAAATCTTTATAAGTAAAAAGATTTATTAAAATGAATAACCAAGTGTTTTAATTGACATCAGATGATCCAAACAACAAACCCTGAGAACATAGAAAAAATATAAATAAAGATATGAGCAGAACTTAATACAACAGAAAACGTATAAAATTGAGGTGATTTAGTAAGTCCAAAGAATATTCTTTGAAAAGATTTAAAAGACACACTTTGATTAAGGAAAACATAAACATATGTAAAGAATATACAGAAAGAATCAGGACAATGTTATAGCAGAGAATATATGAAATGCCAGTAAATTTGAACATTTCTGTAAAGGGGACCATTTCCTAGCTCCTAAAGTTGACCAAAACTGACACAAGAGGAAATCATTGAAGGTCATCATGTCTGCCCTTGGCATTCTTGGAACGCCCTGGCCTCAGAATGCAGCATCGGTAGTCCATGGTAACCTGCGGAGAGGGGGTGGGGCTGAAGGAGGTTGGAACACTGCCCTCACTGAGGGAGTGGGTGTGGCCATCTCTGCTGTGACTGAACAAAGGGCAGGGGAGCAGGGGGCCCAGGGCAGGGCCCTCAGAGCCCGGCAGGACCAGGGGAGTGTCACAAGCATTTGGCCCAGGCCAAAGGGCGCCTTCTTTGTCTGCACAGCTTCCCAAACACTCACATTTCCACTCAGGCCGCCCTCTTTGTTGAAGTGTGTGTGGAACGTGTCCTCGCAGTACACCTCGCTGCACAGCTAACCATAGGACTGGGCATCGTACCTTCCTGCCAGGTGACCGAAGTTCGCAGGCAGATGGGTCACTGGGACCAACGCGGAGAGGCTCCTGCCCTGACCACAGGTCGACCACAGCCGCTGCCCCAGATCGGGGGTTGCAAAGCAGCCCTGTCTGAATCCCCTGCCTCTAGAGGGAGTATTGGACCAACACTTCTAAAAAATGGGGGCCTTGCGGGCAACTCATCGGAGGGACACAAAAAAATCTTTGCCGACTTTCTCCTGAAGCTTACGAGCGTTCACACTTAAGCCTTTTACAATGTCAGCTGTTTAGCTAAACATGAGCTCATGATCTAAATTTACACAATAATGAAGAAATCAGCTATAAGGGGAGACAATCAGCAAAAACAATCCATATGAGTATTAGTTTCCCAAGGCCACCCATCAGATGTTGGAATAATCAGGTGCAAGGCAGAATATATACATAAAACTGGAACTGGAACAAGGAACAAGGATGTTTTCAAAGACTGGTAGGATCTCTAAAACATTTGTAAAGTACATGTCATTGATAAAGCTAAATACTCAAAGGTTGTGTAATACAACAGATTAATCATTGAGAAGAGTGAAATTATGCTGTTTTGAAAACTATGGCAGGTCAGATTTTCTGCCTAATGATATAAGAAGATTTCTCTCAAAAATACACATTATTTCAAAGACTTACTGGCTGTGAAATAAGTGAAGGGTATTTCAAATGGCTTGTCTGCAAAGAAAGGTGAGATGTAGGGAATCACAGAAAGTCGAGGGGAAAATATGTCAATATATACATTGCTATATGGTGAACTAAGCCTTAGGCCAGCAACAATGGAGAGGACCTGACCCTTAGAAACTTACAAGTAAGCTGGAATCTTCAAAAGTTCAAATCTTTATAAGTAAAAAGATTTATTAAAATGAATAACCAAGTGTTTTAATTGACATCAGATGATCAAAACAACAAACCCTGAGAACATAGAAAAAATATAAATAAAGATATGAGCAGAACTTAATACAACAGAAAACGTATAAAATTGAGGTGATTTAGTAAGTCCAAAGAATATTCTTTGAAAAGATTTAAAAGACACACTTTGATTAAGGAAAACAAAAACATAAGTAAAGAATATACAGAAAGAATCAGGACAATGTTATAGCAGAGAATATATGAAATGCCAGTAAATTTGAACATTTCTGTAAAGGGGACCATTTCCTAGCTCCTAAAGTTGACCAAAACTGACACAAGAGGAAATCATTGAAGGTCATCATGTCTGCCCTTGGCATTCTCGGAACGCCCTGGCCTCAGAATGCAGCATGGGTAGTCCATGGTAACCTGCGGAGAGGGGGCGGGGCTGAAGGAGGTTGGAACACTGCCCTCACTGAGGGAGTGGGTGTGGCCATCTCTGCTGTGACTGAACAAAGGGCAGGGGAGCAGGGGGCCCAGGGCAGGCCCCTCAGAGGCCGGCAGGCCCAGGGGTGTGTCACAAGCATTTGGCCCAGGCCAAAGGGCACCTTCTTTGTCCGCACAGCTTCCCAAACACTCACCTTTCCACTCAGGCCGCCCTCTTTGTTGAAGTGTGTGTGGAACGTGTCCTCGCAGTACACCTCGCTGCACAGCTAACCATAGGACTGGGCATCGTACCTTCCTGCCAGGTGACCGAAGTTCGCAGGCAGATGGGTCACTGGGACCAACGCGGAGAGGCTCCTGCCCTGACCACAGGTCGACCACAGCCGCTGCCCCAGATCGGGGGTTGCAAAGCAGCCCTGTCTGAATCCCCTGCCTCTAGAGGGAGTATTGGACCAACACTTCTAAAAATGGGGTCCTTGCGGGCAACTCATCGGAGGGACACAAAAAAATCTTTGCCGACTTTCTCCTGAAGCTTACGAGCGTTCACACTTAAGCCTTTTACAATGTCAGCTGTTTAGCTAAACATGAGCTCATGATCTAAATTTACACAATAATGAAGAAATCAGCTACAAGGGGAGACAATCAGCAAAAACAATCCATATGAGAATTAGTTTCCCAAGGCCACCCATCAGATGTTGGAATAATCAGGTGCAAGGCAGAATATATACATAAAACTGGAACTGGAACAAGGAACAAGGATGTTTTCAAAGACTGGTAGGATCTCTAAAACATTTGTAAATACATGTCATTGATAAAGCTAAATACTCAAAGGTTGTGTAATACAACAGATTAATCATTGAGAAGAGTGAAATTATGCTGTTTTGAAAACTATGGCAGGTCAGATTTTCTGCCTAATGATATAAGAAGATTTCTCTCAAAAATACACATTATTTCAAAGACTTATTGGCTGTGAAATAAGTGAAGGGTATTTCAAATGGCTTGTCTGCAAAGAAAGGTGAGATGTAGGGAATCACAGAAAGTCGAGGGGAAAATATGTCAATATATACATTGCTATATGGTGAACTAAGCCTTAGGCCAGCAACAATGGAGAGGACCTGACCCTTAGAAACTTACAAGTAAGCTGGAATCTTCAAAAGTTCAAATCTTTATAAGTAAAAAGATTTATTAAAATGAATAACCAAGTGTTTTAATTGACATCAGATGATCAAAACAACAAACCCTGAGAACATAGAAAAAATATAAATAAAGATATGAGCAGAACTTAATACAACAGAAAACGTATAAAATTGAGGTGATTTAGTAAGTCCAAAGAATATTCTTTGAAAAGATTTAAAAGACACACTTTGATTAAGGAAAACAAAAACATAAGTAAAGAATATACAGAAAGAATCAGGACAATGTTATAGCAGAGAATATATGAAATGCCAGTAAATTTGAACATTTCTGTAAAGGGGACCATTTCCTAGCTCCTAAAGTTGACCAAAACTGACACAAGAGGAAATCATTGAAGGTCATCATGTCTGCCCTTGGCATTCTCGGAACGCCCTGGCCTCAGAATGCAGCATGGGTAGTCCATGGTAACCTGCGGAGAGGGGGCGGGGCTGAAGGAGATTGGAACACTGCCCTCACTGAGGGAGTGGGTGTGGCCATCTCTGCTGTGACTGAACAAAGGGCAGGGGAGCAGGGGGCCCAGGGCAGGCCCCTCAGAGGCCGGCAGGCCCAGGGGTGTGTCACAAGCATTTGGCCCAGGCCAAAGGGCACCTTCTTTGTCCGCACAGCTTCCCAAACACTCACCTTTCCACTCAGGCCGCCCTCTTTGTTGAAGTGTGTGTGGAACGTGTCCTCGCAGTACACCTCGCTGCACAGCTAACCATAGGACTGGGCATCGTACCTTCCTGCCAGGTGACCGAAGTTCGCAGGCAGATGGGTCACTGGGACCAACGCGGAGAGGCTCCTGCCCTGACCACAGGTCGACCACAGCCGCTGCCCCAGATCGGGGGTTGCAAAGCAGCCCTGTCTGAATCCCCTGCCTCTAGAGGGAGTATTGGACCAACACTTCTAAAAAATGGGGTCCTTGCGGGCAACTCATCGGAGGGACACAAAAAAATCTTTGCCGACTTTCTCCTGAAGCTTACGAGCGTTCACACTTAAGCCTTTTACAATGTCAGCTGTTTAGCTAAACATGAGCTCATGATCTAAATTTACACAATAATGAAGAAATCAGCTACAAGGGGAGACAATCAGCAAAAACAATCAATATGAGAATTAGTTTCCCAAGGCCACCCATCAGATGTTGGAATAATCAGGTGCAAGGCAGAATATATACATAAAACTGGAACTGGAACAAGGAACAAGGATGTTTTCAAAGACTGGTAGGATCTCTAAAACATTTGTAAAGTACATGTCATTGATAAAGCTAAATACTCAAAGGTTGTGTAATACAACAGATTAATCATTGAGAAGAGTGAAATTATGCTGTTTTGAAAACTATGGCAGGTCAGATTTTCTGCCTAATGATATAAGAAGATTTCTCTCAAAAATACACATTATTTCAAAGACTTATTGGCTGTGAAATAAGTGAAGGGTATTTCAAATGGCTTGTCTGCAAAGAAAGGTGAGATGTAGGGAATCACAGAAAGTCGAGGGGAAAATATGTCAATATATACATTGCTATATGGTGAACTAAGCCTTAGGCCAGCAACAATGGAGAGGACCTGACCCTTAGAAACTTACAAGTAAGCTGGAATCTTCAAAAGTTCAAATCTTTATAAGTAAAAAGATTTATTAAAATGAATAACCAAGTGTTTTAATTGACATCAGATGATCAAAACAACAAACCCTGAGAACATAGAAAAAATATAAATAAAGATATGAGCAGAACTTAATACAACAGAAAACGTATAAAATTGAGGTGATTTAGTAAGTCCAAAGAATATTCTTTGAAAAGATTTAAAAGACACACATTGATTAAGGAAAACAAAAATATAAGTAAAGAATATACAGAAAGAATCAGGACAATGTTATAGCAGAGAATATATGAAATGCCAGTAAATTTGAACATTTCTGTAAAGGGGACCATTTCCTAGCTCCTAAAGTTGACCAAAACTGACACAAGAGGAAATCATTGAAGGTCATCATGTCTGCCCTTGGCATTCTTGGAACGCCCTGGCCTCAGAATGCAGCATCGGTAGTCCATGGTAACCTGCGGAGAGGGGGTGGGGCTGAAGGAGGTTGGAACACTGCCCTCACTGAGGGAGTGGGTGTGGCCATCTCTGCTGTGACTGAACAAAGGGCAGGGGAGCAGGGGGCCCAGGGCAGGGCCCTCAGAGCCCGGCAGGACCAGGGGAGTGTCACAAGCATTTGGCCCAGGCCAAAGGGCGCCTTCTTTGTCTGCACAGCTTCCCAAACACTCACATTTCCACTCAGGCCGCCCTCTTTGTTGAAGTGTGTGTGGAACGTGTCCTCGCAGTACACCTCGCTGCACAGCTAACCATAGGACTGGGCATCGTACCTTCCTGCCAGGTGACCGAAGTTCGCAGGCAGATGGGTCACTGGGACCAACGCGGAGAGGCTCCTGCCCTGACCACAGGTCGACCACAGCCGCTGCCCCAGATCGGGGGTTGCAAAGCAGCCCTGTCTGAATCCCCTGCCTCTAGAGGGAGTATTGGACCAACACTTCTAAAAAATGGGGTCTTTGCGGGCAACTCATCGGAGGGACACAAAAAAATCTTTGCCGACTTTCTCCTGAAGCTTACCAGCGTTCACACTTAAGCCTTTTACAATGTCAGCTGTTTAGCTAAACATGAGCTCATGATCTAAATTTACACAATAATGAAGAAATCAGCTACAAGGGGAGACAATCAGCAAAAACAATCAATATGAGAATTAGTTTCCCAAGGCCACCCATCAGATGTTGGAATAATCAGGTGCAAGGCAGAATATATACATAAAACTGGAACTGGAACAAGGAACAAGGATGTTTTCAAAGACTGGTAGGATCTCTAAAACATTTGTAAAGTACATGTCATTGATAAAGCTAAATACTCAAAGGTTGTGTAATACAACAGATTAATCATTGAGAAGAGTGAAATTATGCTGTTTTGAAAACTATGGCAGGTCAGATTTTCTGCCTAATGATATAAGAAGATTTCTCTCAAAAATACACATTATTTCAAAGACTTATTGGCTGTGAAATAAGTGAAGGGTATTTCAAATGGCTTGTCTGCAAAGAAAGGTGAGATGTAGGGAATCACAGAAAGTCGAGGGGAAAATATGTCAATATATACATTGCTATATGGTGAACTAAGCCTTAGGCCAGCAACAATGGAGAGGACCTGACCCTTAGAAACTTACAAGTAAGCTGGAATCTTCAAAAGTTCAAATCTTTATAAGTAAAAAGATTTATTAAAATGAATAACCAAGTGTTTTAATTGACATCAGATGATCAAAACAACAAACCCTGAGAACATAGAAAAAATATAAATAAAGATATGAGCAGAACTTAATACAACAGAAAACGTATAAAATTGAGGTGATTTAGTAAGTCCAAAGAATATTCTTTGAAAAGATTTAAAAGACACACTTTGATTAAGGAAAACATAAACATATGTAAAGAATATACAGAAAGAATCAGGACAATGTTATAGCAGAGAATATATGAAATGCCAGTAAATTTGAACATTTCTGTAAAGGGGACCATTTCCTAGCTCCTAAAGTTGACCAAAACTGACACAAGAGGAAATCATTGAAGGTCATCATGTCTGCCCTTGGCATTCTTGGAACGCCCTGGCCTCAGAATGCAGCATGGGTAGTCCATGGTAACCTGCGGAGAGGGGGTGGGGCTGAAGGAGGTTGGAACACTGCCCTCACTGAGGGAGTGGGTGTGGCCATCTCTGCTGTGACTGAACAAAGGGCAGGGGAGCAGGGGGCCCAGGGCAGGGCCCTCAGAGCCCGGCAGGACCAGGGGAGTGTCACAAGCATTTGGCCCAGGCCAAAGGGCGCCTTCTTTGTCTGCACAGCTTCCCAAACACTCACATTTCCACTCAGGCCGCCCTCTTTGTTGAAGTGTGTGTGGAACGTGTCCTCGCAGTACACCTCGCTGCACAGCTAACCATAGGACTGGGCATCGTACCTTCCTGCCAGGTGACCGAAGTTCGCAGGCAGATGGGTCACTGGGACCAACGCGGAGAGGCTCCTGCCCTGACCACAGGTCGACCACAGCTGCTGCCCCAGATCGGGGGTTGCAAAGCAGCCCTGTCTGAATCCCCTGCCTCTAGAGGGAGTATTGGACCAACACTTCTAAAAAATGGGGTCCTTGCGGGCAACTCATCGGAGGGACACAAAAAAATCTTTGCCGACTTTCTCCTGAAGCTTACGAGCGTTCACACTTAAGCCTTTTACAATGTCAGCTGTTTAGCTAAACATGAGCTCATGATCTAAATTTACACAATAATGAAGAAATCAGCTACAAGGGGAGACAATCAGCAAAAACAATCCATATGAGAATTAGTTTCCCAAGGCCACCCATCAGATGTTGGAATAATCAGGTGCAAGGCAGAATATATACATAAAACTGGAACTGGAACAAGGAACAAGGATGTTTTCAAAGACTGGTAGGATCTCTAAAACATTTGTAAAGTACATGTCATTGATAAAGCTAAATACTCAAAGGTTGTGTAATACAACAGATTAATCATTGAGAAGAGTGAAATTATGCTGTTTTGAAAACTATGGCAGGTCAGATTTTCTGCCTAATGATATAAGAAGATTTCTCTCAAAAATACACATTATTTCAAAGACTTATTGGCTGTGAAATAAGTGAAGGGTATTTCAAATGGCTTGTCTACAAAGAAAGGTGAGATGTAGGGAATCACAGAAAGTCGAGGGGAAAATATGTCAATATATACATTGCTATATGGTGAACTAAGCCTTAGGCCAGCAACAATGGAGAGGACCTGACCCTTAGAAACTTACAAGTAAGCTGGAATCTTCAAAAGTTCAAATCTTTCTAAGTAAAAAGATTTATTAAAATGAATAACCAAGTGTTTTAATTGACATCAGACGATCAAAACAACAAACCCTGAGAACATAGAAAAAATATAAATAAAGATATGAGCAGAACTTAATACAACAGAAAACGTATAAAATTGAGGTGATTTAGTAAGTCCAAAGAATATTCTTTGAAAAGATTTAAAAGACACACTTTGATTAAGGAAAACATAAACATATGTAAAGAATATACAGAAAGAATCAGGACAATGTTATAGCAGAGAATATATGAAATGCCAGTAAATTTGAACATTTCTGTAAAGGGGACCATTTCCTAGCTCCTAAAGTTGACCAAAACTGACACAAGAGGAAATCATTGAAGGTCATCATGTCTGCCCTTGGCATTCTTGGAACGCCCTGGCCTCAGAATGCAGCATCGGTAGTCCATGGTAACCTGCGGAGAGGGGGTGGGGCTGAAGGAGGTTGGAACACTGCCCTCACTGAGGGAGTGGGTGTGGCCATCTCTGCTGTGACTGAACAAAGGGCAGGGGAGCAGGGGGCCCAGGGCAGGGCCCTTAGAGCCCGGCAGGACCAGGGGAGTGTCACAAGCATTTGGCCCAGGCCAAAGGGCGCCTTCTTTGTCTGCACAGCTTCCCAAACACTCAGATTTCCACACAGCCCGCCCTCTTTGTTGAAGTGTGTGTGGAACGTGTCCTCGCAGTACACCTCGCTGCACAGCTAACCATAGGACTGGGCATCGTACCTTCCTGCCAGGTGACCGAAGTTCGCAGGCAGATGGGTCACTGGGACCAACGCGGAGAGGCTCCTGCCCTGACCACAGGTCGACCACAGCCACTGCCCCAGATCGGGGGTTGCAAAGCAGCCCTGTCTGAATCCCCTGCCTCTAGACGGAGTATTGGACCAACACTTCTAAAAAATGGGGTCCTTGCGGGCAACTCATCGGAGGGACACAAAAAAATCTTTGCCGACTTTCTCCTGAAGCTTACGAGCGTTCACACTTAAGCCTTTTACAATGTCAGCTGTATAGCTAAACATGAGCTCATGATCTAAATTTACACAATAATGAAGAAATCAGCTACAAGGGGAGACAATCAGCAAAAACAATCCATATGAGAATTAGTTTCCCAAGGCCACCCATCAGATGTTGGAATAATCAGGTGCAAGGCAGAATATATACATAAAACTGGAACTGGAACAAGGAACAAGGATGTTTTCAAAGACTGGTAGGATCTCTAAAACATTTGTAAAGTACATGTCATTGATAAAGCTAAATACTCAAAGGTTGTGTAATACAACAGATTAATCATTGAGAAGAGTGAAATTATGCTGTTTTGAAAACTATGGCAGGTCAGATTTTCTGCCTAATGATATAAGAAGATTTCTCTCAAAAATACACATTATTTCAAAGACTTATTGGCTGTGAAATAAGTGAAGGGTATTTCAAATGGCTTGTCTGCAAAGAAAGGTGAGATGTAGGGAATCACAGAAAGTCGAGGGGAAAATATGTCAATATATACATTGCTATATGGTGAACTAAGCCTTAGGCCAGCAACAATGGAGAGGACCTGACCCTTAGAAACTTACAAGTAAGCTGGAATCTTCAAAAGTTCAAATCTTTATAAGTAAAAAGATTTATTAAAATGAATAACCAAGTGTTTCAATTGACATCAGATGATCAAAACAACAAACCCTGAGAACATAGAAAAAATATAAATAAAGATATGAGCAGAACTTAATACAACAGAAAACGTATAAAATTGAGGTGATTTAGTAAGTCCAAAGAATATTCTTTGAAAAGATTTAAAAGACACACTTTGATTAAGGAAAACATAAACATATGTAAAGAATATACAGAAAGAATCAGGACAATGTTATAGCAGAGAATATATGAAATGCCAGTAAATTTGAACATTTCTGTAAAGGGGACCATTTCCTAGCTCCTAAAGTTGACCAAAACTGACACAAGAGGAAATCATTGAAGGTCATCATGTCTGCCCTTGGCATTCTTGGAACGCCCTGGCCTCAGAATGCAGCATCGGTAGTCCATGGTAACCTGCGGAGAGGGGGTGGGGCTGAAGGAGGTTGGAACACTGCCCTCACTGATGGAGTGGGTGTGGCCATCTCTGCTGTGACTGAACAAAGGGCAGGGGAGCAGGGGGCCCAGGGCAGGGCCCTCAGAGCCCGGCAGGACCAGGGGAGTGTCACAAGCATTTGGCCCAGGCCAAAGGGCGCCTTCTTTGTCTGCACAGCTTCCCAAACACTCACATTTCCACTCAGGCCGCCCTCTTTGTTGAAGTGTGTGTGGAACGTGTCCTCGCAGTACACCTCGCTGCACAGCTAACCATAGGACTGGGCATCGTACCTTCCTGCCAGGTGACCGAAGTTCCCAGGCAGATGGGTCACTGGGACCAACGCGGAGAGGCTCCTGCCCTGACCACAGGTCGACCACAGCCGCTGCCCCAGATCGGGGGTTGCAAAGCAGCCCTGTCTGAATCCGCTGCCTCTAGAGGGAGTATTGGACCAACACTTCTAAAAAATGGGGGCCTTGCGGGCAACTCATCGGAGGGACACAAAAAAATCTTTGCCGACTTTCTCCTGAAGCTTACGAGCGTTCACACTTAAGCCTTTTACAATGTCAGCTGTTTAGCTAAACATGAGCTCATGATCTAAATTTACACAATAATGAAGAAATCAGCTACAAGGGGAGACAATCAGCAAAAACAATCCATATGAGAATTAGTTTCCCAAGGCCACCCATCAGATGTTGGAATAATCAGGTGCAAGGCAGAATATATACATAAAACTGGAACTGGAACAAGGAACAAGGATGTTTTCAAAGACTGGTAGGATCTCTAAAAGATTTGTAAAGTACATGTCATTGATAAAGCTAAATACTCAAAGGTTGTGTAATACAACAGATTAATCATTGAGAAGAGTGAAATTATGCTGTTTTGAAAACTATGGCAGGTCAGATTTTCTGCCTAATGATATAAGAAGATTTCTCTCAAAAATACACATTATTTCAAAGACTTATTGGCTGTGAAATAAGTGAAGGGTATTTCAAATGGCTTGTCTGCAAAGAAAGGTGAGATGTAGGGAATCACAGAAAGTCGAGGGGAAAATATGTCAATATATACATTGCTATATGGTGAACTAAGCCTTAGGCCAGCAACAATGGAGAGGACCTGACCCTTAGAAACTTACAAGTAAGCTGGAATCTTCAAAAGTTCAAATCTTTATAAGTAAAAAGATTTATTAAAATGAATAACCAAGTGTTTTAATTGACATCAGATGATCCAAACAACAAACCCTGAGAACATAGAAAAAATATAAATAAAGATATGAGCAGAACTTAATACAACAGAAAACGTATAAAATTGAGGTGATTTAGTAAGTCCAAAGAATATTCTTTGAAAAGATTTAAAAGACACACTTTGATTAAGGAAAACAAAAACATAAGTAAAGAATATACAGAAAGAATCAGGACAATGTTATAGCAGAGAATATATGAAATGCCAGTAAATTTGAACATTTCTGTAAAGGGGACCATTTCCTAGCTCCTAAAGTTGACCAAAACTGACACAAGAGGAAATCATTGAAGGTCATCATGTCTGCCCTTGGCATTCTCGGAACGCCCTGGCCTCAGAATGCAGCATGGGTAGTCCATGGTAACCTGCGGAGAGGGGGCGGGGCTGAAGGAGGTTGGAACACTGCCCTCACTGAGGGAGTGGGTGTGGCCATTTCTGCTGTGACTGAACAAAGGGCAGGGGAGCAGGGGGCCAAGGGCAGGGCCCTCAGAGGCCGGCAGGCCCAGGGGTGTGTCACAAGCATTTGGCCCAGGCCAAAGGGCACCTTCTTTGTCCGCACAGCTTCCCAAACACTCACCTTTCCACTCAGGCCGCCCTCTTTGTTGAAGTGTGTGTGGAACGTGTCCTCGCAGTACACCTCGCTGCACAGCTAACCATAGGACTGGGCATCGTACCTTCCTGCCAGGTGACCGAAGTTCGCAGGCAGATGGGTCACTGGGACCAACGCGGAGAGGCTCCTGCCCTGACCACAGGTCGACCACAGCCGCTGCCCCAGATCGGGGGTTGCAAAGCAGCCCTGTCTGAATCCCCTGCCTCTAGAGGCAGTATTGGACCAACACTTCTAAAAATGGGGTCCTTGCGGGCAACTCATCGGAGGGACACAAAAAAATCTTTGCCGACTTTCTCCTGAAGCTTACGAGCGTTCACACTTAAGCCTTTTACAATGTCAGCTGTTTAGCTAAACATGAGCTCATGATCTAAATTTACACAATAATGAAGAAATCAGCTACAAGGGGAGACAATCAGCAAAAACAATCCATATGAGAATTAGTTTCCCAAGGCCACCCATCAGATGTTGGAATAATCAGGTGCAAGGCAGAATATATACATAAAACTGGAACTGGAACAAGGAACAAGGATGTTTTCAAAGACTGGTAGGATCTCTAAAACATTTGTAAAGTACATGTCATTGATAAAGCTAAATACTCAAAGGTTGTGTAATACAACAGATTAATCATTGAGAAGAGTGAAATTATGCTGTTTTGAAAACTATGGCAGGTCAGATTTTCTGCCTAATGATATAAGAAGATTTCTCTCAAAAATACACATTATTTCAAAGACTTATTGGCTGTGAAATAAGTGAAGGGTATTTCAAATGGCTTGTCTGCAAAGAAAGGTGAGATGTAGGGAATCACAGAAAGTCGAGGGGAAAATATGTCAATATATACATTGCTATATGGTGAACTAAGCCTTAGGCCAGCAACAATGGAGAGGACCTGACCCTTAGAAACTTACAAGTAAGCTGGAATCTTCAAAAGTTCAAATCTTTATAAGTAAAAAGATTTATTAAAATGAATAACCAAGTGTTTTAATTGACATCAGATGATCAAAACAACAAACCCTGAGAACATAGAAAAAATATAAATAAAGATATGAGCAGAACTTAATACAACAGAAAACGTATAAAATTGAGGTGATTTAGTAAGTCCAAAGAATATTCTTTGAAAAGATTTAAAAGACACACTTTGATTAAGGAAAACATAAACATATGTAAAGAATATACAGAAAGAATCAGGACAATGTTATAGCACAGAATATATGAAATGCCAGTAAATTTGAACATTTCTATAAAGGGGACCATTTCCTAGCTCCTAAAGTTGACCAAAACTGACACAAGAGGAAATCATTGAAGGTCATCATGTCTGCCCTTGGCATTCTTGGAACGCCCTGGCCTCAGAATGCAGCATCGGTAGTCCATGGTAACCTGCGGAGAGGGGGTGGGGCTGAAGGAGGTTGGAACACTGCCCTCACTGAGGGAGTGGGTGTGGCCATCTCTGCTGTGACTGAACAAAGGGCAGGGGAGCAGGGGGCCCAGGGCAGGGCCCTCAGAGCCCGGCAGGACCAGGGGAGTGTCACAAGCATTTGGCCCAGGCCAAAGGGCGCCTTCTTTGTCTGCACAGCTTCCCAAACACTCACATTTCCACTCAGGCCGCCCTCTTTGTTGAAGTGTGTGTGGAACGTGTCCTCGCAGTACACCTCGCTGCACAGCTAACCATAGGACTGGGCATCGTACCTTCCTGCCAGGTGACCGAAGTTCGCAGGCAGATGGGTCACTGGGACCAACGCGGAGAGGCTCCTGCCCTGACCACAGGTCGACCACAGCCGCTGCCCCAGATCGGGGGTTGCAAAGCAGCCCTGTCTGAATCCCCTGCCTCTAGAGGGAGTATTGGACCAACACTTCTAAAAAATGGGGTCCTTGCGGGCAACTCATCGGAGGGACACAAAAAAATCTTTGCCGACTTTCTCCTGAAGCTTACGAGCGTTCACACTTAAGCCTTTTACAATGTCAGCTGTTTAGCTAAACATGAGCTCATGATCTAAATTTACACAATAATGAAGAAATCAGCTACAAGGGGAGACAATCAGCAAAAACAATCCATATGAGAATTAGTTTCCCAAGGCCACCCATCAGATGTTGGAATAATCAGGTGCAAGGCAGAATATATACATAAAACTGGAACTGGAACAAGGAACAAGGATGTTTTCAAAGACTGGTAGGATCTCTAAAACATTTGTAAAGTACATGTCATTGATAAAGCTAAATACTCAAAGGTTGTGTAATACAACAGATTAATCATTGAGAAGAGTGAAATTATGCTGTTTTGAAAACTATGGCAGGTCAGATTTTCTGCCTAATGATATAAGAAGATTTCTCTCAAAAATACACATTATTTCAAAGACTTATTGGCTGTGAAATAAGTGAAGGGTATTTCAAATGGCTTGTCTACAAAGAAAGGTGAGATGTAGGGAATCACAGAAAGTCGAGGGGAAAATATGTCAATATATACATTGCTATATGGTGAACTAAGCCTTAGGCCAGCAACAATGGAGAGGACCTGACCCTTAGAAACTTACAAGTAAGCTGGAATCTTCAAAAGTTCAAATCTTTCTAAGTAAAAAGATTTATTAAAATGAATAACCAAGTGTTTTAATTGACATCAGACGATCAAAACAACAAACCCTGAGAACATAGAAAAAATATAAATAAAGATATGAGCAGAACTTAATACAACAGAAAACGTATAAAATTGAGGTGATTTAGTAAGTCCAAAGAATATTCTTTGAAAAGATTTAAAAGACACACTTTGATTAAGGAAAACATAAACATATGTAAAGAATATACAGAAAGAATCAGGACAATGTTATAGCAGAGAATATATGAAATGCCAGTAAATTTGAACATTTCTGTAAAGGGGACCATTTCCTAGCTCCTAAAGTTGACCAAAACTGACACAAGAGGAAATCATTGAAGGTCATCATGTCTGCCCTTGGCATTCTTGGAACGCCCTGGCCTCAGAATGCAGCATCGGTAGTCCATGGTAACCTGCGGAGAGGGGGTGGGGCTGAAGGAGGTTGGAACACTGCCCTCACTGAGGGAGTGGGTGTGGCCATCTCTGCTGTGACTGAACAAAGGGCAGGGGAGCAGGGGGCCCAGGGCAGGGCCCTCAGAGCCCGGCAGGACCAGGGGAGTGTCACAAGCATTTGGCCCAGGCCAAAGGGCGCCTTCTTTGTCTGCACAGCTTCCCAAACCTCACATTTCCACTCAGGCCGCCCTCTTTGTTGAAGTGTGTGTGGAACGTGTCCTCGCAGTACACCTCGCTGCACAGCTAACCATAGGACTGGGCATCGTACCTTCCTGCCAGGTGACCGAAGTTCGCAGGCAGATGGGTCACTGGGACCAACGCGGAGAGGCTCCTGCCCTGACCACAGGTCGACCACAGCCACTGCCCCAGATCGGGGGTTGCAAAGCAGCCCTGTCTGAATCCCCTGCCTCTAGACGGAGTATTGGACCAACACTTCTAAAAAATGGGGGTCCTTGCGGGCAACTCATCGGAGGGACACAAAAAAATCTTTGCCGACTTTCTCCTGAAGCTTACGAGCGTTCACACTTAAGCCTTTTACAATGTCAGCTGTTTAGCTAAACATGAGCTCATGATCTAAATTTACACAATAATGAAGAAATCAGCTACAAGGGGAGACAATCAGCAAAAACAATCCATATGAGAATTAGTTTCCCAAGGCCACCCATCAGATGTTGGAATAATCAGGTGCAAGGCAGAATATATACATAAAACTGGAACTGGAACAAGGAACAAGGATGTTTTCAAAGACTGGTAGGATCTCTAAAACATTTGTAAAGTACATGTCATTGATAAAGCTAAATACTCAAAGGTTGTGTAATACAACAGATTAATCATTGAGAAGAGTGAAATTATGCTGTTTTGAAAACTATGGCAGGTCAGATTTTCTGCCTAATGATATAAGAAGATTTCTCTCAAAAATACACATTATTTCAAAGACTTATTGGCTGTGAAATAAGTGAAGGGTATTTCAAATGGCTTGTCTGCAAAGAAAGGTGAGATGTAGGGAATCACAGAAAGTCGAGGGGAAAATATGTCAATATATACATTGCTATATGGTGAACTAAGCCTTAGGCCAGCAACAATGGAGAGGACCTGACCCTTAGAAACTTACAAGTAAGCTGGAATCTTCAAATGTTCAAATCTTTATAAGTAAAAAGATTTATTAAAATGAATAACCAAGTGTTTTAATTGACATCAGATGATCAAAACAACAAACCCTGAGAACATAGAAAAAATATAAATAAAGATATGAGCAGAACTTAATACAACAGAAAACGTATAAAATTGAGGTGATTTAGTAAGTCCAAAGAATATTCTTTGAAAAGATTTAAAAGACACACTTTGATTAAGGAAAACATAAACATATGTAAAGAATATACAGAAAGAATCAGGACAATGTTATAGCAGAGAATATATGAAATGCCAGTAAATTTGAACATTTCTGTAAAGGGGACCATTTCCTAGCTCCTAAAGTTGACCAAAACTGACACAAGAGGAAATCATTGAAGGTCATCATGTCTGCCCTTGGCATTCTTGGAACGCCCTGGCCTCAGAATGCAGCATCGGTAGTCCATGGTAACCTGCGGAGAGGGGGTGGGGCTGAAGGAGGTTGGAACACTGCCCTCACTGATGGAGTGGGTGTGGCCATCTCTGCTGTGACTGAACAAAGGGCAGGGGAGCAGGGGGCCCAGGGCAGGGCCCTCAGAGCCCGGCAGGACCAGGGGAGTGTCACAAGCATTTGGCCCAGGCCAAAGGGCGCCTTCTTTGTCTGCACAGCTTCCCAAACACTCACATTTCCACTCAGGCCGCCCTCTTGGTTGAAGTGTGTGTGGAACGTGTCCTCGCAGTACACCTCGCTGCACAGCTAACCATAGGACTGGGCATCGTACCTTCCTGCCAGGTGACCGAAGTTCGCAGGCAGATGGGTCACTGGGACCAACGCGGAGAGGCTCCTGCCCTGACCACAGGTCGACCACAGCCGCTGCCCCAGATCGGGGGTTGCAAAGCAGCCCTGTCTGAATCCCCTGCCTCTAGAGGGAGTATTGGACCAACACTTCTAAAAAATGGGGTCCTTGCGGGCAACTCATCGGAGGGACACAAAAAAATCTTTGCCGACTTTCTCCTGAAGCTTACGAGCGTTCACACTTAAGCCTTTTACAATGTCAGCTGTTTAGCTAAACATGAGCTCATGATCTAAATTTACACAATAATGAAGAAATCAGCTACAAGGGGAGACAATCAGCAAAAACAATCCATATGAGAATTAGTTTCCCAAGGCCACCCATCAGATGTTGGAATAATCAGGTGCAAGGCAGAATATATACATAAAACTGGAACTGGAACAAGGAACAAGGATGTTTTCAAAGACTGGTAGGATCTCTAAAACATTTGTAAAGTACATGTCATTGATAAAGCTAAATACTCAAAGGTTGTGTAATACAACAGATTAATCATTGAGAAGAGTGAAATTATGCTGTTTTGAAAACTATGGCAGGTCAGATTTTCTGCCTAATGATATAAGAAGATTTCTCTCAAAAATGCACATTATTTCAAAGACTTATTGGCTGTGAAATAAGTGAAGGGTATTTCAAATGGCTTGTCTGCAAAGAAAGGTGAGATGTAGGGAATCACAGAAAGTCGAGGGGAAAATATGTCAATATATACATTGCTATATGGTGAACTAAGCCTTAGGCCAGCAACAATGGAGAGGACCTGACCCTTAGAAACTTACAAGTAAGCTGGAATCTTCAAAAGTTCAAATCTTTATAAGTAAAAAGATTTATTAAAATGAATAACCAAGTGTTTTAATTGACATCAGATGATCAAAACAACAAACCCTGAGAACATAGAAAAAATATAAATAAAGATATGAGCAGAACTTAATACAACAGAAAACGTATAAAATTGAGGTGATTTAGTAAGTCCAAAGAATATTCTTTGAAAAGATTTAAAAGACACACTTTGATTAAGGAAAACATAAACATATGTAAAGAATATACAGAAAGAATCAGGACAATGTTATAGCAGAGAATATATGAAATGCCAGTAAATTTGAACATTTCTGTAAAGGGGACCATTTCCTAGCTCCTAAAGTTGACCAAAACTGACACAAGAGGAAATCATTGAAGGTCATCATGTCTGCCCTTGGCATTCTTGGAACGCCCTGGCCTCAGAATGCAGCATCGGTAGTCCATGGTAACCTGCGGAGAGGGGGTGGGGCTGAAGGAGGTTGGAACACTGCCCTCACTGAGGGAGTGGGTGTGGCCATCTCTGCTGTGACTGAACAAAGGGCAGGGGAGCAGGGGGCCCAGGGCAGGGCCCTCAGAGCCCGGCAGGACCAGGGGAGTGTCACAAGCATTTGGCCCAGGCCAAAGGGCGCCTTCTTTGTCTGCACAGCTTCCCAAGCACTCACATTTCCACTCAGGCCGCCCTCTTTGTTGAAGTGTGTGTGGAACGTGTCCTCGCAGTACACCTCGCTGCACAGCTAACCATAGGACTGGGCATCGTACCTTCCTGCCAGGTGACCGAAGTTCGCAGGCAGATGGGTCACTGGGACCAACGCGGAGAGGCTCCTGCCCTGACCACAGGTCGACCACAGCCGCTGCCCCAGATCGGGGGTTGCAAAGCAGCCCTGTCTGAATCCCCTGCCTCTAGAGGGAGTATTGGACCAACACTTCTAAAAAATGGGGGCCTTGCGGGCAACTCATCGGAGGGACACAAAAAAATCTTTGCCGACTTTCTCCTGAAGCTTACGAGCGTTCACACTTAAGCCTTTTACAATGTCAGCTGTTTAGCTAAACATGAGCTCATGATCTAAATTTACACAATAATGAAGAAATCAGCTACAAGGGGAGACAATCAGCAAAAACAATCCATATGAGAATTAGTTTCCCAAGGCCACCCATCAGATGTTGGAATAATCAGGTGCAAGGCAGAATATATACATAAAACTGGAACTGGAACAAGGAACAAGGATGTTTTCAAAGACTGGTAGGATCTCTAAAACATTTGTAAAGTACATGTCATTGATAAAGCTAAATACTCAAAGGTTGTGTAATACAACAGATTAATCATTGAGAAGAGTGAAATTATGCTGTTTTGAAAACTATGGCAGGTCAGATTTTCTGCCTAATGATATAAGAAGATTTCTCTCAAAAATACACATTATTTCAAAGACTTATTGGCTGTGAAATAAGTGAAGGGTATTTCAAATGGCTTGTCTGCAAAGAAAGGTGAGATGTAGGGAATCACAGAAAGTCGAGGGGAAAATATGTCAATATATACATTGCTATATGGTGAACTAAGCCTTAGGCCAGCAACAATGGAGAGGACCTGACCCTTAGAAACTTACAAGTAAGCTGGAATCTTCAAAAGTTCAAATCTTTCTAAGTAAAAAGATTTATTAAAATGAATAACCAAGTGTTTTAATTGACATCAGACGATCAAAACAACAAACCCTGAGAACATAGAAAAAATATAAATAAAGATATGAGCAGAACTTAATACAACAGAAAACGTATAAAATTGAGGTGATTTAGTAAGTCCAAAGAATATTCTTTGAAAAGATTTAAAAGACACACTTTGATTAAGGAAAACATAAACATATGTAAAGAATATACAGAAAGAATCAGGACAATGTTATAGCAGAGAATATATGAAATGCCAGTAAATTTGAACATTTCTGTAAAGGGGACCATTTCCTAGCTCCTAAAGTTGACCAAAACTGACACAAGAGGAAATCATTGAAGGTCATCATGTCTGCCCTTGGCATTCTTGGAACGCCCTGGCCTCAGAATGCAGCATCGGTAGTCCATGGTAACCTGCGGAGAGGGGGTGGGGCTGAAGGAGGTTGGAACACTGCCCTCACTGAGGGAGTGGGTGTGGCCATCTCTGCTGTGACTGAACAAAGGGCAGGGGAGCAGGGGGCCCAGGGCAGGGCCCTCAGAGCCCAGCAGGACCAGGGGAGTGTCACAAGCATTTGGCCCAGGCCAAAGGGCGCCTTCTTTGTCTGCACAGCTTCCCAAACACTCAGATTTCCACACAGCCCGCCCTCTTTGTTGAAGTGTGTGTGGAACGTGTCCTCGCAGTACACCTCGCTGCACAGCTAACCATAGGACTGGGCATCGTACCTTCCTGCCAGGTGACCGAAGTTCGCAGGCAGATGGGTCACTGGGACCAACGCGGAGAGGCTCCTGCCCTGACCACAGGTCGACCACAGCCACTGCCCCAGATCGGGGGTTGCAAAGCAGCCCTGTCTGAATCCCCTGCCTCTAGACGGAGTATTGGACCAACACTTCTAAAAAATGGGGTCCTTGCGGGCAACTCATCGGAGGGACACAAAAAAATCTTTGCCGACTTTCTCCTGAAGCTTACGAGCGTTCACACTTAAGCCTTTTACAATGTCAGCTGTTTAGCTAAACATGAGCTCATGATCTAAATTTACACAATAATGAAGAAATCAGCTACAAGGGGAGACAATCAGCAAAAACAATCCATATGAGAATTAGTTTCCCAAGGCCACCCATCAGATGTTGGAATAATCAGGTGCAAGGCAGAATATATACATAAAACTGGAACTGGAACAAGGAACAAGGATGTTTTCAAAGACTGGTAGGATCTCTAAAACATTTGTAAAGTACATGTCATTGATAAAGCTAAATACTCAAAGGTTGTGTAATACAACAGATTAATCATTGAGAAGAGTGAAATTATGCTGTTTTGAAAACTATGGCAGGTCAGATTTTCTGCCTAATGATATAAGAAGATTTCTCTCAAAAATACACATTATTTCAAAGACTTATTGGCTGTGAAATAAGTGAAGGGTATTTCAAATGGCTTGTCTGCAAAGAAAGGTGAGATGTAGGGAATCACAGAAAGTCGAGGGGAAAATATGTCAATATATACATTGCTATATGGTGAACTAAGCCTTAGGCCAGCAACAATGGAGAGGACCTGACCCTTAGAAACTTACAAGTAAGCTGGAATCTTCAAATGTTCAAATCTTTATAAGTAAAAAGATTTATTAAAATGAATAACCAAGTGTTTTAATTGACATCAGATGATCAAAACAACAAACCCTGAGAACATAGAAAAAATATAAATAAAGATATGAGCAGAACTTAATACAACAGAAAACGTATAAAATTGAGGTGATTTAGTAAGTCCAAAGAATATTCTTTGAAAAGATTTAAAAGACACACTTTGATTAAGGAAAACAAAAACATAAGTAAAGAATATACAGAAAGAATCAGGACAATGTTATAGCAGAGAATATATGAAATGCCAGTAAATTTGAACATTTCTGTAAAGGGGACCATTTCCTAGCTCCTAAAGTTGACCAAAACTGACACAAGAGGAAATCATTGAAGGTCATCATGTCTGCCCTTGGCATTCTTGGAATGCCCTGGCCTCAGAATGCAGCATCGGTAGTCCATGGTAACCTGCGGAGAGGGGGTGGGGCTGAAGGAGGTTGGAACACTGCCCTCACTGAGGGAGTGGGTGTGGCCATCTCTGCTGTGACTGAACAAAGGGCAGGGGAGCAGGGGGCCCAGTGCAGGGCCCTCAGACCCTGGCAGGACCAGGGGAGTGTCACAAGCATTTGGCCCAGGCCAAAGGGCGCCTTCTTTGTCTGCACAGCTTCCCAAACACTCACATTTCCACTCAGGCCGCCCTCTTTGTTGAAGTGTGTGTGGAACGTGTCCTCGCAGTACACCTCGCTGCACAGCTAACCATAGGACTGGGCATCGTACCTTCCTGCCAGGTGACCGAAGTTCGCAGGCAGATGGGTCACTGGGACCAACGCGGAGAGGCTCCTGCCCTGACCACAGGTCGACCACAGCCGCTGCCCCAGATCGGGTGTTGCAAAGCAGCCCTGTCTGAATCCCCTGCCTCTAGAGGGAGTATTGGACCAACACTTCTAAAAAATGGGGGCCTTGCGGGCAACTCATCGGAGGGACACAAAAAAATCTTTGCCGACTTTCTCCTGAAGCTTACGAGCGTTCACACTTAAGCCTTTTACAATGTCAGCTGTTTAGCTAAACATGAGCTCATGATCTAAATTTACACAATAATGAAGAAATCAGCTACAAGGGGAGACAATCAGCAAAAACAATCCATATGAGAATTAGTTTCCGAAGGCCACCCATCAGATGTTGGAATAATCATGTGCAAGGCAGAATATATACATAAAACTGGAACTGGAACAAGGAACAAGGATGTTTTCAAAGACTGGTAGGATCTCTAAAACATTTGTAAAGTACATGTCATTGATAAAGCTAAATACTCAAAGGTTGTGTAATACAACAGATTAATCATTGAGAAGAGTGAAATTATGCTGTTTTGAAAACTATGGCAGGTCAGATTTTCTGCCTAATGATATAAGAAGATTTCTCTCAAAAATACACATTATTTCAAAGACTTATTGGCTGTGAAATAAGTGAAGGGTATTTCAAATGGCTTGTCTGCAAAGAAAGGTGAGATGTAGGGAATCACAGAAAGTCGAGGGGAAAATATGTCAATATATACATTGCTATATGGTGAACTAAGCCTTAGGCCAGCAACAGTGGAGAGGACCTGACCCTTAGAAACTTACAAGTAAGCTGGAATCTTCAAAAGTTCAAATCTTTCTAAGTAAAAAGATTTATTAAAATGAATAACCAAGTGTTTTAATTGACATCAGATGATCAAAACAACAAACCCTGAGAACATAGAAAAAATATAAATAAAGATATGAGCAGAACTTAATACAACAGAAAACGTATAAAATTGAGGTGATTTAGTAAGTCCAAAGAATATTCTTTGAAAAGATTTAAAAGACACACTTTGATTAAGGAAAACATAAACATATGTAAAGAATATACAGAAAGAATCAGGACAATGTTATAGCAGAGAATATATGAAATGCCAGTAAATTTGAACATTTCTGTAAAGGGGACCATTTCCTAGCTCCTAAAGTTGACCAAAACTGACACAAGAGGAAATCATTGAAGGTCATCATGTCTGCCCTTGGCATTCTTGGAACGCCCTGGCCTCAGAATGCAGCATCGGTAGTCCATGGTAACCTGCGGAGAGGGGGTGGGGCTGAAGGAGGTTGGAACACTGCCCTCACTGAGGGAGTGGGTGTGGCCATCTCTGCTGTGGCTGAACAAAGGGCAGGGGAGCAGGGGGCCCAGGGCAGGGCCCTCAGAGCCCGGCAGGACCAGGGGAGTGTCACAAGCATTTGGCCCAGGCCAAAGGGCGCCTTCTTTGTCTGCACAGCTTCCCAAACACTCACATTTCCACTCAGGCCGCCCTCTTTGTTGAAGTGTGTGTGGAACGTGTCCTCGCAGTACACCTCGCTGCACAGCTAACCATAGGACTGGGCATCGTACCTTCCTGCCAGGTGACCGAAGTTCGCAGGCAGATGGGTCACTGGGACCAACGCGGAGAGGCTCCTGCCCTGACCACAGGTCGACCACAGCCGCTGCCCCAGATCGGGGGTTGCAAAGCAGCCCTGTCTGAATCCCCTGCCTCTAGAGGGAGTATTGGACCAACACTTCTAAAAAATGGGGTCCTTGCGGGCAACTCATCGAAGGGACACAAAAAAATCTTTGCCGACTTTCTCCTGAAGCTTACGAGCGTTCACACTTAAGCCTTTTACAATGTCAGCTGTTTAGCTAAACATGAGCTCATGATCTAAATTTACACAATAATGAAGAAATCAGCTACAAGTGGAGACAATCAGCAAAAACAATCAATATGAGAATTAGTTTCCGAAGGCCACCCATCAGATGTTGGAATAATCATGTGCAAGGCAGAATATATACATAAAACTGGAACTGGAACAAGGAACAAGGATGTTTTCAAAGACTGGTAGGATCTCTAAAACATTTGTAAAGTACATGTCATTGATAAAGCTAAATACTCAAAGGTTGTGTAATACAACAGATTAATCATTGAGAAGAGTGAAATTATGCTGTTTTGAAAACTATGGCAGGTCAGATTTTCTGCCTAATGATATAAGAAGATTTCTCTCAAAAATACACATTATTTCAAAGACTTATTGGCTGTGAAATAAGTGAAGGGTATTTCAAATGGCTTGTCTGCAAAGAAAGGTGAGATGTAGGGAATCACAGAAAGTCGAGGGGAAAATATGTCAATATATACATTGCTATATGGTGAACTAAGCCTTAGGCCAGCAACAATGGAGAGGACCTGACCCTTAGAAACTTACAAGGAAGCTGGAATCTTCAAAAGTTCAAATCTTTCTAAGTAAAAAGATTTATTAAAATGAATAACCAAGTGTTTTAATTGACATCAGATGATCAAAACAACAAACCCTGAGAACATAGAAAAAATATAAATAAAGATATGAGCAGAACTGAATACAACAGAAAACGTATAAAATTGAGGTGATTTAGTAAGTCCAAAGAATATTCTTTGAAAAGATTTAAAAGACACACTTTGATTAAGGAAAACAAAAACATAAGTAAAGAATATACAGAAAGAATCAGGACAATGTTATAGCAGAGAATATATGAAATGCCAGTAAATTTGAACATTTCTGTAAAGGGGACCATTTCCTAGCTCCTAAAGTTGACCAAAACTGACACAAGAGGAAATCATTGAAGGTCATCATGTCTGCCCTTGGCATTCTCGGAACGCCCTGGCCTCAGAATGCAGCATGGGTAGTCCATGGTAACCTGCGGAGAGGGGGCGGGGCTGAAGGAGGTTGGAACACTGCCCTCACTGAGGGAGTGGGTGTGGCCATCTCTGTTGTGACTGAACAAAGGGCAGGGGAGCAGGGGGCCCAGGGCAGGGCCCTCAGAGGCCAGCAGGCCCAGGGGTGTGTCACAAGCATTTGGCCCAGGCCAAAGGGCACCTTCTTTGTCCGCACAGCTTCCCAAACACTCACCTTTCCACTCAGGCCGCCCTCTTTGTTGAAGTGTGTGTGGAACGTGTCCTCGCAGTACACCTCGCTGCACAGCTAACCATAGGACTGGGCATCGTACCTTCCTCCCAGGTGACTGAAGTTCGCAGGCAGATGGGTCCCTGGGACCAACGCGGAGAGGCTCCTGCCCTGACCACAGGTCGACCACAGCCGCTGCCCCCGATCGGGGGCCGCAAAGCAGCCCTGTCTGAATCCCCTGCCTCTAGAGGGAGTATTGGACCAACACTTCTAAAAAATGGGGTTCTTGCGGGCAACTCATCGGAGGGACACAAATAAATCTTTGCCGACTTTCTCCTGAAGCTTACGAGCGTTCACACTTAAGCTTGATACAATGTCAGCTGTTTAGCTAAACATGAGCTCATGATCTAAATTTACACAATAATGAAGAAATCAGCTACAAGTGGAGACAATCAGCAAAAACAATCAATATGAGAATTAGTTTCCCAAGGCCATCCATCAGATGTTGGAATAATCAGGTGCAAGGCAGAAAATATACATAAAACTGGAACTGAAACAAAGAACAAGGATGTTTACTAAGACTGGTAGGATCTCTAAAACATTTGTAAAGTACATGTCATTGAAAAAGCTAAATACTCAAAGGTTGTGTAATACAACAGATTAATCATTGAGAAGAGTGAAATTATGCTGTTTTGAAAACTATGGCAGGTCAGATTTTCTGCCTAATGATATAAGAAGATTTCTCTCAAAAATACACATTATTTCAAAGACTTATTGGCTGTGAAATAAGTGAAGGGTATTTCAAATGGCTTGTCTGCAAAGAAAGGTGAGATGTAGGGAATCACAGAAAGTCGAGGGGAAAATATGTCAATATATACATTGCTATATGGTGAACTAAGCCTTAGGCCAGCAACAATGGAGAGGACCTGACCCTTAGAAACGTACAAGTAAGCTGGAATCTTCAAAAGTTCAAATCTTTATAAGTAAAAAGATTTATTAAAATGAATAACCAAGTGTTTTAATTGACATCAGATGATCAAAACAACAAACCCTGAGAACATAGAAAAAATATAAATAAAGATATGAGCAGAACTTAATACAACAGAAAACGTATAAAATTGAGGTGATTTAGTAAGTCCAAAGAATATTCTTTGAAAAGATTTAAAAGACACACTTTGATTAAGGAAAACATAAACATATGTAAAGAATATACAGAAAGAATCAGGACAATGTTATAGCAGAGAATATATGAAATGCCAGTAAATTTGAACATTTCTGTAAAGGGGACCATTTCCTAGCTCCTAAAGTTGACCAAAACTGACACAAGAGGAAATCATTGAAGGTCATCATGTCTGCCCTTGGCATTCTTGGATCGCCCTGGCCTCAGAATGCAGCATCGGTAGTCCATGGTAACCTGCGGAGAGGGCGCGGGGCTGAAGGAGGTTGGAACACTGCCCTCACTGAGGGAGTGGGTGTGGCCATCTCTGCTGTGACTGAACAAAGGGCAGGGGAGCAGGGGGCCCAGGGCAGGGCCCTCAGAGCCCGGCAGGACCAGGGGAGTGTCACAAGCATTTGGCCCAGGCCAAAGGGCGCCTTCTTTGTCTGCACAGCTTCCCAAACACTCACATTTCCACTCAGGCCGCCCTCTTTGTTGAAGTGTGTGTGGAACGTGTCCTCACAGTACACCTCGCTGCACAGCTAACCATAGGACTGGGCATCGTACCTTCCTGCCAGGTGACCGAAGTTCGCAGGCAGATGGGTCACTGGGACCAACGCGGAGAGGCTCCTGCCCTGACCACAGG
The DNA here is from genome assembly GCF_949752795.1 of Hyperoodon ampullatus. Taxonomy (NCBI): domain Eukaryota; kingdom Metazoa; phylum Chordata; class Mammalia; order Artiodactyla; family Ziphiidae; genus Hyperoodon; species Hyperoodon ampullatus. The sequence continues at coordinate 95,631,286 of NC_136919.1, forward strand.
TCGACCACAGCCGCTGCCCCAGATCGGGGGTTGCAAAGCAGCCCTGTCTGAATCCCCTGCCTCTAGAGGGAGTATTGGACCAACACTTCTAAAAATGGGGTCCTTGCGGGCAACTCATCGGAGGGACACAAAAAAATCTTTGCCGACTTTCTCCTGAAGCTTACGAGCGTTCACACTTAAGCCTGTTACAATGTCAGCTGTATAGCTAAACATGAGCTCATGATCTAAATTTACACAATAATGAAGAAATCAGCTACAAGGGGAGACAATCAGCAAAAACAATCAATATGAGAATTAGTTTCCCAAGGCCATCCATCAGATGTTGGAATAATCAGGTGCAAGGCAGAAAATATACATAAAACTGGAACTGAAACAAGGAACAAGGATGTTTACTAAGACTGATAGGATCTCTAAAACATTTGTAAAGTACATGTCATTGATAAAGCTAAATACTCAAAGGTTGTGTAATACAACAGATTAATCATTGAGAAGAGTGAAATTATGCTGTTTTGAAAACTATGGCAGGTCAGATTTTCTGCCTAATGATATAAGAAGATTTCTCTCAAAAATACACATTATTTCAAAGACTTATTGGCTGTGAAATAAGTGAAGGGTATTTCAAATGGCTTGTCTGCAAAGAAAGGTGAGATGTAGGTAATCACAGAAAGTCGAGGGGAAAATATGTCAATATATACATTGCTATATGGTGAACTAAGCCTTAGGCCAGCAACAATGGAGAGGACCTGACCCTTAGAAACTTACAAGTAAGCTGGAATCTTCAAAAGTTCAAATCTTTATAAGTAAAAAGATTTATTAAAATGAATAACCAAGTGTTTTAATTGACATCAGATGATCAAAACAACAAACCCTGAGAACATAGAAAAAATATAAATAAAGATATGAGCAGAACTTAATACAACAGAAAACGTATAAAATTGAGGTGATTTAGTAAGTCCAAACAATATTCTTTGAAAAGATTTAAAAGACACACTTTGATTAAGGAAAACAAAAACATAAGTAAAGAATATACAGAAAGAATCAGGACAATGTTATAGCAGAGAATATATGAAATGCCAGTAAATTTGAACATTTCTGTAAAGGGGACCATTTCCTAGCTCCTAAAGTTGACCAAAACTGACACAAGAGGAAATCATTGAAGGTCATCAAGTCTGCCCTTGGCATTCTCGGAACGCCCTGGCCTCAGAATGCAGCATGGGTAGTCCATGGTAACCTGCGGAGAGGGGGCGGGGCTGAAGGAGGTTGGAACACTGCCCTCACTGAGGGAGTGGGTGTGGCCATCTCTGCTGTGACTGAACAAAGGGCAGGGGAGCAGGGGGCACAGGGCAGGGCCCTCAGAGTCTGGCAGGCCCAGGGGTGTGTCACAAGCATTTGGCCCAGGCCAAAGGGCGCCTTCTTTGTCCGCACAGCTTCCCAAACACTCACCTTTCCACTCAGGCCGCCCTCTTTGTTGAAGTGTGTGTGGAACGTGTCCTCGCAGTACACCTCGCTGCACAGCTAACCATAGGACTGGGCATCGTACCTTCCTGCCAGGTGACCGAAGTTCGCAGGCAGATGGGTCCCTGGGACCAACGCGGAGAGGCTCCTGCCCTGACCACAGGTCGACCACAGCCGCTGCCCCCGATCGGGGGCCGCAAAGCAGCCCTGTCTGAATCCCCTGCCTCTAGAGGGAGTATTGGACCAACACTTCTAAAAAATGGGGTCCTTGCGGGCATCTCATCGGAGGGACACAAATAAATCTTTGCCGACTTTCTCCTGAAGCTTACGAGCGTTCACACTTAAGCCTGTTACAATGTCAGCTGTATAGCTAAACATGAGCTCATGATCTAAATTTACACAATAATGAAGAAATCAGCTACAAGGGGAGACAATCAGCAAAAACAATCAATATGAGAATTAGTTTCCCAAGGCCATCCATCAGATGTTGGAATAATCAGGTGCAAGGCAGAAAATATACATAAAACTGGAACTGAAACAAGCAACAAGAATGTTTTCAAAGACTGGTAGGATCTCTAAAACATTTGTAAAGTACATGTCATTGATAAAGCTAAATACCCAAGGTTGTGTAATACAACAGATTAATCATTGAGAAGAGTGAAATTATGCTGTTTTGAAAACTATGGCAGGTCAGATTTTCTGCCTAATGATATAAGAAGATTTCTCTAAAAAATACACATTATTTCAAAGACTTATTGGCTGTGAAATAAGTTAAGGGTATTTCAAATGGCTTGTCTGCAAAGAAAGGTGAGATGTAGGGAATCACAGAAAGTCGAGGGGAAAATATGTCAATATATACATTGCGATATGGTGAACTAACCCTTAGGCCAGCAACAATGGAGAGGACCTGACCCTTAGAAACTTACAAGTAAGCTGGATTCTTCAAAAGTTCAAATCTTTATAAGTAAAAAGATTTATTAAAATGAATAACCAAGTGTTTTAATTGACATCAGATGATCAAAACAACAAACCCTGAGAACATAGAAAAAATATAAATAAAGATATGAGCAGAACTTAATACAACAGAAAACGTATAAAATTGAGGTGATTTAGTAAGTCCAAAGAATATTCTTTGAAAAGATTTAAAAGACACACTTTGATTAAGGAAAACATAAACATATGTAAAGAATATACAGAAAGAATCAGGACAATGTTATAGCAGAGAATATATGAAATGCCAGTAAATTTGAACATTTCTGTAAAGGGGACCATTTCCTAGCTCCTAAAGTTGACCAAAACTGACACAAGAGGAAATCATTGAAGGTCATCATGTCTGCCCTTGGCATTCTTGGAACGCCCTGGCCTCAGAATGCAGCATCGGTAGTCCATGGTAACCTGCGGAGAGGGGGCGGGGCTGAAGGAGGTTGGAACACTGCCCTCACTGAGGGAGTGGGTGTGGCCATCTCTGCTGTGACTGAACAAAGGGCAGGGGAGCAGGGGGCCCAGGGCAGGGCCCTCAGAGCCCGGCAGGACCAGGGGAGTGTCACAAGCATTTGGCCCAGGCCAAAGGGCGCCTTCTTTGTCTGCACAGCTTGCCAAACACTCACATTTCCACTCAGGCCGCCCTCTTTGTTGAAGTGTGTGTGGAACTTGTCCGCGCAGTACACCTCGCTGCACAGCTAACCATAGGACTGGGCATCGTACCTTCCTGCCAGGTGACCGAAGTTCGCAGGCAGATGGGTCACTGGGACCAACGCGGAGAGGCTCCTGCCCTGACCACAGGTCGACCACAGCCGCTGCCCCAGATCGGGGGTTGCAAAGCAGCCCTGTCTGAATCCCCTGCCTCTAGAGGGAGTATTGGACCAACACTTCTAAAAAATGGGGTCCTTGCGGGCAACTCATCGGAGGGACACAAAAAAATCTTTGCCGACTTTCTCCTGAAGCTTACGAGCGTTCACACTTAAGCCTTTTACAATGTCAGCTGTTTAGCTAAACATGAGCTCATGATCTAAATTTACACAATAATGAAGAAATCAGCTACAAGGGGAGACAATCAGCAAAAACAATCAATATGAGAATTAGTTTCCCAAGGCAACCCATCAGATGTTGGAATAATCAGGTGCAAGGCAGAAAATATACATAAAACTGGAACTGGAACAAGGAACAAGGATGTTTTCAAAGACTGGTAGGATCTCTAAAACATTTGTAAAGTACATGTCATTGATAAAGCTAAATACTCAAAGGTTGTGTAATACAACAGATTAATCATTGAGAAGAGTGAAATTATGCTGTTTTGAAAACTATGGCAGGTCAGATTTTCTGCCTAATGATATAAGAAGATTTCTCTCAAAAATACACATTATTTCAAAGACTTATTGGCTGTGAAATAAGTTAAGGGTATTTCAAATGGCTTGTCTGCAAAGAAAGGTGAGATGTAGGGAATCACAGAAAGTCGAGGGGAAAATATGTCAATATATACATTGCTATATGGTGAACTAAGCCTTAGGCCACCAACAATGGAGAGGACCTGACCCTTAGAAACTTACAAGTAAGCTGGAATCTTCAAAATTTCAAATCTTTCTAAGTAAAAAGATTTATTAAAATGAATAACCAAGTGTTTTAATTGACATCAGATGATCAAAACAACAAACCCTGAGAACATAGAAAAAATATAAATAAAGATATGAGCAGAACTTAATACAACAGAAAACGTATAAAATTGAGGTGATTTAGTAAGTCCAAAGAATATTCTTTGAAAAGATTTAAAAGACACACTTTGATTAAGGAAAACATAAACATATGTAAAGAATATACAGAAAGAATCAGGACAATGTTATAGCAGAGAATATATGAAATGCCAGTAAATTTGAACATTTCTGTAAAGGGGACCATTTCCTAGCTCCTAAAGTTGACCAAAACTGACACAAGAGGAAATCATTGAAGGTCATCATGTCTGCCCTTGGCATTCTTGGAACGCCCTGGCCTCAGAATGCAGCATCGGTAGTCCATGGTAACCTGCGGAGAGGGGGTGGGGCTGAAGGAGGTTGGAACACTGCCCTCACTGAGGGAGTGGGTGTGGCCATCTCTGCTGTGACTGAACAAAGGGCAGGGGAGCAGGGGGCCCAGGGCAGGGCCCTCAGAGCCCGGCAGGACCAGGGGAGTGTCACAAGCATTTGGCCCAGGCCAAAGGGCGCCTTCTTTGTCTGCACAGCTTCCCAAACACTCACATTTCCACTCAGGCCGCCCTCTTTGTTGAAGTGTGTGTGGAACGTGTCCTCGCAGTACACCTCGCTGCACAGCTAACCATAGGACTGGGCATCGTACCTTCCTGCCAGGTGACCGAAGTTCGCAGGCAGATGGGTCACTGGGACCAACGCGGAGAGGCTCCTGCCCTGACCACAGGTCGACCACAGCCGCTGCCCCAGATCGGGGGTTGCAAAGCAGCCCTGTCTGAATCCCCTGCCTCTAGAGGGAGTATTGGACCAACACTTCTAAAAAATGGGGTCCTTGCGGGCAACTCATCGGAGGGACACAAAAAAATCTTTGCCGACTTTCTCCTGAAGCTTACGAGCGTTCACACTTAAGCCTTTTACAATGTCAGCTGTTTAGCTAAACATGAGCTCATGATCTAAATTTACACAATAATGAAGAAATCAGCTACAAGGGGAGACAATCAGCAAAAACAATCAATATGAGAATTAGTTTCCCAAGGCCACCCATCAGATGTTGGAATAATCAGGTGCAAGGCAGAATATATACATAAAGCTGGAACTGGAACAAGGAACAAGGATGTTTTCAAAGACTGGTAGGATCTCTAAAACATTTGTAAAGTACATGTCATTGATAAAGCTAAATACTCAAAGGTTGTGTAATACAACAGATTAATCATTGAGAAGAGTGAAATTATGCTGTTTTGAAAACTATGGCAGGTCAGATTTTCTGCCTAATGATATAAGAAGATTTCTGTCAAAAATACACATTATTTCAAAGACTTATTGGCTGTGAAATAAGTGAAGGGTATTTCAAATGGCTTGTCTGCAAAGAAAGGTGAGATGTAGGGAATCACAGAAAGTCGAGGGGAAAATATGTCAATATATACATTGCTATATGGTGAACTAAGCCTTAGGCCAGCAACAATGGAGAGGACCTGACCCTTAGAAACTTACAAGTAAGCTGGAATCTTCAAAAGTTCAAATCTTTATAAGTAAAAAGATTTATTAAAATGAATAACCAAGTGTTTTAATTGACATCAGATGATCAAAACAACAAACCCTGAGAACATAGAAAAAATATAAATAAAGATATGAGCAGAACTTAATACAACAGAAAACGTATAAAATTGAGGTGATTTAGTAAGTCCAAAGAATATTCTTTGAAAAGATTTAAAAGACACACTTTGATTAAGGAAAACAAAAACATAAGTAAAGAATATACAGAAAGAATCAGGACAATGTTATAGCAGAGAATATATGAAATGCCAGTAAATTTGAACATTTCTGTAAAGGGGACCATCATCTAGCTCCTAAAGTTGACCAAAACTGACACAAGAGGAAATCATTGAAGGTCATCATGTCTGCCCTTGGCATTCTCGGAACGCCCTGGCCTCAGAATGCAGCATCGGTAGTCCATGGTAACCTGCGGAGAGGGGGCGGGGCTGAAGGAGGTTGGAACACTGCCCTCACTGAGGGAGTGGGTGTGGCCATCTCTGCTGTGACTGAACAAAGGGCAGGGGAGCAGGGGGCCCAGGGCAGGGCCCTCAGAGTCTGGCAGGCCCAGGGGGTGTCACAAGCATTTGGCCCAGGCCAAAGGGCGCCTTCTTTGTCCGCACAGCTTCCCAAACACTCACCTTTCCACTCAGGCCGCCCTCTTTGTTGAAGTGTGTGTGGAACGTGTCCTCGCAGTACACCTCGCTGCACAGCTAACCATAGGACTGGGCATCGTACCTTCCTGCCAGGTGACCGAAGTTCGCAGGCAGATGGGTCCCTGGGACCAACGCGGAGAGGCTCCTGCCCTGACCACAGGTCGACCACAGCCGCTGCCCCCGATCGGGGGCCGCAAAGCAGCCCTGTCTGAATCCCCTGCCTCTAGAGGGAGTATTGGACCAACACTTCTAAAAAATGGGGTCCTTGCGGGCATCTCATCGGAGGGCAACAAATAAATCTTTGCCGACTTTCTCCTGAAGCCTACGAGCGTTCACACTTAAGCCTGTTACAATGTCAGCTGTATAGCTAAACATGAGCTCATGATCTAAATTTACACAATAATGAAGAAATCAGCTACAAGTGGAGACAATCAGCAAAAACAATCAATATGAGAATTAGTTTCCCAAGGCCATCCATCAGATGTTGGAATAATCAGGTTCAAGGCAGAAAATATACATAAAACTGGAACTGAAACAAACAACAAGAATGTTTTCAAAGACTGGTAGGATCTCTAAAACATTTGTAAAGTACATGTCATTGATAAAGCTAAATACCCAAGGTTGTGTGATACAACAGATTAATCATTGAGAAGAGTGAAATTATGCTGTTTTGAAAACTATGGCAGGTCAGATTTTCTGCCTAATGATATAAGAAGATTTCTCTAAAAAATACACATTATTTCAAAGACTTATTGGCTGTGAAATAAGTTAAGGGTATTTCAAATGGCTTGTCTGAAAAGAAAGGTGAGATGTAGGGAATCACAGAAAGTCGAGGGGAAAATATGTCAATATATACATTGCGATATGGTGAACTAAGCCTTAGGCCAGCAACAATGGAGAGGACCTGACCCTTAGAAACTTACAAGTAAGCTGGAATCTTCAAAAGTTCAAATCTTTATAAGTAAAAAGATTTATTAAAATGAATAACCAAGTGTTTTAATTGACATCAGATGATCAAAACAACAAACCCTGAGAACATAGAAAAAATATAAATAAAGATATGAGCAGAACTTAATACAACAGAAAACGTATAAAATTGAGGTGATTTAGTAAGTCCAAAGAATATTCTTTGAAAAGATTTAAAAGACACACTTTGATTAAGGAAAACATAAACATATGTAAAGAATATACAGAAAGAATCAGGACAATGTTATAGCAGAGAATATATGAAATGCCAGTAAATTTGAACATTTCTGTAAAGGGGACCATTTCCTAGCTCCTAAAGTTGACCAAAACTGACACAAGAGGAAATCATTGAAGGTCATCATGTCTGCCCTTGGCATTCTTGGAACGCCCTGGCCTCAGAATGCAGCATCGGTAGTCCATGGTAACCTGCGGAGAGGGGGTGGGGCTGAAGGAGGTTGGAACACTGCCCTCACTGAGGGAGTGGGTGTGGCCATCTCTGCTGTGACTGAACAAAGGGCAGGGGAGCAGGGGGCCCAGGGCAGGGCCCTCAGAGCCCGGCAGGACCAGGGGAGTGTCACAAGCATTTGGCCCAGGCCAAAGGGCGCCTTCTTTGTCTGCACAGCTTGCCAAACACTCACATTTCCACTCAGGCCGCCCTCTTTGTTGAAGTGTGTGTGGAACGTGTCCGCGCAGTACACCTCGCTGCACAGCTAACCATAGGACTGGGCATCGTACCTTCCTGCCAGGTGACCGAAGTTCGCAGGCAGATGGGTTACTGGGACCAACGCGGAGAGGCTCCTGCCCTGACCACAGGTCGACCACAGCCGCTGCCCCAGATCGGGGGTTGCAAAGCAGCCCTGTCTGAATCCCCTGCCTCTAGAGGGAGTATTGGACCAACACTTCTAAAAATGGGGTCCTTGCGGGCAACTCATCGGAGGGACACAAAAAAATCTTTGCCGACTTTCTCCTGAAGCTTACGAGCGTTCACACTTAAGCCTGTTACAATGTCAGCTGTATAGCTAAACATGAGCTCATGATCTAAATTTACACAATAATGAAGAAATCAGCTACAAGGGGAGACAATCAGCAAAAACAATCAATATGAGAATTAGTTTCCCAAGGCCATCCATCAGATGTTGGAATAATCAGGTGCAAGGCAGAAAATATACATAAAACTGGAACTGAAACAAGGAACAAGGATGTTTACTAAGACTGATAGGATCTCTAAAACATTTGTAAAGTACATGTCATTGATAAAGCTAAATACTCAAAGGTTGTGTAATACAACAGATTAATCATTGAGAAGAGTGAAATTATGCTGTTTTGAAAACTATGGCAGGTCAGATTTTCTGCCTAATGATATAAGAAGATTTCTCTCAAAAATACACATTATTTCAAAGACTTATTGGCTGTGAAATAAGTGAAGGGTATTTCAAATGGCTTGTCTGCAAAGAAAGGTGAGATGTAGGGAATCACAGAAAGTCGAGGGGAAAATATGTCAATATATACATTGCTATATGGTGAACTAAGCCTTAGGCCAGCAACAATGGAGAGGACCTGACCCTTAGAAACGTACAAGTAAGCTGGAATCTTCAAAAGTTCAAATCTTTATAAGTAAAAAGATTTATTAAAATGAATAACCAAGTGTTTTAATTGACATCAGATGATCAAAACAACAAACCCTGAGAACATAGAAAAAATATAAATAAAGATATGAGCAGAACTTAATACAACAGAAAACGTATAAAATTGAGGTGATTTAGTAAGTCCAAAGAATATTCTTTGAAAAGATTTAAAAGACACACTTTGATTAAGGAAAACAAAAACATAAGTAAAGAATATACAGAAAGAATCAGGACAATGTTATAGCAGAGAATATATGAAATGCCAGTAATTTTGAACATTTCTGTAAAGGGGACCATTTCCTAGCTCCTAAAGTTGACCAAAACTGACACAAGAGGAAATCATTGAAGGTCATCATGTCTGCCCTTGGCATTCTCGGAACGCCCTGGCCTCAGAATGCAGTATGGGTAGTCCATGGTAACCTGCGGAGAGGGGGCGGGGCTGAAGGAGGTTGGAACACTGCCCTCACTGAGGGAGTGGGTGTGGCCATCTCTGCTGTGACTGAACAAAGGGCAGGGGAGCAGGGGTCACAGGGCAGGGCCCTCAGAGTCTGGCAGGCCCAGGGGTGTGTCACAAGCATTTGGCCCAGGCCAAAGGGCGCCTTCTTTGTCCGCACAGCTTCCCAAACACTCACCTTTCCACTCAGGCCGCCCTCTTTGTTGAAGTGTGTGTGGAACGTGTCCTCGCAGTACACCTCGCTGCACAGCTAACCATAGGACTGGGCATCGTACCTTCCTGCCAGGTGACCGAAGTTCGCAGGCAGATGGGTCCCTGGGACCAACGCGGAGAGGCTCCTGCCCTGACCACAGGTCGACCACAGCCGCTGCCCCCGATCGGGGGCCGCAAAGCAGCCCTGTCTGAATCCCCTGCCTCTAGAGGGAGTATTGGACCAACACTTCTAAAAAATGGGGTCCTTGCGGGCATCTCATCGGAGGGACACAAATAAATCTTTGCTGACTTTCTCCTGAAGCTTACGAGCGTTCACACTTAAGCCTGTTACAATGTCAGCTGTATAGCTAAACATGAGCTCATGATCTAAATTTACACAATAATGAAGAAATCAGCTACAAGTGGAGACAATCAGCAAAAACAATCAATATGAGAATTAGTTTCCCAAGGCCATCCATCAGATGTTGGAATAATCAGGTGCAAGGCAGAAAATATACATAAAACTGGAACTGAAACAAGCAACAAGAATGTTTTCAAAGACTGGTAGGATCTCTAAAACATTTGTAAAGTACATGTCATTGATAAAGCTAAATACCCAAGGTTGTGTAATACAACAGATTAATCATTGAGAAGAGTGAAATTATGCTGTTTTGAAAACTATGGCAGGTCAGATTTTCTGCCTAATGATATAAGAAGATTTCTCTCAAAAATACACATTATTTCAAAGACTTATTGGCTGTGAAATAAGTGAAGGGTATTTCAAATGGCTTGTCTGCAAAGAAAGGTGAGATGTAGGGAATCACAGAAAGTCGAGGGGAAAATATGTCAATATATACATTGCGATATGGTGAACTAAGCCTTAGGCCAGCAACAATGGAGAGGACCTGACCCTTAGAAACTTACAAGTAAGCTGGAATCTTCAAAAGTTCAAATCTTTCTAAGTAAAAAGATTTATTAAAATGAATAACCAAGTGTTTTAATTGACATCAGATGATCAAAACAACAAACCCTGAGAACATAGAAAAAATATAAATAAAGATATGAGCAGAACTTAATACAACAAAAAACGTATAAAATTGAGGTGATTTAGTAAGTCCAAAGAATATTCTTTGAAAAGATTTAAAAGACACACTTTGATTAAGGAAAACATAAACATATGTAAAGAATATACAGAAAGAATCAGGACAATGTTATAGCAGAGAATATATGAAATGCCAGTAAATTTGAACATTTCTGTAAAGGGGACCATTTCCTAGCTCCTAAACTTGACCAAAACTGACACAAGAGGAAATCATTGAAGGTCATCATGTCTGCCCTTGGCATTCTCGGAACGCCCTGGCCTCAGAATGCAGCATCGGTAGTCCATGGTAACCTGCGGAGAGGGGGCGGGGCTGAAGGAGGTTGGAACACTGCCCTCACTGAGGGAGTGGGTGTGGCCATCTCTGCTGTGACTGAACAAAGGGCAGGGGAGCAGGGGGCCCAGGGCAGGGCCCTCAGAGCCCGGCAGGACCAGGGGAGTGTCACAAGCATTTGGCCCAGGCCAAAGGGCGCCTTCTTTGTCTGCACAGCTTCCCAAACACTCACATTTCCACTCAGGCCGCCCTCTTTGTTGAAGTGTGTGTGGAACGTGTCCTCGCAGTACACCTCGCTGCACAGCTAACCATAGGACTGGGCATCGTACCTTCCTGCCAGGTGACCGAAGTTCGCAGGCAGATGGGTCACTGGGACCAACGCGGAGAGGCTCCTGCCCTGACCACAGGTCGACCACAGCCGCTGCCCCAGATCGGGGGTTGCAAAGCAGCCCTGTCTGAATCCCCTGACTCTAGAGGGAGTATTGGACCAACACTTCTAAAAAATGGGGTCCTTGCGGGCAACTCATCGGAGGGACACAAAAAAATCTTTGCCGACTTTCTCCTGAAGCTTACGAGCGTTCACACTTAAGCCTTTTACAATGTCAGCTGTTTAGCTAAACATGAGCTCATGATCTAAATTTACACAATAATGAAGAAATCAGCTACAAGGGGAGACAATCAGCAAAAACAATCAATATGAGAATTAGTTTCCCAAGGCCACCCATCAGATGTTGGAATAATCAGGTGCAAGGCAGAATATATACATAAAGCTGGAACTGGAACAAGGAACAAGGATGTTTTCAAAGACTGGTAGGATCTCTAAAACATTTGTAAAGTACATGTCATTGATAAAGCTAAATACTCAAAGGTTGTGTAATACAACAGATTAATCATTGAGAAGAGTGAAATTATGCTGTTTTGAAAACTATGGCAGGTCAGATTTTCTGCCTAATGATATAAGAAGATTTCTCTCAAAAATACACATTATTTCAAAGACTTATTGGCTGTGAAATAAGTGAAGGGTATTTCAAATGGCTTGTCTGCAAAGAAAGGTGAGATGTAGGGAATCACAGAAAGTCGAGGGGAAAATATGTCAATATATACATTGCTATATGGTGAACTAAGCCTTAGGCCAGCAACAATGGAGAGGACCTGACCCTTAGAAACGTACAAGTAAGCTGGAATCTTCAAAAGTTCAAATCTTTATAAGTAAAAAGATTTATTAAAATGAATAACCAAGTGTTTTAATTGACATCAGATGATCAAAACAACAAACCCTGAGAACATAGAAAAAATATAAATAAAGATATGAGCAGAACTTAATACAACAGAAAACGTATAAAATTGAGGTGATTTAGTAAGTCCAAAGAATATTCTTTGAAAAGATTTAAAAGACACACTTTGATTAAGGAAAACAAAAACATAAGTAAAGAATATACAGAAAGAATCAGGACAATGTTATAGCAGAGAATATATGAAATGCCAGTAAATTTGAACATTTCTGTAAAGGGGACCATTTCCTAGCTCCTAAAGTTGACCAAAACTGACACAAGAGGAAATCATTGAAGGTCATCATGTCTGCCCTTGGCATTCTCGGAACGCCCTGGCCTCAGAATGCAGCATCGGTAGTCCATGGTAACCTGCGGAGAGGGGGCGGGGCTGAAGGAGTTTGGAACACTGCCCTCACTGAGGGAGTGGGTGTGGCCATCTCTGCTGTGACTGAACAAAGGGCAGGGGAGCAGGGGGCACAGGGCAGGGCCCTCAGAGTCTGGCAGGCCCAGGGATGTGTCACAAGCATTTGGCCCAGGCCAAAGGGCGCCTTCTTTGTCCGCACAGCTTCCCAAACACTCACGTTTCCACTCAGGCCGCCCTCTTTGTTGAAGTGTGTGTGGAACGTGTCCTCGCAGTACACCTCGCTGCACAGCTAACCATAGGACTGGGCATCGTACCTTCCTGCCAGGTGACCGAAGTTCGCAGGCAGATGGGTCCCTGGGACCAACGCGGAGAGGCTCCTGCCCTGACCAGAGGTCGACCACAGCCGCTGCCCCCGATCGGGGGCCGCAAAGCAGCCCTGTCTGAATCCCCTGCCTCTAGAGGGAGTATTGGACCAACACTTCTAAAAAATGGGGTCCTTGCGGGCATCTCATCGGAGGGACACAAAAAAATCTTTGCCGACTTTCTCCTGAAGCTTACGAGCGTTCACACTTAAGCCTGTTACAATGTCAGCTGTATAGCTAAACATGAGCTCATGATCTAAATTTACACAATAATGAAGAAATCAGCTACAAGTGGAGACAATCAGCAAAAACAATCAATATGAGAATTAGTTTCCCAAGGCCATCCATCAGATGTTGGAATAATCAGGTGCAAGGCAGAAAATATACATAAAACTGGAACTGAAACAAGCAACAAGAATGTTTTCAAAGACTGGTAGGATCTCTAAAACATTTGTAAAGTACATGTCATTGATAAAGCTAAATACCCAAGGTTGTGTAATACAACAGATTAATCATTGAGAAGAGTGAAATTATGCTGTTTTGAAAACTATGGCAGGTCAGATTTTCTGCCTAATGATATAAGAAGATTTCTCTCAAAAATACACATTATTTCAAAGACTTATTGGCTGTGAAATAAGTTAAGGGTATTTCAAATGGCTTGTCTGCAAAGAAAGGTGAGATGTAGGGAATCACAGAAAGTCGAGGGGAAAATATGTCAATATATACATTGCGATATGGTGAACTAAGCCTTAGGCCAGCAACAATGGAGAGGACCTGACCCTTAGAAACTTACAAGTAAGCTGGAATCTTCAAAAGTTCAAATCTTTATAAGTAAAAAGATTTATTAAAATGAATAACCAAGTGTTTTAATTGACATCAGATGATCAAAACAACAAACCCTGAGAACATAGAAAAAATATAAATAAAGATATGAGCAGAACTTAATACAACAGAAAACGTATAAAATTGAGGTGATTTAGTAAGTCCAAAGAATATTCTTTGAAAAGATTTAAAAGACACACTTTGATTAAGGAAAACATAAACATATGTAAAGAATATACAGAAAGAATCAGGACAATGTTATAGCAGAGAATATATGAAATGCCAGTAAATTTGAACATTTCTGTAAAGGGGACCATTTCCTAGCTCCTAAAGTTGACCAAAACTGACACAAGAGGAAATCATTGAAGGTCATCATGTCTGCCCTTGGCATTCTCGGAACGCCCTGGCCTCAGAATGCAGCATCGGTAGTCCATGGTAACCTGCGGAGAGGGGGCGGGGCTGAAGGAGGTTGGAACACTGCCCTCACTGAGGGAGTGGGTGTGGCCATCTCTGCTGTGACTGAACAAAGGGCAGGGGAGCAGGGGGCCCAGGGCAGGGCCCTCAGAGCCCGGCAGGACCAGGGGAGTGTCACAAGCATTTGGCCCAGGCCAAAGTGCGCCTTCTTTGTCTGCACAGCTTGCCAAACACTCACATTTCCACTCAGGCCGCCCTCTTTGTTGAAGTGTGTGTGGAACGTGTCCGCGCAGTACACCTCGCTGCACAGCTAACCATAGGACTGGGCATCGTACCTTCCTGCCAGGTGACCGAAGTTCGCAGGCAGATGGGTCACTGGGACCAACGCGGAGAGGCTCCTGCCCTGACCACAGGTCGACCACAGCCGCTGCCCCAGATCGGGGGTTGCAAAGCAGCCCTGTCTGAATCCCCTGCCTCTAGAGGGAGTATTGGACCAACACTTCTAAAAAATGGGGTCCTTGCGGGCAACTCATCGGAGGGACACAAAAAAATCTTTGCCGACTTTCTCCTGAAGCTTACGAGCGTTCACACTTAAGCCTTTTACAATGTCAGCTGTTTAGCTAAACATGAGCTCATGATCTAAATTTACACAATAATGAAGAAATCAGCTACAAGGGGAGACAATCAGCAAAAACAATCAATATGAGAATTAGTTTCCCAAGGCCACCCATCAGATGTTGGAATAATCAGGTGCAAGGCAGAATATATACATAAAACTGGAACAGGAACAAGGAACAAGGATGTTTTCAAAGACTGGTAGGATCTCTAAAACATTTGTAAAGTACATGTCATTGATAAAGCTAAATACTCAAAGGTTGTGTAATACAACAGATTAATCATTGAGAAGAGTGAAATTATGCTGTTTTGAAAACTATGGCAGGTCAGATTTTCTGCCTAATGATATAAGAAGATTTCTCTCAAAAATACACATTATTTCAAAGACTTATTGGCTGTGAAATAAGTGAAGGGTATTTCAAATGGCTTGTCTGCAAAGAAAGGTGAGATGTAGGGAATCACAGAAAGTCGAGGGGAAAATATGTCAATATATACATTGCTATATGGTGAACTAAGCCTTCAGCAAGCAACAATGGAGAGGACCTGACCCTTAGAAACTTACAAGTAAGCTGGAATCTTCAAAATTTCAAATCTTTCTAAGTAAAAAGATTTATTAAAATGAATAACCAAGTGTTTTAATTGACATCAGATGATCAAAACAACAAACCCTGAGAACATAGAAAAAATATAAATAAAGATATGAGCAGAACTTAATACAACAGAAAACGTATAAAATTGAGGTGATTTAGTAAGTCCAAAGAATATTCTTTGAAAAGATTTAAAAGACACACTTTGATTAAGGAAAACATAAACATATGTAAAGAATATACAGAAAGAATCAGGACAATGTTATAGCAGAGAATATATGAAATGCCAGTAAATTTGAACATTTCTGTAAAGGGGACCATTTCCTAGCTCCTAAAGTTGACCAAAACTGACACAAGAGGAAATCATTGAAGGTCATCATGTCTGCCCTTGGCATTCTTGGAACGCCCTGGCCTCAGAATGCAGCATCGGTAGTCCATGGTAACCTGCGGAGAGGGGGTGGGGCTGAAGGAGTTTGGAACACTGCCCTCACTGAGGGAGTGGGTGTGGCCATCTCTGCTGTGACTGAACAAAGGGCAGGGGAGCAGGGGGCCCAGGGCAGGGCCCTCAGAGCCCGGCAGGACCAGGGGAGTGTCACAAGCATTTGGCCCAGGCCAAAGGGCGCCTTCTTTGTCTGCACAGCTTCCCAAACACTCACATTTCCACTCAGGCCGCCCTCTTTGTTGAAGTGTGTGTGGAACGTGTCCTCGCAGTACACCTCGCTGCACAGCTAACCATAGGACTGGGCATCGTACCTTCCTGCCAGGTGACCGAAGTTCGCAGGCAGATGGGTCACTGGGACCAACGCGGAGAGGCTCCTGCCCTGACCACAGGTCGACCACAGCCGCTGCCCCAGATCGGGGGTTGCAAAGCAGCCCTGTCTGAATCCCCTGCCTCTAGAGGGAGTATTGGACCAACACTTCTAAAAAATGGGGGCCTTGCGGGCAACTCATCGGAGGGACACAAAAAAATCTTTGCCGACTTTCTCCTGAAGCTTACCAGCGTTCACACTTAAGCCTTTTACAATGTCAGCTGTTTAGCTAAACATGAGCTCATGATCTAAATTTACACAATAATGAAGAAATCAGCTACAAGGGGAGACAATCAGCAAAAACAATCAATATGAGAATTAGTTTCCCAAGGCCACCCATCAGATGTTGGAATAATCAGGTGCAAGGCAGAATATATACATAAAGCTGGAACTGGAACAAGGAACAAGGATGTTTTCAAAGACTGGTAGGATCTCTAAAACATTTGTAAAGTACATGTCATTGATAAAGCTAAATACTCAAAGGTTGTGTAATACAACAGATTAATCATTGAGAAGAGTGAAATTATGCTGTTTTGAAAACTATGGCAGGTCAGATTTTCTGCCTAATGATATAAGAAGATTTCTCTCAAAAATACACATTATTTCAAAGACTTATTGGCTGTGAAATAAGTGAAGGGTATTTCAAATGGCTTGTCTGCAAAGAAAGGTGAGATGTAGGGAATCACAGAAAGTCGAGGGGAAAATATGTCAATATATACATTGCTATATGGTGAACTAAGCCTTAGGCCACCAACAATGGAGAGGACCTGACCCTTAGAAACTTACAAGTAAGCTGGAATCTTCAAAAGTTCAAATCTTTCTAAGTAAAAAGATTTATTAAAATGAATAACCAAGTGTTTTAATTGACATCAGATGATCAAAACAACAAACCCTGAGAACATAGAAAAAATATAAATAAAGATAAGAGCAGAACTTAATACAACAGAAAACGTATAAAATTGAGGTGATTTAGTAAGTCCAAAGAATATTCTTTGAAAAGATTTAAAAGACACACTTTGATTAAGGAAAACAAAAACATAAGTAAAGAATATACAGAAAGAATCAGGACAATGTTATAGCAGAGAATATATGAAATGCCAGTAAATTTGAACATTTCTGTAAAGGGGACCATTTCCTAGCTCCTAAAGTTGACCAAAACTGACACAAGAGGAAATCATTGAAGGTCATCATGTCTGCCCTTGGCATTCTCGGAACGCCCTGGCCTCAGAATGCAGCATCGGTAGTCCATGGTAACCTGCGGAGAGGGGGCGGGGCTGAAGGAGGTTGGAACACTGCCCTCACTGAGGGAGTGGGTGTGGCCATCTCTGCTGTGACTGAACAAAGGGCAGGGGAGCAGGGGGCCCAGGGCAGGGCCCTCAGAGTCTGGCAGGCCCAGGGGTGTGTCACAAGCATTTGGCCCAGGCCAAAGGGCGCCTTCTTTGTCCGCACAGCTTCCCAAACACTCACCTTTCCACTCAGGCCGCCCTCTTTGTTGAAGTGTGTGTGGAACGTGTCCTCGCAGTACACCTCGCTGCACAGCTAACCATAGGACTGGGCATCGTACCTTCCTGCCAGGTGACCGAAGTTCGCAGGCAGATGGGTCCCTGGGACCAACGCGGAGAGGCTCCTGCCCTGACCACAGGTCGACCACAGCCGCTGCCCCCGATCGGGGGCCGTAAAGCAGCCCTGTCTGAATCCCCTGCCTCTAGAGGGAGTATTGGACCAACACTTCTAAAAAATGGGGTCCTTGCGGGCAACTCATCGGAGGGACACAAATAAATCTTTGCCGACATTCTCCTGAAGCTTACGAGCGTTCACACTTAAGCCTGTTACAATGTCAGCTGTATAGCTAAACATGAGCTCATGATCTAAATTTACACAATAATGAAGAAATCAGCTACAAGTGGAGACAATCAGCAAAAACAATCAATATGAGAATTAGTTTCCCAAGGCCATCCATCAGATGTTGGAATAATCAGGTGCAAGGCAGAAAATATACATAAAACTGGAACTGAAACAAGGAACAAGGATGTTTACTAAGACTGGTAGGATCTCTAAAACATTTGTAAAGTACATGTCATTGATAAAGCTAAATACTCAAAGGTTGTGTAATACAACAGATTAATCATTGAGAAGAGTGAAATTATGCTGTTTTGAAAACTATGGCAGGTCAGATTTTCTGCCTAATGATATAAGAAGATTTCTCTCAAAAATACACATTATTTCAAAGACTTATTGGCTGTGAAATAAGTTAAGGGTATTTCAAATGGCTTGTCTGCAAAGAAAGGTGAGATGTAGGGAATCACAGAAAGTCGAGGGGAAAATATGTCAGTATATACATTGCTATATGGTGAACTAAGCCTTAGGCCAGCAACAATGGAGAGGACCTGACCCTTAGAAACTTACAAGTAAGCTGGAATCTTCAAAAGTTCAAATCTTTATAAGTAAAAAGATTTATTAAAATGAATAACCAAGTGTTTTAATTGACATCAGATGATCAAAACAACAAACCCTGAGAACATAGAAAAAATATAAATAAAGATATGAGCAGAACTTAATACAACAGAAAACGTATAAAATTGAGGTGATTTAGTAAGTCCAAAGAATATTCTTTGAAAAGATTTAAAAGACACACTTTGATTAAGGAAAACAAAAACATAAGTAAAGAATATACAGAAAGAATCAGGACAATGTTATAGCAGAGAATATATGAAATGCCAGTAAATTTGAACATTTCTGTAAAGGGGACCATTTCCTAGCTCCTAAAGTTGACCAAAACTGACACAAGAGGAAATCATTGAAGGTCATCATGTCTGCCCTTGGCATTCTCGGAACGCCCTGGCCTCAGAATGCAGAATCGGTAGTCCATGGTAACCTGCGGAGACGGGGCGGGGCTGAAGGAGGTTGGAACACTGCCCTCACTGAGGGAGTGGGTGTGGCCATCTCTGCTGTGACTGAACAAAGGGCAGGGGAGCAGGGGGCCCAGGGCAGGGCCCTCAGAGCCCGGCAGGACCAGGGGAGTGTCACAAGCATTTGGCCCAGGCCAAAGGGCGCCTTCTTTGTCTGCACAGCTTCCCAAACACTCACATTTCCACTCAGGCCGCCCTCTTTGTTGAAGTGTGTGTGGAACGTGTCCTCGCAGTACACCTCGCTGCACAGCTAACCATAGGACTGGGCATCGTACCTTCCTGCCAGGTGACCGAAGTTCGCAGGCAGATGGGTCACTGGGACCAACGCGGAGAGGCTCCTGCCCTGACCACAGGTCAACCACAGCCGCGGCCCCAGATTGGGGGTTGCAAAGCAGCCCTGTCTGAATCCCCTGCCTCTAGAGGGAGTATTGGACCAACACTTCTAAAAAATGGGGTCCTTGCGGGCAACTCATCGGAGGGACACAAAAAAATCTTCGCCGACTTTCTCCTGAAGCTTACGAGCGTTCACACTTAAGCCTTTTACAATGTCAGCTGTTTAGCTAAACATGAGCTCATGATCTAAATTTACACAATAATGAAGAAATCAGCTACAAGGGGAGACAATCAGCAAAAACAATCAATATGAGAATTAGTTTCCCAAGGCCACCCATCAGATGTTGGAATAATCAGGTGCAAGGCAGAATATATACATAAAACTGGAACAGGAACAAGGAACAAGGATGTTTTCAAAGACTGGTAGGATCTCTAAAACATTTGTAAAGTACATGTCATTGATAAAGCTAAATACTCAAAGGTTGTGTAATACAACAGATTAATCATTGAGAAGAGTGAAATTATGCTGTTTTGAAAACTATGGCAGGTCAGATTTTCTGCCTAATGATATAAGAAGATTTCTCTCAAAAATACACATTATTTCAAAGACTTATTGGCTGTGAAATAAGTTAAGGGTATTTCAAATGGCTTGTCTGCAAAGAAAGGTGAGATGTAGGGAATCACAGAAAGTCGAGGGGAAAATATGTCAATATATACATTGCTATATGGTGAACTAAGCCTTAAGCCAGCAACAATGGAGAGGACCTGACCCTTAGAAACTTACAAGTAAGCTGGAATCTTCAAAATTTCAAATCTTTCTAAGTAAAAAGATTTATTAAAATGAATAACCAAGTGTTTTAATTGACATCAGATGATCAAAACAACAAACCCTGAGAACATAGAAAAAATATAAATAAAGATATGAGCAGAACTTAATACAACAGAAAACGTATAAAATTGAGGTGATTTAGTAAGTCCAAAGAATATTCTTTGAAAAGATTTAAAAGACACACTTTGATTAAGGAAAACATAAACATATGTAAAGAATATACAGAAAGAATCAGGACAATGTTATAGCAGAGAATATATGAAATGCCAGTAAATTTGAACATTTCTGTAAAGGGGACCATTTCCTAGCTCCTAAAGTTGACCAAAACTGACACAAGAGGAAATCATTGAAGGTCATCATGTCTGCCCTTGGCATTCTTGGAACGCCCTGGCCTCAGAATGCAGCATCGGTAGTCCATGGTAACCTGCGGAGAGGGGGTGGGGCTGAAGGAGGTTGGAACACTGCCCTCACTGAGGGAGTGGGTGTGGCCATCTCTGCTGTGACTGAACAAAGGGCAGGGGAGCAGGGGGCCCAGGGCAGGGCCCTCAGAGCCCGGCAGGACCAGGGGAGTGTCACAAGCATTTGGCCCAGGCCAAAGGGCGCCTTCTTTGTCTGCACAGCTTCCCAAACACTCACATTTCCACTCAGGCCGCCCTCTTTGTTGAAGTGTGTGTGGAACGTGTCCTCGCAGTACACCTCGCTGCACAGCTAACCATAGGACTGGGCATCGTACCTTCCTGCCAGGTGACCGAAGTTCGCAGGCAGATGGGTCACTGGGACCAACGCGGAGAGGCTCCTGCCCTGACCACAGGTCGACCACAGCCGCTGCCCCAGATCGGGGGTTGCAAAGCAGCCCTGTCTGAATCCCCTGCCTCTAGAGGGAGTATTGGACCAACACTTCTAAAAAATGGGGGCCTTGCGGGCAACTCATCGGAGGGACACAAAAAAATCTTTGCCGACTTTCTCCTGAAGCTTACCAGCGTTCACACTTAAGCCTTTTACAATGTCAGCTGTTTAGCTAAACATGAGCTCATGATCTAAATTTACACAATAATGAAGAAATCAGCTACAAGGGGAGACAATCAGCAAAAACAATCAATATGAGAATTAGTTTCCCAAGGCCACCCATCAGATGTTGGAATAATCAGGTGCAAGGCAGAATATATACATAAAGCTGGAACTGGAACAAGGAACAAGGATGTTTTCAAAGACTGGTAGGATCTCTAAAACATTTGTAAAGTACATGTCATTGATAAAGCTAAATACTCAAAGGTTGTGTAATACAACAGATTAATCATTGAGAAGAGTGAAATTATGCTGTTTTGAAAACTATGGCAGGTCAGATTTTCTGCCTAATGATATAAGAAGATTTCTCTCAAAAATACATATTATTTCAAAGACTTATTGGCTGTGAAATAAGTGAAGGGTATTTCAAATGGCTTGTCTGCAAAGAAAGGTGAGATGTAGGGAATCACAGAAAGTCGAGGGGAAAATATGTCAATATATACATTGCTATATGGTGAACTAAGCCTTAGGCCACCAACAATGGAGAGGACCTGACCCTTAGAAACTTACAAGTAAGCTGGAATCTTCAAAAGTTCAAATCTTTCTAAGTAAAAAGATTTATTAAAATGAATAACCAAGTGTTTTAATTGACATCAGATGATCAAAACAACAAACCCTGAGAACATATAAAAAATATAAATAAAGATATGAGCAGAACTTAATACAACAGAAAACGTATAAAATTGAGGTGATTTAGTAAGTCCAAAGAATATTCTTTGAAAAGATTTAAAAGACACACTTTGATTAAGGAAAACAAAAACATAAGTAAAGAATATACAGAAAGAATCAGGACAATGTTATAGCAGAGAATATATGAAATGCCAGTAAATTTGAACATTTCTGTAAAGGGGACCATTTCCTAGCTCCTAAAGTTGACCAAAACTGACACAAGAGGAAATCATTGAAGGTCATCATGTCTGCCCTTGGCATTCTCGGAACGCCCTGGCCTCAGAATGCAGCATCGGTAGTCCATGGTAACCTGCGGAGAGGGGGCGGGGCTGAAGGAGGTTGGAACACTGCCCTCACTGAGGGAGTGGGTGTGGCCATCTCTGCTGTGACTGAACAAAGGGCAGGGGAGCAGGGGGCCCAGGGCAGGGCCCTCAGAGTCTGGCAGGCCCAGGGGTGTGTCACAAGCATTTGGCCCAGGCCAAAGGGCGCCTTCTTTGTCCGCACAGCTTCCCAAACACTCACCTTTCCACTCAGGCCGCCCTCTTTGTTGAAGTGTGTGTGGAACGTGTCCTCGCAGTACACCTCGCTGCACAGCTAACCATAGGACTGGGCATCGTACCTTCCTGCCAGGTGACCGAAGTTCGCAGGCAGATGGGTCCCTGGGACCAACGCGGAGAGGCTCCTGCCCTGACCACAGGTCGACCACAGCCGCTGCCCCCGATCGGGGGCCGTAAAGCAGCCCTGTCTGAATTCCCTGCCTCTAGAGGGAGTATTGGACCAACACTTGTAAAAAATGGGGTCCTTGCGGGCAACTCATCGGAGGGACACAAATAAATCTTTGCCGACATTCTCCTGAAGCTTACGAGCGTTCACACTTAAGCCTGTTACAATGTCAGCTGTATAGCTAAACATGAGCTCATGATCTAAATTTACACAATAATGAAGAAATCAGCTACAAGTGGAGACAATCAGCAAAAACAATCAATATGAGAATTAGTTTCCCAAGGCCATCCATCAGATGTTGGAATAATCAGGTGCAAGGCAGAAAATATACATAAAACTGGAACTGAAACAAGGAACAAGGATGTTTACTAAGACTGGTAGGATCTCTAAAACATTTGTAAAGTACATGTCATTGATAAAGCTAAATACTCAAAGGTTGTGTAATACAACAGATTAATCATTGAGAAGAGTGAAATTATGCTGTTTTGAAAACTATGGCAGGTCAGATTTTCTGCCTAATGATATAAGAAGATTTCTCTCAAAAATACACATTATTTCAAAGACTTATTGGCTGTGAAATAAGTTAAGGGTATTTCAAATGGCTTGTCTACAAAGAAAGGTGAGATGTAGGGAATCACAGAAAGTCGAGGGGAAAATATGTCAATATATACATTGCTATATGGTGAACTAAGCCTTAGGCCAGCAACAATGGAGAGGACCTGACCCTTAGAAACTTACAAGTAAGCTGGAATCTTCAAAAGTTCAAATCTTTCTAAGTAAAAAGATTTATTAAAATGAATAACCAAGTGTTTTAATTGACATCAGATGATCAAAACAACAAACCCTGAGAACATAGAAAAAATATAAATAAAGATATGAGCAGAACTTAATACAACAGAAAACGTATAAAATTGAGGTGATTTAGTAAGTCCAAAGAATATTCTTTGAAAAGATTTAAAAGACACACTTTGATTAAGGAAAACATAAACATATGTAAAGAATATACAGAAAGAATCAGGACAATGTTATAGCAGAGAATATATGAAATGCCAGTAAATTTGAACATTTCTGTAAAGGGGACCATTTCCTAGCTCCTAAAGTTGACCAAAACTGACACAAGAGGAAATCATTGAAGGTCATCATGTCTGCCCTTAGCATTCTTGGAACGCCCTGGCCTCAGAATGCAGCATCGGTAGTCCATGGTAACCTGCAGAGAGGGGGTGGGGCTAAAGGAGGTTGGAACACTGCCCTCACTGAGGGAGTGGGTGTGGCCATCTCTGCTGTGACTGAACAAAGGGCAGGGGAGCAGGGGGCCCAGGGCAGGGCCCTCAGAGCCCGGCAGGACCAGGGGAGTGTCACAAGCATTTGGCCCAGGCCAAAGGGCGCCTTCTTTGTCTGCACAGCTTTCCAAACACTCACATTTCCACTCAGGCCACCCTCTTTGTTGAAGTGTGTGTGGAACGTGTCCTCGCAGTACACCTCGCTGCACAGCTAACCATAGGACTGGGCATCGTACCTTCCTGCCAGGTGACCGAAGTTCGCAGGCAGATGGGTCACTGGGACCAACGCGGAGAGGCTCCTGCCCTGACCACAGGTCAACCACAGCCGCTGCCCCCGATCGGGGGCCGCAAAGCAGCCCTGTCTGAATCCCCTGCCTCTAGAGGGAGTATTGGACCAACACTTCTAAAAAATGGGGTCCTTGCGGGCAACTCATCGGAGGGACACAAAAAAATCTTTGCCGACTTTCTCCTGAAGCTTACGAGCGTTCACACTTAAGCCTGATACAATGTCAGCTGTTTAGCTAAACCTGAGCTCATGATCTAAATTTACACAATAATGAAGAAATCAGCTACAAGGGGAGACAATCAGCAAAAACAATCAATATGAGAATTAGTTTCCCAAGGCCACCCATCAGATGTTGGAATAATCAGGTGCAAGGCAGAATATATACATAAAACTGGAACTGGAACAAGGAACAAGGATGTTTTCAAAGACTGGTAGGATCTCTAAAACATTTGTAAAGTACATGTCATTGATAAAGCTAAATACTCAAAGGTTGTGTAATACAACAGATTAATCATTGAGAAGAGTGAAATTATGCTGTTTTGAAAACTATGGCAGGTCAGATTTTCTGCCTAATGATATAAGAAGATTTCTCTCAAAAATACACATTATTTCAAAGACTTATTGGCTGTGAAATAAGTGAAGGGTATTTCAAATGGCTTGTCTGCAAAGAAAGGTGAGATGTAGGGAATCACAGAAAGTCGAGGGGAAAATATGTCAATATATACATTGCTATATGGTGAACTAAGCCTTAGGCCAGCAACAATGGAGAGGACCTGACCCTTAGAAACTTACAAGTAAGCTGGAATCTTCAAAAGTTCAAATCTTTATAAGTAAAAAGATTTATTAAAATGAATAACCAAGTGTTTTAATTGACATCAGATGATCAAAACAACAAACCCTGAGAACATAGAAAAAATATAAATAAAGATATGAGCAGAACTTAATACAACAGAAAACGTATAAAATTGAGGTGATTTAGTAAGTCCAAAGAATATTCTTTGAAAAGATTTAAAAGACACACTTTGATTAAGGAAAACATAAACATATGTAAAGAATATACAGAAAGAATCAGGACAATGTTATAGCAGAGAATATATGAAATGCCAGTAAATTTGAACATTTCTGTAAAGGGGACCATTTCCTAGCTCCTAAAGTTGACCAAAACTGACACAAGAGGAAATCATTGAAGGTCATCATGTCTGCCCTTGGCATTCTCGGAACGCCCTGGCCTCAGAATGCAGCATCTGGTAGTCCATGGTAACTTGCGCAGAGGGGGCGGGGCTGAAGAAGGTTGGAACACTGCCCTCACTGAGGGAGTGGGTGTGGCCATCTCTGCTGTGACTGAACAAAGGGCAGGGGAGCAGGGGTCCCAGGGCAGGGCCCTCAGAGGCCTGCAGGCCCAGGGGTGTGTCACAAGCATTTGGCCCAGGCCAAAGGGCACCTTCTTTGTCCGCACAGCTTCCCAAACACTCACATTTCCACTCAGGCCGCCCTCTTTGTTGAATTGTGTGTGGAACGTGTCCTCGCAGTACACCTCGCTGCACAGCTAACCATAGGACTGGGCATCGTACCTTCCTGCCAGGTGACTGAAGTTCGCAGGCAGATGGGTCCCTGGGACCAACGCGGAGAGGCTCCTGCCCTGACCACAGGTCGACCACAGCCGCTGCCCCCGATTGGGGGCCGCAAAGCAGCCCTGTCTGAATCCCCTGCCTCTAGAGGGAGTATTGGACCAACACTTCTAAAAAATGGGGTCCTTGCGGGCAACTCATCGGAGGGACACAAATAAATCGTTGCCGACTTTCTCCTGGAGCTTACGAGCGTTCACACTTAAGCCTGATACAATGTCAGCTGTTTAGCTAAACATGAGCTCATGATCTAAATTTACACAATAATGAAGAAATCAGCTACAAGTGGAGACAATCAGCAAAAACAATCAATATGAGAATTAGTTTCCCAAGGCCACCCATCAGATGTTGGAATAATCAGGTGCAAGGCAGAATATATACAAAAAACTGGAACTGGAACAAGGAACAAGGATGTTTTCAAAGACTGGTAGGATCTCTAAAACATTTGTAAAGTACATGTCATTGATAAAGCTAAATACTCAAAGGTTGTGTAATACAACAGATTAATCATTGAGAAGAGTGAAATTATTCTGTTTTGAAAACTATGGCAGGTCAGATTTTCTGCCTAATGATATAAGAAGATTTCTCTCAAAAATACACATTATTTCAAAGACTTATTGGCTGTGAAATAAGTGAAGGGTATTTCAAATGGCTTGTCTGCAAAGAAAGGTGAGATGTAGGGAATCACAGAAAGTCGAGGGGAAAATATGTCAATATATACATTGCTATATGGTGAACTAAGCCTTAGGCCAGCAACAATGGAGAGGACCTGACCCTTAGAAACTTACAAGTAAGCTGGAATCTTCAAAAGTTCAAATCTTTATAAGTAAAAAGATTTATTAAAATGAATAACCAAGTGTTTTAATTGACATCAGATGATCAAAACAACAAACCCTGAGAACATAGAAAAAATATAAATAAAGATATGAGCAGAACTTAATACAACAGAAAACGTATAAAATTGAGGTGATTTAGTAAGTCCAAAGAATATTCTTTGAAAAGATTTAAAAGACACACTTTGATTAAGGAAAACAAAAACATAAGTAAAGAATATACAGAAAGAATCAGGACAATGTTATAGCAGAGAATATATGAAATGCCAGTAAATTTGAACATTTCTGTAAAGGGGACCATTTCCTAGCTCCTAAAGTTGACCAAAACTGACACAAGAGGAAATCATTGAAGGTCATCATGTCTGCCCTTGGCATTCTCGGAACGCCCTGGCCTCAGAATGCAGCATCGGTAGTCCATGGTAACCTGCGGAGAGGGGGCGGGGCTGAAGGAGGTTGGAACACTGCCCTCACTGAGGGAGTGGGTGTGGCCATCTCTGCTGTGACTGAACAAAGGGCAGGGGAGCAGGGGGCCCAGGGCAGGGCCCTCAGAGGCCGGCAGGCCCAGGGGTGTGTCACAAGCATTTGGCCCAGGCCAAAGGGCGCCTTCTTTGTCCGCACAGCTTCCCAAACACTCACCTTTCCACTCAGGCCGCCCTCTTTGTTGAAGTGTGTGTGGAACGTGTCCTCGCAGTACACCTCGCTGCACAGCTAACCATAGGACTGGGCATCGTACCTTCCTGCCAGGTGACCGAAGTTCGCAGGCAGATGGGTCCCTGGGACCAACGCGGAGAGGCTCCTGCCCTGACCACAGGTCGACCACAGCCGCTGCCCCCGATCGGGGGCCGCAAAGCAGCCCTGTCTGAATCCCCTGCCTCTAGAGGGAGTATTGGACCAACACTTCTAAAAAATGGGGTCCTTGCGGGCAACTCATCGGAGGGACACAAAAAAATCTTTGCCGACTTTCTCCTGAAGCTTACGAGCATTCACACTTAAGCCTTTTACAATGTCAGCTGTTTAGCTAAACATGAGCTCATGATCTAAATTTACACAATAATGAAGAAATCAGCTACAAGGGGAGACAATCAGCAAAAACAATCAATATGAGAATTAGTTTCCCAAGGCCACCCATCAGATGTTGGAATAATCAGGTGCAAGGCAGAATATATACATAAAACTGGAACTGGAACAAGGAACAAGGATGTTTTCAAAGACTGGTAGGATCTCTAAAACATTTGTAAAGTACATGTCATTGATAAAGCTAAATACTCAAAGGTTGTGTAATACAACAGATTAATCATTGAGAAGAGTGAAATTATGCTGTTTTGAAAACTATGGCAGGTCAGATTTTCTGCCTAATGATATAAGAAGATTTCTCTCAAAAATACACATTATTTCAAAGACTTATTGGCTGTGAAAAAAGTGAAGGGCAGTTCAAATGGCTTGTCTGCAAAGAAAGGTGAGATGTAGGGAATCACAGAAAGTCGAGGGGAAAATATGTCAATATATACATTGCTATATGGTGAACTAAGCCTTAGGCCAGCAACAATGGAGAGGACCTGACCCTTAGAAACTTACAAGTAAGCTGGAATCTTCAAAAGTTCAAATCTTTCTAAGTAAAAAGGTTTATTAAAATGAATAACCAAGTGTTTTAATTGACATCAGATGATCAAAACAACAAACCCTGAGAACATAGAAAAAATATAAATAAAGATATGAGCAGAACTGAATACAACAGAAAACGTATAAAATTGAGGTGATTTAGTAAGTCCAAAGAATATTCTTTGAAAAGATTTAAAAGACACACTTTGATTAAGGAAAACATAAACATATGTAAAGAATATACAGAAAGAATCAGGACAATGTTATAGCAGAGAATATATGAAATGCCAGTAAATTTGAACATTTCTGTAAAGGGGACCATTTCCTAGCTCCTAAAGTTGACCAAAACTGACACAAGAGGGAATCATTGAAGGTCATCATGTCTGCCCTTGGCATTCTTGGAACGCCCTGGCCTCAGAATGCAGCATCGGTAGTCCATGGTAACCTGCGGAGAGGGGGTGGGGCTGAAGGAGGTTGGAACACTGCCCTCACTGAGGGAGTGGGTGTGGCCATCTCTGCTGTGACTGAACAAAGGGCAGGGGAGCAGGGGGCCCAGGGCAGGGCCCTCAGAGCCCGGCAGGACCAGGGGAGTGTCACAAGCATTTGGCCCAGGCCAAAGGGCACCTTCTTTGTCCGCACAGCTTCCCAAACACTCACCGTTCCACTCAGGCCGCCCTCTTTGTTGAAGTGTGTGTGGAACGTGTCCTCGCAGTACACCTCGCTGCACAGCTAACCATAGGACTGGGCATCGTACCTTCCTGCCAGGTGACTGAAGTTCGCAGGCAGATGGGTCCCTGGGACAAACGCGGAGAGGCTCCTGCCCTGACCACAGGTCGACCACAGCCGCTGCCCCCGATCGGGGGCCGCAAAGAAGCCCTGTCTGAATCCCCTGCCTCTAGAGGGAGTATTGGACCAACACTTCTAAAAAATGGGGTCCTTGCGGGCAACTCATCGGAGGGACACAAATAAATCGTTGCCGACTTTCTCCTGGAGCTTACGAGCGTTCACACTTAAGCCTGATACAATGTCAGCTGTTTAGCTAAACATGAGCTCATGATCTAAATTTACACAATAATGAAGAAATCAGCTACAAGTGGAAACAATCAGCAAAAACAATCAATATGAGAATTAGTTTCCCAAGGCCATCCATCAGATGTTGGAATAATCAGGTGCAAGGCAGAAAATATACATAAAACTGGAACTGAAACAAGGAACAAGGATGTTTACTAAGACTGGTAGGATCTCTAAAACATTTGTAAAGTACATGTCATTGATAAAGCTAAATACTCAAAGGTTGTGTAATACAACAGATTAATCATTGAGAAGAGTGAAATTATGCTGTTTTGAAAACTATGGCAGGTCAGATTTTCTGCCTAATGATATAAGAAGATTTCTCTCAAAAATACACATTATTTCAAAGACTTATTGGCTGTGAAATAAGTTAAGGGTATTTCAAATGGCTTGTCTGCAAAGAAAGGTGAGATGTAGGGAATCACAGAAAGTCGAGGGGAAAATATGTCAATATATACATTGCTATATGGTGAACTAAGCCTTAGGCCAGCAACAATGGAGAGGACCTGACCCTTAGAAACTTACAAGTAAGCTGGAATCTTCAAAATTTCAAATCTTTCTAAGTAAAAAGATTTATTAAAATGAATAACCAAGTGTTTTAATTGACATCAGATGATCAAAACAACAAACCCTGAGAACATAGAAAAAATATAAATAAAGATATGAGCAGAACTTAATACAACAGAAAACGTATAAAATTGAGGTGATTTAGTAAGTCCAAAGAATATTCTTTGAAAAGATTTAAAAGACACACTTTGATTAAGGAAAACATAAACATATGTAAAGAATATACAGAAAGAATCAGGACAATGTTATAGCAGAGAATATATGAAATGCCAGTAAATTTGAACATTTCTGTAAAGGGGACCATTTCCTAGCTCCTAAAGTTGACCAAAACTGACACAAGAGGAAATCATTGAAGGTCATCATGTCTGCCCTTGGCATTCTCGGAACGCCCTGGGCTCAGAATGCAGCATCTGGTAGTCCATGGTAACCTGCGCAGAGGGGGCGGGGCTGAAGAAGGTTGGAACACTGCCCTCACTGAGGGAGTGGGTGTGGCCATCTCTGCTGTGACTGAACAAAGGGCAGGGGAGCAGGGGTCCCAGGGCAGGGCCCTCAGAGGCCTGCAGGCCCAGGGGTGTGTCACAAGCATTTGGCCCATGCCAAAGGGCACCTTCTTTGTCTGCACAGCTTCCCAAACACTCACATTTCCACTCAGGCCGCCCTCTTTGTTGAATTGTGTGTGGAACGTGTCCTCGCAGTACACCTCGCTGCACAGCTAACCATAGGACTGGGCATCGTACCTTCCTGCCAGGTGACTGAAGTTCGCAGGCAGATGGTTCCCTGGGACCAACGCGGAGAGGCTCCAGCCCTGACCACAGGTCGACCACAGCCGCTGCCCCCGATCGGGGGCCGCAAAGCAGCCCTGTCTGAATCCCCTGCCTCTAGAGGGAGTATTGGACCAACACTTCTAAAAAATGGGGTCCTTGCGGGCAACTCATCGGAGGGACACAAATAAATCGTTGCCGACTTTCTCCTGGAGCTTACGAGCGTTCACACTTAAGCCTGATACAATGTCAGCTGTTTAGCTAAACATGAGCTCATGATCTAAATTTACACAATAATGAAGAAATCAGCTACAAGTGGAGACAATCAGCAAAAACAATCAATATGAGAATTAGTTTCCCAAGGCCATCCATCAGATGTTGGAATAATCAGGTGCAAGGCAGAAAATATACATAAAACTGGAACTGAAACAAGGAACAAGGATGTTTACTAAGACTGGTAGGATCTCTAAAACATTTGTAAAGTACATGTCATTGATAAAGCTAAATACTCAAAGGTTGTGTAATACAACAGATTAATCATTGAGAAGAGTGAAATTATGCTGTTTTGAAAACTATGGCAGGTCAGATTTTCTGCCTAATGATATAAGAAGATTTCTCTCAAAAATACACATTATTTCAAAGACTTATTGGCTGTGAAATAAGTGAAGGGTATTTCAAATGGCTTGTCTGCAAAGAAAGGTGAGATGTAGGGAATCACAGAAAGTCGAGGGGAAAATATGTCAATATATACATTGCGATATGGTGAACTAAGCCTTAGGCCAGCAACAATGGAGAGGACCTGACCCTTAGAAACTTACAAGTAAGCTGGAATCTTCAAAAGTTCAAATCTTTATAAGTAAAAAGATTTATTAAAATGAATAACCAAGTGTTTTAATTGACATCAGATGATCAAAACAACAAACCCTGAGAACATAGAAAAAATATAAATAAAGATATGAGCAGAACTTAATACAACAGAAAACGTATAAAATTGAGGTGATTTAGTAAGTCCAAAGAATATTCTTTGAAAAGATTTAAAAGACACACTTTGATTAAGGAAAACATAAACATATGTAAAGAATATACAGAAAGAATCAGGACAATGTTATAGCAGAGAATATATGAAATGCCAGTAAATTTGAACATTTCTGTAAAGGGGACCATTTCCTAGCTCCGAAAGTTGACCAAAACTGACGCAAGAGGAAATCATTGAAGGTCATCATGTCTGCCCTTGGCATTCTTGGAACGCCCTGGCCTCAGAATGCAGCATCAGTAGTCCATGGTAACCTGCGGAGAGGGGGTGGGGCTGAAGGAGGTTGGAACACTGCCCTCACTGAGGGAGTGGGTGTGGCCATCTCTGCTGTGACTGAACGAAGGGCAGGGGAGCAGGGGGCCCAGGGCAGGGCCCTCAGAGCCCGGCAGGACCAGGGGAGTGTCACAAGCATTTGGCCCAGGCCAAAGGGCGCCTTCTTTGTCTGCACAGCTTCCCAAACACTCACCTTTCCACTCAGGCCGCCCTCTTTGTTGAAGTGTGTGTGGAACGTGTCCTCGCAGTACACCTCGCTGCACAGCTAACCATAGGACTGGGCATCGTACCTTCCTGCCAGGTGACCGAAGTTCGCAGGCAGATGGGTCACTGGGACCAACGCGGAGAGGCTCCTGCCCTGACCACAGGTCGACCACAGCCGCTGCCCCCGATCGGGGGCCGCAAAGAAGCCCTGTCTGAATCCCCTGCCTCTAGAGGGAGTATTGGACCAACACTTCTAAAAAATGGGGTCCTTGCGGGCAACTCATCGGAGGGACACAAATAAATCGTTGCCGACTTTCTCCTGGAGCTTACGAGCGTTCACACTTAAGCCTGATACAATGTCAGCTGTTTAGCTAAACATGAGCTCATGATCTAAATTTACACAATAATGAAAAAATCAGCTACAAGTGGAGACAATCAGCAAAAACAATCAATATGAGAATTAGTTTCCCAAGGCCATCCATCAGATGTTGGAATAATCAGGTGCAAGGCAGAAAATATACATAAAACTGGAACTGAAACAAGGAACAAGGATGTTTACTAAGACTGGTAGGATCTCTAAAACATTTGTAAAGTACATGTCATTGATAAAGCTAAATACTCAAAGGTTGTGTAATACAACAGATTAATCATTGAGAAGAGTGAAATTATGCTGTTTTGAAAACTATAGCAGGTCAGATTTTCTGCCTAATGATATAAGAAGATTTCTCTCAAAAATACACATTATTTCAAAGACTTATTGGCTGTGAAATAAGTGAAGGGTATTTCAAATGGCTTGTCTGCAAAGAAAGGTGAGATGTAGGGAATCACAGAAAGTCGAGGGGAAAATATGTCAATATATACATTGCGATATGGTGAACTAAGCCTTAGGCCAGCAACAATGGAGAGGACCTGACCCTTAGAAACTTACAAGTAAGCTGGAATCTTCAAAAGTTCAAATCTTTATAAGTAAAAAGATTTATTAAAATGAATAACCAAGTGTTTTAATTGACATCAGATGATCAAAACAACAAACCCTGAGAACATAGAAAAAATATAAATAAAGATATGAGCAGAACTTAATACAACAGAAAACGTATAAAATTGAGGTGATTTAGTAAGTCCAAAGAATATTCTTTGAAAAGATTTAAAAGACACACTTTGATTAAGGAAAACATAAACATATGTAAAGAATATACAGAAAGAATCAGGACAATGTTATAGCAGAGAATATATGAAATGCCAGTAAATTTGAACATTTCTGTAAAGGGGACCATTTCCTAGCTCCTAAAGTTGACCAAAACTGACACAAGAGGAAATCATTGAAGGTCATCATGTCTGCCCTTGGCATTCTTGGAACGCCCTGGCCTCAGAATGCAGCATCAGTATTCCATGGTAACCTGCGGAGAGGGGGTGGGGCTGAAGGAGGTTGGAACACTGCCCTCACTGAGGGAGTGGGTGTGGCCATCTCTGCTGTGACTGAACAAAGGGCAGGGGAGCAGGGGGCCCAGGGCAGGGCCCTCAGAGCCCGGCAGGACCAGGGGAGTGTCACAAGCATTTGGCCCAGGCCAAAGGGCGCCTTCTTTGTCCGCACAGCTTCCCAAACACTCACATTTCCACTCAGGCCGCCCTCTTTGTTGAAGTGTGTGTGGAACGTGTCCTCGCAGTACACCTCGCTGCACAGCTAACCATAGGACTGGGCATCGTACCTTCCTGCCACGTGACCGAAGTTCGCAGGCAGATGGGTCACTGGGACCAACGCGGAGAGGCTCCTGCCCTGACCACAGGTCGACCACAGCCGCTGCCCCAGATCGGGGGTTGCAAAGCAGCCCTGTCTGAATCCCCTGCCTCTAGAGGGAGTATTGGACCAACACTTCTAAAAAATGGGGTCCTTGCGGGCAACTCATCGGAGGGACACAAAAAAATCTTTGCCGACTTTCTCCTGAAGCTTACGAGCGTTCACACTTAAGCCTTTTACAATGTCAGCTGTTTAGCTAAACATGAGCTCATGATCTAAATTTACACAATAATGAAGAAATCAGATACAAGGGGAGACAATCAGCAAAAACAATCAATATGAGAATTAGTTTCCCAAGGCCACCCATCAGATGTTGGAATAATCAGGTGCAAGGCAGAATATATACATAAAACTGGAACTGGAACAAGGAACAAGGATGTTTTCAAAGACTGGTAGGATCTCTAAAACATTTGTAAAGTACATGTCATTGATAAAGCTAAATACTCAAAGGTTGTGTAATACATCAGATTAATCATTGAGAAGAGTGAAATTATGCTGTTTTGAAAACTATGGCAGGTCAGATTTTCTGCCTAATGATATAAGAAGATTTCTCTCAAAAATACACATTATTTCAAAGACTTATTGGCTGTGAAATAAGTGAAGGGTATTTCAAATGGCTTGTCTGCAAAGAAAGGTGAGATGTAGGGAATCACAGAAAGTCGAGGGGAAAATATGTCAATATATACATTGCTATATGGTGAACTAAGCCTTAGGCCAGCAACAATGGAGAGGACCTGACCCTTAGAAACTTACAAGTAAGCTGGAATCTTCAAAAGTTCAAATCTTTATAAGTAAAAAGATTTATTAAAATGAATAACCAAGTGTTTTAATTGACATCAGATGATCAAAACAACAAACCCTGAGAACATAGAAAAAATATAAATAAAGATATGAGCAGAACTTAATACAACAGAAAACGTATAAAATTGAGGTGATTTAGTAAGTCCAAAGAATATTCTTTGAAAAGATTTAAAAGACACACTTTGATTAAGGAAAACATAAACATAAGTAAAGAATATACAGAAAGAATCAGGACAATGTTATAGCAGAGAATATATGAAATGCCAGTAAATTTGAACATTTCTGTAAAGGGGACCATTTCCTAGCTCCTAAAGTTGACCAAAACTGACACAAGAGGAAATCATTGAAGGTCATCATGTCTGCCCTTGGCATTCTTGGAACGCCCTGGCCTCAGAATGCAGCATCGGTAGTCCATGGTAACCTGCGGAGAGGGGGCGGGGCTGAAGGAGGTTGGAACACTGCCCTCACTGAGGGAGTGGGTGTGGCCATCTCTGCTGTGACTGAACAAAGGGCAGGGGAGCAGGGGGCCCAGGGCAGGGCCCTCAGAGTCTGGCAGGCCCAGGGGTGTGTCACAAGCATTTGGCCCAGGACAAAGGGCGCCTTCTTTGTCCGCACAGCTTCCCAAACACTCACCTTTCCACTCAGGCCGCCCTCTTTGTTGAAGTGTGTGTGGAACGTGTCCTCGCAGTACACCTCGCTGCACAGCTAACCATAGGACTGGGCATCGTACCTTCCTGCCAGGTGACCGAAGTTCGCAGGCAGATGGGTCCCTGGGACCAACGCGGAGAGGCTCCTGCCCTGACCACAGGTCGACCACAGCCGCTGCCCCCGATCGGGGGCCGCAAAGCAGCGCTGTCTGAATCCCCTGCCTCTAGAGGGAGTATTGGACTCACACTTCTAAAAAATGGGGTCCTTGCGGGCAACTCATCGGAGGGACACAAATAAATCTTTGCCTACATTCTCCTGAAGCTTACGAGCGTTCACACTTAAGCCTGTTACAATGTCAGCTGTATAGCTAAACATGAGCTCATGATCTAAATTTACACAATAATGAAGAAATCAGCTACAAGTGGAGACAATCAGCAAAAACAATCAATATGAGAATTAGTTTCCCAAGGCCATCCATCAGATGTTGGAATAATCAGGTGCAAGGCAGAAAATATACATAAAACTGGAACTGAAACAAGAAACAAGGATGTTTTGAAAGACTGGTAGGATCTCTAAAACATTTGTAAAGTACATGTCATTGATAAAGCTAAATACCCAAGGTTGTGTAATACAACAGATTAATCATTGAGAAGAGTGAAATTATGCTGTTTTGAAAACTATGGCAGGTCAGATTTTCTGCCTAATGATATAAGAAGATTTCTCTCAAAAATACACATTATTTCAAAGACTTATTGGCTGTGAAATAAGTTAAGGGTATTTCAAATGGCTTGTCTGCAAAGAAAGGTGAGATGTAGGGAATCACAGAAAGTCGAGGGGAAAATATGTCAATATATACATTGCTATATGGTGAACTAAGCCTTAGGCCAGCAACAATGGAGAGGACATGACCCTTAGAAACTTACAAGTAAGCTGGAATCTTCAAAAGTTCAGATCTTTCTAAGTAAAAAGATTTATTAAAATGAATAACCAAGTGTTTTAATTGACATCAGATGATCAAAACAACAAACCCTGAGAACATAGAAAAAAATATAAATAAAGATATGAGCAGAACTGAATACAACAGAAAACGTATAAAATTGAGGTAATATAGTAAGTCCAAAGAATATTCTTTGAAAATATTTAAAAGACACACTTTGATTAAGGAAAACATAAACATATGTAAAGAATATACAGAAAGAATCAGGACAATGTTATAGCAGAGAATATATGAAATGCCAGTAAATTTGAACATTTCTGTAAAGGGGACCATTTCCTAGCTCCTAAAGTTGACCAAAACTGACACAAGAGGAAATCATTGAAGGTCATCATGTCTGCCCTTGGCATTCTTGGAACGCCCTGGCCTCAGAATGCAGCATCGGTAGTCCATGGTAACCTGCGGAGAGGGGGTGGGGCTGAAGGAGGTTGGAACACTGCCCTCACTGAGGGAGTGGGTGTGGCCATCTCTGCTGTGACTGAACAAAGGGCAGGGGAGCAGGGGGCCCAGGGCAGGGCCCTCAGAGCCCGGCAGTACCAGGGGAGTGTCACAAGCATTTGGCCCAGGCCAAAGGGCGCCTTCTTTGTCCGCACAGCTTCCCAAACACTCACATTTCCACTCAGGCCGCCCTCTTTGTTGAAGTGTGTGTGGAACGTGTCCTCGCAGTACACCTCGCTGCACAGCTAACCATAGGACTGGGCATCGTACCTTCCTGCCAGGTGACTGAAGTTCGCAGGCAGATGGGTCCCTGGGACCAACGCGGAGAGGCTCCTGCCCTGACCACAGGTCGACCACAGCCGCTGCCCCCGATCGGGGGCCGCAAAGCAGCCCTGTCTGAATCCCCTGCCTCTAGAGGGAGTATTGGACCAACACTTCTAAAAAATGGGGTCCTTGCGGGCAACTCATCGGAGGGACACAAATAAATCGTTGCCGACTTTCTCCTGGAGCTTACGAGCATTCACACTTAAGCCTGATACAATGTCAGCTGTTTAGCTAAACATGAGCTCATGATCTAAATTTACACAATAATGAAGAAATCAGCTACAAGTGGAGACAATCAGCAAAAACAATCAATATGAGAATTAGTTTCCCAAGGCCATCCATCAGATGTTGGAATAATCAGGTGCAAGGCAGAAAATATACATAAAACTGGAACTGAAACAAGGAACAAGGATGTTTACTAAGACTGGTAGGATCTCTAAAACATTTGTAAAGTACATGTCATTGATAAAGCTAAATACTCAAAGGTTGTGTAATACAACAGATTAATCATTGAGAAGAGTGAAATTATGCTGTTTTGAAAACTATGGCAGGTCAGATTTTCTGCCTAATGATATAAGAAGATTTCTCTCAAAAATACACATTATTTCAAAGACTTATTGGCTGTGAAATAAGTGAAGGGTATTTCAAATGGCTTGTCTGCAAAGAAAAGTGAGATGTAGGGAATCACAGAAAGTCGAGGGGAAAATATGTCAATATATACATTGCGATATGGTGAACTAAGCCTTAGGCCAGCAACAATGGAGAGGACCTGACCCTTAGAAACTTACAAGTAAGCTGGAATCTTCAAAAGTTCAAATCTTTATAAGTAAAAAGATTTATTAAAATGAATAACCAAGTGTTTTAATTGACATCAGATGATCAAAACAACAAACCCTGAGAACATAGAAAAAATATAAATAAAGATATGAGCAGAACTTAATACAACAGAAAACGTATAAAATTGAGGTGATTTAGTAAGTCCAAAGAATATTCTTTGAAAAGATTTAAAAGACACACTTTGATTAAGGAAAA
Source organism: Hyperoodon ampullatus (assembly GCF_949752795.1). Taxonomy (NCBI): domain Eukaryota; kingdom Metazoa; phylum Chordata; class Mammalia; order Artiodactyla; family Ziphiidae; genus Hyperoodon; species Hyperoodon ampullatus. Next base: position 95,669,548 of record NC_136919.1, read on the forward strand.
CATAAACATATGTAAAGAATATACAGAAAGAATCAGGACAATGTTATAGCAGAGAATATATAAAATGCCAGTAAATTTGAACATTTCTGTAAAGGGGACCATTTCCTAGCTCCTAAAGTTGACCAAAACTGACACAAGAGGAAATCATTGAAGGTCATCATGTCTGCCCTTGGCATTCTTGGAACGCCCTGGCCTCAGAATGCAGCATCAGTAGTCCATGGTAACCTGCGGAGAGGGGGTGGGGCTGAAGGAGGTTGGAACACTGCCCTCACTGAGGGAGTGGGTGTGGCCATCTCTGCTGTGACTGAACAAAGGGCAGGGGAGCAGGGGGCCCAGGGCAGGGCCCTCAGAGCCCGGCAGGACCAGGGGAGTGTCACAAGCATTTGGCCCAGGCCAAAGGGCGCCTTCTTTGTCTGCACAGCTTCCCAAACACTCACCTTTCCAGTCAGGCCGCCCTCTTTGTTGAAGTGTGTGTGGAACGTGTCCTCGCAGTACACCTCGCTGCACAGCTAACCATAGGACTGGGCATCGTACCTTCCTGCCAGGTGACCGAAGTTCGCAGGCAGATGGGTCACTGGGACCAACGCGGAGAGGCTCCTGCCCTGACCACAGGTCGACCACAGCCGCTGCCCCAGATCGGGGGTTGCAAAGCAGCCCTGTCTGAATCCCCTGCCTCTAGAGGGAGTATTGGACCAACACTTCTAAAAAATGGGGTCCTTGCGGGCAACTCATCGGAGGGACACAAAAAAATCTTTGCCGACTTTCTCCTGAAGCTTACGAGCGTTCACACTTAAGCCTTTTACAATGTCAGCTGTTTAGCTAAACATGAGCTCATGATCTAAATTTACACAATAATGAAGAAATCAGCTACAAGGGGAGACAATCAGCAAAAACAATCAATATGAGAATTAGTTTCCCAAGGCCACCCATCAGATGTTGGAATAATCAGGTGCAAGGCAGAATATATACAAAAAACTGGAACTGGAACAAGGAACAAGGATGTTTTCAAAGACTGGTAGGATCTCTAAAACATTTGTAAAGTACATGTCATTGATAAAGCTAAATACTCAAAGGTTGTGTAATACAACAGATTAATCATTGAGAAGAGTGAAATTATGCTGTTTTGAAAACTATGGCAAGTCAGATTTTCTGCCTAATGATATAAGAAGATTTCTCTCAAAAATACACATTATTTCAAAGACTTATTGGCTGTGAAATAAGTGAAGGGTATTTCAAATGGCTTGTCTGCAAAGAAAGGTGAGATGTAGGGAATCACAGAAAGTCGAGGGGAAAATATGTCAATATATACATTGCTATATGGTGAACTAAGCCTTAGGCCAGCAACAATGGAGAGGACCTGACCCTTAGAAACTTACAAGTAAGCTGGAATCTTCAAAAGTTCAAATCTTTATAAGTAAAAAGATTTATTAAAATGAATAACCAAGTGTTTTAATTGACATCAGATGATCAAAACAACAAACCCTGAGAACATAGAAAAAATATAAATAAAGATATGAGCAGAACTTAATACAACAGAAAACGTATAAAATTGAGGTGATTTAGTAAGTCCAAAGAATATTCTTTGAAAAGATTTAAAAGACACACTTTGATTAAGGAAAACAAAAACATAAGTAAAGAATATACAGAAAGAATCAGGACAATGTTATAGCAGAGAATATATGAAATGCCAGTAAATTTGAACATTTCTGTAAAGGGGACCATTTCCTAGCTCCTAAAGTTGACCAAAACTGACACAAGAGGAAATCATTGAAGGTCATCATGTCTGCCCTTGGCATTCTCGGAACGCCCTGGCCTCAGAATGCAGCATCGGTAGTCCATGGTAACCTGCGGAGAGGGGGCGGGGCTGAAGGAGGTTGGAACACTGCCCTCACTGAGGGAGTGGGTGTGGCCATCTCTGCTGTGACTGAACAAATGGCAGGGGAGCAGGGGGCCCAGGGCAGGGCCCTCAGAGGCCAGCAGGCCCAGGGGTGTGTCACAAGCATTTGGCCCAGGCCAAAGGGCACCTTCTTTGTCCGCACAGCTTCCCAAACACTCACATTTCCACTCAGGCCGCCCTCTTTGTTGAAGTGTGTGTGGAACGTGTCCTCGCAGTACACCTCGCTGCACAGCTAACCATAGGACTGGGCATCGTACCTTCCTGCCAGGTTACTGAAGTTCGCAGGCAGATGGGTCCCTGGGACCAATGCGGAGAGGCTCCTGCCCTGACCACAGGTCGACCACAGCCGCTGCCCCCGATCGGGGGCCGCAAAGCAGCCCTGTCTGAATCCCCTGCCTCTAGAGGGAGTATTGGACCAACACTTCTAAAAAATGGGGTCCTTGCGGGCAACTCATCAGAGGGACACAAATAAATCGTTGCCGACTTTCTCCTGGAGCTTACGAGCGTTCACACTTAAGCCTGATACAATGTCAGCTGTTTAGCTAAACATGAGCTCATGATCTAAATTTACACAATAATGAAGAAATCAGCTACAAGTGGAGACAATCAGCAAAAACAATCAATATGAGAATTAGTTTCCCAAGGCCATCCATCAGATGTTGGAATAATCAGGTGCAAGGCAGAAAATATACATAAAACAGGAACTGAAACAAGAAACAAGGATGTTTTGAAAGACTGGTAGGATCTCTAAAACATTTGTAAAGTACATGTCATTGATAAATCTAAATACCCAAGGTTGTGTAATACAACAGATTAATCATTGAGAAGAGTGAAATTATGCTGTTTTGAAAACTATGGCAGGTCAGATTTTCTGCCTAATGATATAAGAAGATTTCTCTCAAAAATACACATTATTTCAAAGACTTATTGGCTGTGAAATAAGTTAAGGGTATTTCAAAGGGCTTGTCTGCAAAGAAAGGTGAGATGTAGGGAATCACAGAAAGTCGAGGGGAAAATATGTCAATATATACATTGCTATATGGTGAACTAAGCCTTAGGCCAGCAACAATGGAGAGGACATGACCCTTAGAAACTTACAAGTAAGCTGGAATCTTCAAAAGTTCAGATCTTTCTAAGTAAAAAGATTTATTAAAATGAATAACCAAGTGTTTTAATTGACATCAGATGATCAAAACAACAAACCCTGAGAACATAGAAAAAAATATAAATAAAGATATGAGCAGAACTGAATACAACAGAAAACGTATAAAATTGAGGTAATATAGTAAGTCCAAAGAATATTCTTTGAAAATATTTAAAAGACACACTTTGATTAAGGAAAACATAAACATATGTAAAGAATATACAGAAAGAATCAGGACAATGTTATAGCAGAGAATATATGAAATGCCAGTAAATTTGAACATTTCTGTAAAGGGGACCATTTCCTAGCTCCTAAAGTTGACCAAAACTGACACAAGAGGAAATCATTGAAGGTCATCATGTCTGCCCTTGGCATTCTTGGAACGCCCTGGCCTCAGAATGCAGCATCGGTAGTCCATGGTAACCTGCGGAGAGGGGGTGGGGCTGAAGGAGGTTGGAACACTGCCCTCACTGAGGGAGTGGGTGTGGCCATCTCTGCTGTGACTGAACAAAGGGCAGGGGAGCAGGGGGCCCAGGGCAGGGCCCTCAGAGCCCGGCAGGACCAGGGGAGTGTCACAAGCATTTGGCCCAGGCCAAAGGGCGCCTTCTTTGTCCGCACAGCTTCCCAAACACTCACATTTCCACTCAGGCCGCCCTCTTTGTTGAAGTGTGTGTGGAACGTGTCCTCGCAGTACACCTCGCTGCACAGCTAACCATAGGACTTGGCATCCTACCTTCCTGCCAGGTGACCGAAGTTCGCAGGCAGATGGGTCACTGGGACCAATGCGGAGAGGCTTCTGCCCTGACCACTGGTCAACCACAGCCGCTGCCCCAGATCGGGGGTTGCAAAGCAGCCCTGTCTGAATCCCCTGCCTCTAGAGGGAGTATTGGACCAACACTTCTAAAAAATGGGGTCCTTGCGGGCAACTCATCGGAGGGACACAAAAAAATCTTTGCCGACTTTCTCCTGAAGCTTACGAGCGTTCACACTTAAGCCTTTTACAATGTCAGCTGTTTAGCTAAACATGAGCTCATGATCTAAATTTACACAATAATGAAGAAATCAGCTACAAGGGGAGACAATCAGCAAAAACAATCAATATGAGAATTAGTTTCCCAAGGCCACCCATCAGATGTTGGAATAATCAGGTGCAAGGCAGAATATATACAAAAAACTGGAACTGGAACAAGGAACAAGGATGTTTTCAAAGACTGGTAGGATCTCTAAAACATTTGTAAAGTACATGTCATTGATAAAGCTAAATACTCAAAGGTTGTGTAATACAACAGATTAATCATTGAGAAGAGTGAAATTATGCTGTTTTGAAAACTATGGCAGGTCAGATTTTCTGCCTAATGATATAAGAAGATTTCTCTCAAAAATACACATTATTTCAAAGACTTATTGGCTGTGAAATAAGTGAAGGGTATTTCAAATGGCTTGTCTGCAAAGAAAGGTGAGATGTAGGGAATCACAGAAAGTCGAGGGGAAAATATGTCAATATATACATTGCTATATGGTGAACTAAGCCTTAGGCCAGCAACAATGGAGAGGACCTGACCCTTAGAGACTTACAAGGAAGCTGGAATCTTCAAAAGTTCAAATCTTTATAAGTAAAAAGATTTATTAAAATGAATAACCAAGTGTTTTAATTGACATCAGATGATCAAAACAACAAACCCTGAGAACATAGAAAAAATATAAATAAAGATATGAGCAGAACTTAATACAACAGAAAACGTATAAAATTGAGGTGATTTAGTAAGTCCAAAGAATATTCTTTTAAAAGATATAAAAGACACACTTTGATTAAGGAAAACAAAAACATAAGTAAAGAATATACAGAAAGAATCAGGACAATGTTATAGCAGAGAATATATGAAATGCCAGTAAATTTGAACATTTCTGTAAAGGGGACCATTTCCTAGCTCCTAAAGTTGACCAAAACTGACACAAGAGGAAATCATTGAAGGTCATCATGTCTGCCCTTGGCATTCTCGGAACACCCTGGCCTCAGAATGCAGCATGGCTAGTCCATGGTAACCTGCGGAGAGGGGGCGGGGCTGAGGAGGTTGGAACACTGCCCTCACTGAGGGAGTGGGTGTGGCCATCTCTGCTGTGACTGAACAAAGGGCAGGGGAGCAGGGGGCCCAGGGCAGGGCCCTCAGAGGCCGGCAGGCCCAGGGGTGTGTCACAAGCATTTGGCCCAGGCCAAAGGGCGCCTTCTTTGTCCGCACAGCTTCCCAAACACTCACCTTTCCACTCAGGCCGCCCTCTTTGTTGAAGTGTGTGTGGAACGTGTCCTCGCAGTAAACCTCGCTGCACAGCTAACCATAGGACTGGGCATCGTACCTTCCTGCCAGGTGACCGAAGTTTGCAGGCAGATGGGTCCCTGGGACCAACGCGGAGAGGCTCCTGCCCTGACCACAGGTCGACCACAGCCGCTGCCCCCGATCGGGTGCCGCAAAGCAGCCCTGTCTGAATCCCCTGCCTCTAGAGGGAGTATTGGACCAACACTTCTAAAAAATGGGGTCCTTGTGGGCAACTCATCGGAGGGACACAAAAAAATCTTTGCCGACTTTCTCCTGAAGCTTACGAGCGTTCACACTTAAGCCTGTTACAATGTCAGCTGTATAGCTAAACATGAGCTCATGATCTAAATTTACACAATAATGAAGAAATCAGCTACAAGGGGAGACAATCAGCAAAAACAATCAATATGAGAATTAGTTTCCCAAGGCCATCCATCAGATGTTGGAATAATCAGGTGCAAGGCAGAAAATATACATAAAACTGGAACTGAAACAAGGAACAAGGATGTTTACTAAGACTGATAGGATCTCTAAAACATTTGTAAAGTACATGTCATTGATAAAGCTAAATACTCAAAGGTTGTGTAATACAACAGATTAATCATTGAGCAGAGTGAAATTATGCTGTTTTGAAAACTATGGCAGGTCAGATTTTCTGCCTAATGATATAAGAAGATTTCTCTCAAAAATACACATTATTTCAAAGACTTATTGGCTGTGAAATAAGTTAAGCGTATTTCAAATGGCTTGTCTGCAAAGAAAGGTGAGATGTAGGGAATCACAGAAAGTCGAGGGGAAAATATGTCAATATATACATTGCTATATGGTGAACTAAGCCTTAGGCCAGCAACAATGGAGAGGACATGACCCTTAGAAACTTACAAGTAAGCTGGAATCTTCAAAAGTTCAAATCTTTCTAAGTAAAAAGTTTTATTAAAATGAATAACCAAGTGTTTTAATTGACATCAGACGATCAAAACAACAAACCCTGAGAACATAGAAAAAATATAAATAAAGATATGAGCAGAACTTAATACAACAGAAAACGTATAAAATTGAGGTGATTTAGTAAGTCCAAAGAATATTCTTTGAAAAGATTTAAAAGACACACTTTGATTAAGGAAAACATAAACATATGTAAAGAATATACAGAAAGAATCAGGACAATGTTATAGCAGAGAATATATGAAATGCCAGTAAATTTGAACATTTCTGTAAAGGGGACCATTTCCTAGCTCCTAAAGTTGACCAAAACTGACACAAGAGGAAATCATTGAAGGTCATCATGTCTGCCCTTGGCATTCTTGGAACGCCCTGGCCTCAGAATGCAGCATCGGTAGTCCATGGTAACCTGCGGAGAGGGGGTGGGGCTGAAGGAGGTTGGAACACTGCCCTCACTGAGGGAGTGGGTGTGGCCATCTCTGCTGTGACTGAACAAAGGGCAGGGGAGCAGGGGGCCCAGGGCAGGGCCCTCAGAGCCCGGCAGGACCAGGGGAGTGTCACAAGCATTTGGCCCAGGCCAAAGGGCGCCTTCTTTGTCTGCACAGCTTCCCAAACACTCACATTTCCACTCAGGCCGCCCTCTTTGTTGAAGTGTGTGTGGAACGTGTCCTCGCAGTACACCTCGCTGCACAGCTAACCATAGGACTGGGCATCGTACCTTCCTGCCAGGTGACCGAAGTTCGCAGGCAGATGGGTCACTGGGACCAACGCGGAGAGGCTCCTGCCCTGACCACAGGTCGACCACAGCCGCTGCCCCAGATCGGGGGTTGCAAAGCAGCCCTGTCTGAATCCCCTGCCTCTAGAGGGAGTATTGGACCAACACTTCTAAAAAATGGGGTCCTTGCGGGCAACTCATCGGAGGGACACAAAAAAATCTTTGCCGACTTTCTCCTGAAGCTTACGAGCGTTCACACTTAAGCCTTTTACAATGTCAGCTGTTTAGCTAAACATGAGCTCATGATCTAAATTTACACAATAATGAAGAAATCAGCTACAAGGGGAGACAATCAGCAAAAACAATCAATATGAGAATTAGTTTCCCAAGGCCACCCATCAGATGTTGGAATAATCAGGTGCAAGGCAGAATATATACATAAAACTGGAACTGGAACAAGGAACAAGGATGTTTTCAAAGACTGGTAGGATCTCTAAAACATTTGTAAAGTACATGTCATTGATAAAGCTAAATACTCAAAGGTTGTGTAATACAACAGATTAATCATTGAGAAGAGTGAAATTATGCTGTTTTGAAAACTATGGCAGGTCAGATTTTCTGCCTAATGATATAAGAAGATTTCTCTCAAAAATACACATTATTTCAAAGACTTATTGGCTGTGAAATAAGTGAAGGGTATTTCAAATGGCTTGTCTGCAAAGAAAGGTGAGATGTAGGGAATCACAGAAAGTCGAGGGGAAAATATGTCAATATATACATTGCTATATGGTGAACTAAGCCTTAGGCCAGCAACAATGGAGAGGACCTGACCCTTAGAAACTTACAAGTAAGCTGGAATCTTCAAAAGTTCAAATCTTTCTAAGTAAAAAGGTTTATTAAAATGAATAACCAAGTGTTTTAATTGACATCAGATGATCAAAACAACAAACCCTGAGAACATAGAAAAAATACAAATAAAGATATGAGCAGAACTTAATACAACAGAAAACGTATAAAATTGAGGTGATTTAGTAAGTCCAAAGAATATTCTTTGAAAAGATTTAAAAGACACACTTTGATTAAGGAAAACATAAACATATGTAAAGAATATACAGAAAGAATCAGGACAATGTTATAGCAGAGAATATATGAAATGCCAGTAAATTTGAACATTTCTGTAAAGGGGACCATTTCCTAGCTCCTAAAGTTGACCAAAACTGACACAAGAGGAAATCATTGAAGGTCATCATGTCTGCCCTTGGCATTCTTGGAACGCCCTGGCCTCAGAATGCAGCATCGGTAGTCCATGGTAACCTGCGGAGAGGGGGCGGGGCTGAAGGAGGTTGGAACACTGCCCTCACTGAGGGAGTGGGTGTGGCCATCTCTGCTGTGACTGAACAAAGGGCAGGGGAGCAGGGGGCCCAGGGCAGGGCCCTCAGAGCCCGGCAGGACCAGGGGAGTGTCACAAGCATTTGGCCCAGGCCAAAGGGCGCCTTCTTTGTCTGCACAGCTTCCCAAACACTCACCTTTCCAGTCAGGCCGCCCTCTTTGTTGAAGTGTGTGTGGAACGTGTCCTCGCAGTACACCTCGCTGCACAGCTAACCATAGGACTGGGCATCGTACCTTCCTGCCAGCTGACCGAAGTTCGCAGGCAGATGGGTCACTGGGACCAACGCGGAGAGGCTCCTGCCCTGACCACAGGTCGACCACAGCCGCTGCCCCAGATCGGGGGTTGCAAAGCAGCCCTGTCTGAATCCCCTGCCTCTAGAGGGAGTATTGGACCAACACTTCTAAAAAATGGGGTCCTTGCGGGCAACTCATCGGAGGGACACAAAAAAATCTTTGCCGACATTCTCCTGAAGCTTACGAGCGTTCACACTTAAGCCTTTTACAATGTCAGCTGTTTAGCTAAACATGAGCTCATGATCTAAATTTACACAATAATGAAGAAATCAGCTACAAGTGGAGACAATCAGCAAAAACAATCAATATGAGAATTAGTTTCCCAAGGCCATCCATCAGATGTTGGAATAATCAGGTGCAAGGCAGAAAATATACATAAAACTGGAACTGAAACAAGGAACAAGGATGTTTACTAAGACTGGTAGGATCTCTAAAACATTTGTAAAGTACATGTCATTGAAAAAGCTAAATACTCAAAGGTTGTGTAATACAACAGATTAATCATTGAGAAGAGTGAAATTATGCTGTTTTGAAAACTATGGCAGGTCAGATTTTCTGCCTAATGATATAAGAAGATTTCTCTCAAAAATACACATTATTTCAAAGACTTATTGGCTGTGAAATAAGTTAAGGGTATTTCAAATGGCTTGTCTGCAAAGAAAGGTGAGATGTAGGGAATCACAGAAAGTCGAGGGGAAAATATGTCAATATATACATTGCTATATGGTGAACTAAGCCTTAGGCCAGCAACAATGGAGAGGACCTGACCCTTAGAAACTTACAAGTAAGCTGGAATCTTCAAAAGTTCAAATCTTTCTAAGTAAAAAGATTTATTAAAATGAATAACCAAGTGTTTTAATTGACATCAGATGATCAAAACAACAAACCCTGAGAACATAGAAAAAATATAAATAAAGATATGAGCAGAACTTAATACAACAGAAAACGTATAAAATTGAGGTGATTTAGTAAGTCCAAAGAATATTCTTTGAAAAGATTTAAAAGACACACTTTGATTAAGGAAAACATAAACATATGTAAAGAATATACAGAAAGAATCAGGACAATGTTATAGCAGAGAATATATGAAATGCCAGTAAATTTGAACATTTCTGTAAAGGGGACCATTTCCTAGCTCCTAAAGTTGACCAAAACTGACACAAGAGGAAATCATTGAAGGTCATCATGTCTGCCCTTGGCATTCTTGGAACGCCCTGGCCTCAGAATGCAGCATCGGTAGTCCATGGTAACCTGCGGAGAGGGGGCGGGGCTGAAGGAGGTTGGAACACTGCCCTCACTGAGGGAGTGGGTGTGGCCATCTCTGCTGTGACTGAACAAAGGGCAGGGGAGCAGGGGGCCCAGGGCAGGGCCCTCAGAGCCCGGCAGGACCAGGGGAGTGTCACAAGCATTTGGCCCAGGCCAAAGGGCGCCTTCTTTGTCTGCACAGCTTCCCAAACACTCACATTTCCACTCAGGCCGCCCTCTTTGTTGAAGTGTGTGTGGAACGTGTCCTCGCAGTACACCTCGCTGCACAGCTAACCATAGGACTGGGCATCGTACCTTCCTGCCAGGTGACCGAAGTTCGCAGGCAGATGGGTCACTGGGACCAACGCGGAGAGGCTCCTGCCCTGACCACAGGTCGACCACAGCCGCTGCCCCAGAGCGGGGGTTGCAAAGCAGCCCTGTCTGAATCCCCTGCCTCTAGAGGGAGTATTGGACCAACACTTCTAAAAAATGGGGTCCTTGCGGGCAACTCATCGGAGGGACACAAAAAAATCTTTGCCGACATTCTCCTGAAGCTTACGAGCGTTCACACTTAAGCCTTTTACAATGTCAGCTGTTTAGCTAAACATGAGCTCATGATCTAAATTTACACAATAATGAAGAAATCAGCTACAAGGGGAGACAATCAGCAAAAACAATCAATATGAGAATTAGTTTCCCAAGGCCACCCATCAGATGTTGGAATAATCAGGTGCAAGGCAGAATATATACATAAAACTGGAACTGGAACAAGGAACAAGGATGTTTTCAAAGACTGGTAGGATCTCTAAAACATTTGTAAAGTACATGTCATTGATAAAGCTAAATACTCAAAGGTTGTGTAATACAACAGATTAATCATTGAGAAGAGTGAAATTATGCTGTTTTGAAAACTATGGCAGGTCAGATTTTCTGCCTAATGATATAAGAAGATTTCTCTCAAAAATACACATTATTTCAAAGACTTATTGGCTGTGAAATAAGTGAAGGGTATTTCAAATGGCTTGTCTGCAAAGAAAGGTGAGATGTAGGGAATCACAGAAAGTCGAGGGGAAAATATGTCAATATATACATTGCTATATGGTGAACTAAGCCTTAGGCCAGCAACAATGGAGAGGACCTGACCCTTAGAAACTTACAAGTAAGCTGGAATCTTCAAAAGTTCAAATCTTTATAAGTAAAAAGATTTATTAAAATGAATAACCAAGTGTTTTAATTGACATCAGATGATCCAAACAACAAACCCTGAGAACATAGAAAAAATATAAATAAAGATATGAGCAGAACTTAATACAACAGAAAACGTATAAAATTGAGGTGATTTAGTAAGTCCAAAGAATATTCTTTGAAAAGATTTAAAAGACACACTTTGATTAAGGAAAACATAAACATATGTAAAGAATATACAGAAAGAATCAGGACAATGTTATAGCAGAGAATATATGAAATGCCAGTAAATTTGAACATTTCTGTAAAGGGGACCATTTCCTAGCTCCTAAAGTTGACCAAAACTGACACAAGAGGAAATCATTGAAGGTCATCATGTCTGCCCTTGGCATTCTTGGAACGCCCTGGCCTCAGAATGCAGCATCGGTAGTCCATGGTAACCTGCGGAGAGGGGGCGGGGCTGAAGGAGGTTGGAACACTGCCCTCACTGAGGGAGTGGGTGTGGCCATCTCTGCTGTGACTGAACAAAGGGCAGGGGAGCAGGGGGCCCAGGGCAGGGCCCTCAGAGCCCGGCAGGACCAGGGGAGTGTCACAAGCATTTGGCCCAGGCCAAAGGGCGCCTTCTTTGTCTGCACAGCTTCCCAAACACTCACATTTCCACTCAGGCCGCCCTCTTTGTTGAAGTGTGTGTGGAACGTGTCCTCGCAGTACACCTCGCTGCACAGCTAACCATAGGACTGGGCATCGTACCTTCCTGCCAGGTGACCGAAGTTCGCAGGCAGATGGGTCACTGGGACCAACGCGGAGAGGCTCCTGCCCTGACCACAGGTCGACCACAGCCGCTGCCCCAGATCGGGGGTTGCAAAGCAGCCCTGTCTGAATCCCCTGCCTCTAGAGGGAGTATTGGACCAACACTTCTAAAAAATGGGGTCCTTGCGGGCAACTCATCGGAGGGACACAAAAAAATCTTTGCCGACATTCTCCTGAAGCTTACGAGCGTTCACACTTAAGCCTTTTACAATGTCAGCTGTTTAGCTAAACATGAGCTCATGATCTAAATTTACACAATAATGAAGAAATCAGCTACAAGTGGAGACAATCAGCAAAAACAATCAATATGAGAATTAGTTTCCCAAGGCCATCCATCAGATGTTGGAATAATCAGGTGCAAGGCAGAAAATATACATAAAACTGGAACTGAAACAAGGAACAAGGATGTTTACTAAGACTGGTAGGATCTCTAAAACATTTGTAAAGTACATGTCATTGAAAAAGCTAAATACTCAAAGGTTGTGTAATACAACAGATTAATCATTGAGAAGAGTGAAATTATGCTGTTTTGAAAACTATGGCAGGTCAGATTTTCTGCCTAATGATATAAGAAGATTTCTCTCAAAAATACACATTATTTCAAAGACTTATTGGCTGTGAAATAAGTTAAGGGTATTTCAAATGGCTTGTCTGCAAAGAAAGGTGAGATGTAGGGAATCACAGAAAGTCGAGGGGAAAATATGTCAATATATACATTGCTATATGGTGAACTAAGCCTTAGGCCAGCAACAATGGAGAGGACCTGACCCTTAGAAACTTACAAGTAAGCTGGAATCTTCAAAAGTTCAAATCTTTCTAAGTAAAAAGATTTATTAAAATGAATAACCAAGTGTTTTAATTGACATCAGATGATCAAAACAACAAACCCTGAGAACATAGAAAAAATATAAATAAAGATATGAGCAGAACTTAATACAACAGAAAACGTATAAAATTGAGGTGATTTAGTAAGTCCAAAGAATATTCTTTGAAAAGATTTAAAAGACACACTTTGATTAAGGAAAACATAAACATATGTAAAGAATATACAGAAAGAATCAGGACAATGTTATAGCAGAGAATATATGAAATGCCAGTAAATTTGAACATTTCTGTAAAGGGGACCATTTCCTAGCTCCTAAAGTTGACCAAAACTGACACAAGAGGAAATCATTGAAGGTCATCATGTCTGCCCTTGGCATTCTTGGAACGCCCTGGCCTCAGAATGCAGCATCGGTAGTCCATGGTAACCTGCGGAGAGGGGGCGGGGCTGAAGGAGGTTGGAACACTGCCCTCACTGAGGGAGTGGGTGTGGCCATCTCTGCTGTGACTGAACAAAGGGCAGGGGAGCAGGGGGCCCAGGGCAGGGCCCTCAGAGCCCGGCAGGACCAGGGGAGTGTCACAAGCATTTGGCCCAGGCCAAAGGGCGCCTTCTTTGTCTGCACAGCTTCCCAAACACTCACATTTCCACTCAGGCCGCCCTCTTTGTTGAAGTGTGTGTGGAACGTGTCCTCGCAGTACACCTCGCTGCACAGCTAACCATAGGACTGGGCATCGTACCTTCCTGCCAGGTGACCGAAGTTCGCAGGCAGATGGGTCACTGGGACCAACGCGGAGAGGCTCCTGCCCTGACCACAGGTCGACCACAGCCGCTGCCCCAGAGCGGGGGTTGCAAAGCAGCCCTGTCTGAATCCCCTGCCTCTAGAGGGAGTATTGGACCAACACTTCTAAAAAATGGGGTCCTTGCGGGCAACTCATCGGAGGGACACAAAAAAATCTTTGCCGACATTCTCCTGAAGCTTACGAGCGTTCACACTTAAGCCTTTTACAATGTCAGCTGTTTAGCTAAACATGAGCTCATGATCTAAATTTACACAATAATGAAGAAATCAGCTACAAGGGGAGACAATCAGCAAAAACAATCAATATGAGAATTAGTTTCCCAAGGCCACCCATCAGATGTTGGAATAATCAGGTGCAAGGCAGAATATATACATAAAACTGGAACTGGAACAAGGAACAAGGATGTTTTCAAAGACTGGTAGGATCTCTAAAACATTTGTAAAGTACATGTCATTGATAAAGCTAAATACTCAAAGGTTGTGTAATACAACAGATTAATCATTGAGAAGAGTGAAATTATGCTGTTTTGAAAACTATGGCAGGTCAGATTTTCTGCCTAATGATATAAGAAGATTTCTCTCAAAAATACACATTATTTCAAAGACTTATTGGCTGTGAAATAAGTGAAGGGTATTTCAAATGGCTTGTCTGCAAAGAAAGGTGAGATGTAGGGAATCACAGAAAGTCGAGGGGAAAATATGTCAATATATACATTGCTATATGGTGAACTAAGCCTTAGGCCAGCAACAATGGAGAGGACCTGACCCTTAGAAACTTACAAGTAAGCTGGAATCTTCAAAAGTTCAAATCTTTATAAGTAAAAAGATTTATTAAAATGAATAACCAAGTGTTTTAATTGACATCAGATGATCCAAACAACAAACCCTGAGAACATAGAAAAAATATAAATAAAGATATGAGCAGAACTTAATACAACAGAAAACGTATAAAATTGAGGTGATTTAGTAAGTCCAAAGAATATTCTTTGAAAAGATTTAAAAGACACACTTTGATTAAGGAAAACATAAACATATGTAAAGAATATACAGAAAGAATCAGGACAATGTTATAGCAGAGAATATATGAAATGCCAGTAAATTTGAACATTTCTGTAAAGGGGACCATTTCCTAGCTCCTAAAGTTGACCAAAACTGACACAAGAGGAAATCATTGAAGGTCATCATGTCTGCCCTTGGCATTCTTGGAACGCCCTGGCCTCAGAATGCAGCATCGGTAGTCCATGGTAACCTGCGGAGAGGGGGCGGGGCTGAAGGAGGTTGGAACACTGCCCTCACTGAGGGAGTGGGTGTGGCCATCTCTGCTGTGACTGAACAAAGGGCAGGGGAGCAGGGGGCCCAGGGCAGGGCCCTCAGAGCCCGGCAGGACCAGGGGAGTGTCACAAGCATTTGGCCCAGGCCAAAGGGCGCCTTCTTTGTCTGCACAGCTTCCCAAACACTCACATTTCCACTCAGGCCGCCCTCTTTGTTGAAGTGTGTGTGGAACGTGTCCTCGCAGTACACCTCGCTGCACAGCTAACCATAGGACTGGGCATCGTACCTTCCTGCCAGGTGACCGAAGTTCGCAGGCAGATGGGTCACTGGGACCAACGCGGAGAGGCTCCTTCCCTGACCACAGGTCGACCACAGCTGCTGCCCCAGATCCGGGGTTGCAAAGCAGCCCTGTCTGAATCCCCTGCCTCTAGAGGGAGTATTGGACCAACACTTCTAAAAAATGGGGTCCTTGCGGGCAACTCATCGGAGGGACACAAAAAAATCTTTGCCGACTTTCTCCTGAAGCTTACGAGCGTTCACACTTAAGCCTTTTACAATGTCAGCTGTTTAGCTAAACATGAGCTCATGATCTAAATTAACACAATAATGAAGAAATCAGATACAAGGGGAGACAATCAGCAAAAACAATCAATATGAGAATTAGTTTCCCAAGGCCACCCATCAGATGTTGGAATAATCAGGTGCAAGGCAGAATATATACATAAAACTGGAACTGGAACAAGGAACAAGGATGTTTTCAAAGACTGGTAGGATCTCTAAAACATTTGTAAAGTACATGTCATTGATAAAGCTAAATACTCAAAGGTTGTGTAATACAACAGATTAATCATTGAGAAGAGTGAAATTATGCTGTTTTGAAAACTATGGCAGGTCAGATTTTCTGCCTAATGATATAAGAAGATTTCTCTCAAAAATACACATTATTTCAAAGACTTATTGGCTGTGAAATAAGTTAAGGGTATTTCAAATGGCTTGTCTGCAAAGAAAGGTGAGATGTAGGGAATCACAGAAAGTCGAGGGGAAAATATGTCAATATATACATTGCTATATGGTGAACTAAGCCTTAGGCCAGCAACAATGGAGAGGACCTGACCCTTAGAAACTTACAAGTAAGCTGGAATCTTCAAAAGTTCAAATCTTTCTAAGTAAAAAGGTTTATTAAAATGAATAACCAAGTGTTTTAATTGACATCAGATGATCAAAACAACAAACCCTGAGAACATAGAAAAAATATAAATAAAGATATGAGCAGAACTTAATACAACAGAAAACGTATAAAATTGAGGTGATTTAGTAAGTCCAAAGAATATTCTTTGAAAAGATTTAAAAGACACACTTTGATTAAGGAAAACATAAACATATGTAAAGAATATACAGAAAGAATCAGGACAATGTTATAGCAGAGAATATATGAAATGCCAGTAAATTTGAACATTTCTGTAAAGGGGACCATTTCCTAGCTCCTAAAGTTGACCAAAACTGACACAAGAGGAAATCATTGAAGGTCATCATGTCTGCCCTTGGCATTCTTGGAACGCCCTGGCCTCAGAATGCAGCATCGGTAGTCCATGGTAACCTGCGGAGAGGGGGCGGGGCTGAAGGAGGTTGGAACACTGCCCTCACTGAGGGAGTGGGTGTGGCCATCTCTGCTGTGACTGAACAAAGGGCAGGGGAGCAGGGGGCCCAGGGCAGGGCCCTCAGAGCCCGGCAGGACCAGGGGAGTGTCACAAGCATTTGGCCCAGGCCAAAGGGCGCCTTCTTTGTCTGCACAGCTTCCCAAACACTCACATTTCCACTCAGGCCGCCCTCTTTGTTGAAGTGTGTGTGGAACGTGTCCTCGCAGTACACCTCGCTGCACAGCTAACCATAGGACTGGGCATCGTACCTTCCTGCCAGGTGACCGAAGTTCGCAGGCAGATGGGTCACTGGGACCAACGCGGAGAGGCTCCTGCCCTGACCACAGGTCGACCACAGCCGCTGCCCCAGATCGGGGGTTGCAAAGCAGCCCTGTCTGAATCCCCTGCCTCTAGAGGGAGTATTGGACCAACACTTCTAAAAAATGGGGTGCTTGCGGGCAACTCATCGGAGGGACACAAAAAAATCTTTGCCGACATTCTCCTGAAGCTTACGAGCGTTCACACTTAAGCCTTTTACAATGTCAGCTGTTTAGCTAAACATGAGCTCATGATCTAAATTTACACAATAATGAAGAAATCAGCTACAAGTGGAGACAATCAGCAAAAACAATCAATATGAGAATTAGTTTCCCAAGGCCATCCATCAGATGTTGGAATAATCAGGTGCAAGGCAGAAAATATACATAAAACTGGAACTGAAACAAGGAACAAGGATGTTTACTAAGACTGGTAGGATCTCTAAAACATTTGTAAAGTACATGTCATTGAAAAAGCTAAATACTCAAAGGTTGTGTAATACAACAGATTAATCATTGAGAAGAGTGAAATTATGCTGTTTTGAAAACTATGGCAGGTCAGATTTTCTGCCTAATGATATAAGAAGATTTCTCTCAAAAATACACATTATTTCAAAGACTTATTGGCTGTGAAATAAGTTAAGGGTATTTCAAATGGCTTGTCTGCAAAGAAAGGTGAGATGTAGGGAATCACAGAAAGTCGAGGGGAAAATATGTCAATATATACATTGCTATATGGTGAACTAAGCCTTAGGCCAGCAACAATGGAGAGGGCCTGACCCTTAGAAACTTACAAGTAAGCTGGAATCTTCAAAAGTTCAAATCTTTCTAAGTAAAAAGATTTATTAAAATGAATAACCAAGTGTTTTAATTGACATCAGATGATCAAAACAACAAACCCTGAGAACATAGAAAAAATATAAATAAAGATATGAGCAGAACTTAATACAACAGAAAACGTATAAAATTGAGGTGATTTAGTAAGTCCAAAGAATATTCTTTGAAAAGATTTAAAAGACACACTTTGATTAAGGAAAACATAAACATATGTAAAGAATATACAGAAAGAATCAGGACAATGTTATAGCAGAGAATATATGAAATGCCAGTAAATTTGAACATTTCTGTAAAGGGGACCATTTCCTAGCTCCTAAAGTTGACCAAAACTGACACAAGAGGAAATCATTGAAGGTCATCATGTCTGCCCTTGGCATTCTTGGAACGCCCTGGCCTCAGAATGCAGCATCGGTAGTCCATGGTAACCTGCGGAGAGGGGGCGGGGCTGAAGGAGGTTGGAACACTGCCCTCACTGAGGGAGTGGGTGTGGCCATCTCTGCTGTGACTGAACAAAGGGCAGGGGAGCAGGGGGCGCAGGGCAGTGCCCTCAGAGCCCGGCAGGACCAGGGGAGTGTCACAAGCATTTGGCCCAGGCCAAAGGGCGCCTTCTTTGTCTGCACAGCTTCCCAAACACTCACATTTCCACTCAGGCCGCCCTCTTTGTTGAAGTGTGTGTGGAACGTGTCCTCGCAGTACACCTCGCTGCACAGCTAACCATAGGACTGGGCATCGTACCTTCCTGCCAGGTGACCGAAGTTCGCAGGCAGATGGGTCACTGGGACCAACGCGGAGAGGCTCCTGCCCTGACCACAGGTCGACCACAGCCGCTGCCCCAGATCGGGGGTTGCAAAGCAGCCCTGTCTGAATCCCCTGCCTCTAGAGGGAGTATTGGACCAACACTTCTAAAAAATGGGGTCCTTGCGGGCAACTCATCGGAGGGACACAAAAAAATCTTTGCCGACATTCTCCTGAAGCTTACGAGCGTTCACACTTAAGCCTTTTACAATGTCAGCTGTTTAGCTAAACATGAGCTCATGATCTAAATTTACACAATAATGAAGAAATCAGCTACAAGTGGAGACAATCAGCAAAAACAATCAATATGAGAATTAGTTTCCCAAGGCCATCCATCAGATGTTGGAATAATCAGGTGCAAGGCAGAAAATATACATAAAACTGGAACTGAAACAAGGAACAAGGATGTTTACTAAGACTGGTAGGATCTCTAAAACATTTGTAAAGTACATGTCATTGAAAAAGCTAAATACTCAAAGGTTGTGTAATACAACAGATTAATCATTGAGAAGAGTGAAATTATGCTGTTTTGAAAACTATGGCAGGTCAGATTTTCTGCCTAATGATATAAGAAGATTTCTCTCAAAAATACACATTATTTCAAAGACTTATTGGCTGTGAAATAAGTTAAGGGTATTTCAAATGGCTTGTCTGCAAAGAAAGGTGAGATGTAGGGAATCACAGAAAGTCGAGGGGAAAATATGTCAATATATACATTGCTATATGGTGAACTAAGCCTTAGGCCAGCAACAATGGAGAGGGCCTGACCCTTAGAAACTTACAAGTAAGCTGGAATCTTCAAAAGTTCAAATCTTTCTAAGTAAAAAGATTTATTAAAATGAATAACCAAGTGTTTTAATTGACATCAGATGATCAAAACAACAAACCCTGAGAACATAGAAAAAATATAAATAAAGATATGAGCAGAACTTAATACAACAGAAAACGTATAAAATTGAGGTGATTTAGTAAGTCCAAAGAATATTCTTTGAAAAGATTTAAAAGACACACTTTGATTAAGGAAAACATAAACATATGTAAAGAATATACAGAAAGAATCAGGACAATGTTATAGCAGAGAATATATGAAATGCCAGTAAATTTGAACATTTCTGTAAAGGGGACCATTTCCTAGCTCCTAAAGTTGACCAAAACTGACACAAGAGGAAATCATTGAAGGTCATCATGTCTGCCCTTGGCATTCTTGGAACGCCCTGGCCTCAGAATGCAGCATCGGTAGTCCATGGTAACCTGCGGAGAGGGGGCGGGGCTGAAGGAGGTTGGAACACTGCCCTCACTGAGGGAGTGGGTGTGGCCATCTCTGCTGTGACTGAACAAAGGGCAGGGGAGCAGGGGGCGCAGGGCAGTGCCCTCAGAGCCCGGCAGGACCAGGGGAGTGTCACAAGCATTTGGCCCAGGCCAAAGGGCGCCTTCTTTGTCTGCACAGCTTCCCAAACACTCACATTTCCACTCAGGCCGCCCTCTTTGTTGAAGTGTGTGTGGAACGTGTCCTCGCAGTACACCTTGCTGCACAGCTAACCATAGGACTGGGCATCGTACCTTCCTGCCAGGTGACCGAAGTTCGCAGGCAGATGGGTCACTGGGACCAACGCGGAGAGGCTCCTGCCCTGACCACAGGTCGACCACAGCCGCTGCCCCAGATCGGGGGTTGCAAAGCAGCCCTGTCTGAATCCCCTGCCTCTAGAGGGAGTATTGGACCAACACTTCTAAAAAATGGGGTCCTTGCGGGCAACTCATCGGAGGGACACAAAAAAATCTTTGCCGACATTCTCCTGAAGCTTACGAGCGTTCACACTTAAGCCTTTTACAATGTCAGCTGTTTAGCTAAACATGAGCTCATGATCTAAATTTACACAATAATGAAGAAATCAGCTACAAGGGGAGACAATCAGCAAAAACAATCAATATGAGAATTAGTTTCCCAAGGCCACCCATCAGATGTTGGAATAATCAGGTGCAAGGCAGAATATATACATAAAACTGGAACTGGAACAAGGAACAAGGATGTTTTCAAAGACTGGTAGGATCTCTAAAACATTTGTAAAGTACATGTCATTGATAAAGCTAAATACTCAAAGGTTGTGTAATACAACAGATTAATCATTGAGAAGAGTGAAATTATGCTGTTTTGAAAACTATGGCAGGTCAGATTTTCTGCCTAATGATATAAGAAGATTTCTCTCAAAAATACACATTATTTCAAAGACTTATTGGCTGTGAAATAAGTGAAGTGTATTTCAAATGGCTTGTCTGCAAAGAAAGGTGAGATGTAGGGAATCACAGAAAGTCGAGGGGAAAATATGTCAATATATACATTGCTATATGGTGAACTAAGCCTTAGGCCAGCAACAATGGAGAGGACCTGACCCTTAGAAACTTACAAGTAAGCTGGAATCTTCAAAAGTTCAAATCTTTATAAGTAAAAAGATTTATTAAAATGAATAACCAAGTGTTTTAATTGACATCAGATGATCCAAACAACAAACCCTGAGAACATAGAAAAAATATAAATAAAGATATGAGCAGAACTTAATACAACAGAAAACGTATAAAATTGAGGTGATTTAGTAAGTCCAAAGAATATTCTTTGAAAAGATTTAAAAGACACACTTTGATTAAGGAAAACATAAACATATGTAAAGAATATACAGAAAGAATCAGGACAATGTTATAGCAGAGAATATATGAAATGCCAGTAAATTTGAACATTTCTGTAAAGGGGACCATTTCCTAGCTCCTAAAGTTGACCAAAACTGACACAAGAGGAAATCATTGAAGGTCATCATGTCTGCCCTTGGCATTCTTGGAACGCCCTGGCCTCAGAATGCAGCATCGGTAGTCCATGGTAACCTGCGGAGAGGGGGCGGGGCTGAAGGAGGTTGGAACACTGCCCTCACTGAGGGAGTGGGTGTGGCCATCTCTGCTGTGACTGAACAAAGGGCAGGGGAGCAGGGGGCCCAGGGCAGGGCCCTCAGAGCCCGGCAGGACCAGGGGAGTGTCACAAGCATTTGGCCCAGGCCAAAGGGCGCCTTCTTTGTCTGCACAGCTTCCCAAACACTCACATTTCCACTCAGGCCGCCCTCTTTGTTGAAGTGTGTGTGGAACGTGTCCTCGCAGTACACCTCGCTGCACAGCTAACCATAGGACTGGGCATCGTACCTTCCTGCCAGGTGACCGAAGTTCGCAGGCAGATGGGTCACTGGGACCAACGCGGAGAGGCTCCTTCCCTGACCACAGGTCGACCACAGCTGCTGCCCCAGATCCGGGGTTGCAAAGCAGCCCTGTCTGAATCCCCTGCCTCTAGAGGGAGTATTGGACCAACACTTCTAAAAAATGGGGTCCTTGCGGGCAACTCATCGGAGGGACACAAAAAAATCTTTGCCGACTTTCTCCTGAAGCTTACGAGCGTTCACACTTAAGCCTTTTACAATGTCAGCTGTTTAGCTAAACATGAGCTCATGATCTAAATTAACACAATAATGAAGAAATCAGATACAAGGGGAGACAATCAGCAAAAACAATCAATATGAGAATTAGTTTCCCAAGGCCACCCATCAGATGTTGGAATAATCAGGTGCAAGGCAGAATATATACATAAAACTGGAACTGGAACAAGGAACAAGGATGTTTTCAAAGACTGGTAGGATCTCTAAAACATTTGTAAAGTACATGTCATTGATAAAGCTAAATACTCAAAGGTTGTGTAATACAACAGATTAATCATTGAGAAGAGTGAAATTATGCTGTTTTGAAAACTATGGCAGGTCAGATTTTCTGCCTAATGATATAAGAAGATTTCTCTCAAAAATACACATTATTTCAAAGACTTATTGGCTGTGAAATAAGTGAAGGGTATTTCAAATGGCTTGTCTGCAAAGAAAGGTGAGATGTAGGGAATCACAGAAAGTCGAGGGGAAAATATGTCAATATATACATTGCTATATGGTGAACTAAGCCTTAGGCCAGCAACAATGGAGAGGACCTGACCCTTAGAAACTTACAAGTAAGCTGGAATCTTCAAAAGTTCAAATCTTTCTAAGTAAAAAGGTTTATTAAAATGAATAACCAAGTGTTTTAATTGACATCAGATGATCAAAACAACAAACCCTGAGAACATAGAAAAAATATAAATAAAGATATGAGCAGAACTTAATACAACAGAAAACGTATAAAATTGAGGTGATTTAGTAAGTCCAAAGAATATTCTTTGAAAAGATTTAAAAGACACAATTTGATTAAGGAAAACATAAACATATGTAAAGAATATACAGAAAGAATCAGGACAATGTTATAGCAGAGAATATATGAAATGCCAGTAAATTTGAACATTTCTGTAAAGGGGACCATTTCCTAGCTCCTAAAGTTGACCAAAACTGACACAAGAGGAAATCATTGAAGGTCATCATGTCTGCCCTTGGCATTCTTGGAACGCCCTGGCCTCAGAATGCAGCATCGGTAGTCCATGGTAACCTGCGGAGAGGGGGCGGGGCTGAAGGAGGTTGGAACACTGCCCTCACTGAGGGAGTGGGTGTGGCCATCTCTGCTGTGACTGAACAAAGGGCAGGGGAGCAGGGGGCCCAGGGCAGGGCCCTCAGAGCCCGGCAGGACCAGGGGAGTGTCACAAGCATTTGGCCCAGGCCAAAGGGCGCCTTCTTTGTCTGCACAGCTTCCCAAACACTCACATTTCCACTCAGGCCGCCCTCTTTGTTGAAGTGTGTGTGGAACGTGTCCTCGCAGTACACCTCGCTGCACAGCTAACCATAGGACTGGGCATCGTACCTTCCTGCCAGGTGACCGAAGTTCGCAGGCAGATGGGTCACTGGGACCAACGCGGAGAGGCTCCTGCCCTGACCACAGGTCGACCACAGCCGCTGCCCCAGATCGGGGGTTGCAAAGCAGCCCTGTCTGAATCCCCTGCCTCTAGAGGGAGTATTGGACCAACACTTCTAAAAAATGGGGTCCTTGCGGGCAACTCATCGGAGGGACACAAAAAAATCTTTGCCGACATTCTCCTGAAGCTTAGGAGCGTTCACACTTAAGCCTTTTACAATGTCAGCTGTTTAGCTAAACATGAGCTCATGATCTAAATTTACACAATAATGAAGAAATCAGCTACAAGTGGAGACAATCAGCAAAAACAATCAATATGAGAATTAGTTTCCCAAGGCCATCCATCAGATGTTGGAATAATCAGGTGCAAGGCAGAAAATATACATAAAACTGGAACTGAAACAAGGAACAAGGATGTTTACTAAGACTGGTAGGATCTCTAAAACATTTGTAAAGTACATGTCATTGAAAAAGCTAAATACTCAAAGGTTGTGTAATACAACAGATTAATCATTGAGAAGAGTGAAATTATGCTGTTTTGAAAACTATGGCAGGTCAGATTTTCTGCCTAATGATATAAGAAGATTTCTCTCAAAAATACACATTATTTCAAAGACTTATTGGCTGTGAAATAAGTTAAGGGTATTTCAAATGGCTTGTCTGCAAAGAAAGGTGAGATGTAGGGAATCACAGAAAGTCGAGGGGAAAATATGTCAATATATACATTGCTATATGGTGAACTAAGCCTTAGGCCAGCAACAATGGAGAGGGCCTGACCCTTAGAAACTTACAAGTAAGCTGGAATCTTCAAAAGTTCAAATCTTTCTAAGTAAAAAGATTTATTAAAATGAATAACCAAGTGTTTTAATTGACATCAGATGATCAAAACAACAAACCCTGAGAACATAGAAAAAATATAAATAAAGATATGAGCAGAACTTAATACAACAGAAAACGTATAAAATTGAGGTGATTTAGTAAGTCCAAAGAATATTCTTTGAAAAGATTTAAAAGACACACTTTGATTAAGGAAAACATAAACATATGTAAAGAATATACAGAAAGAATCAGGACAATGTTATAGCAGAGAATATATGAAATGCCAGTAAATTTGAACATTTCTGTAAAGGGGACCATTTCCTAGCTCCTAAAGTTGACCAAAACTGACACAAGAGGAAATCATTGAAGGTCATCATGTCTGCCCTTGGCATTCTTGGAACGCCCTGGCCTCAGAATGCAGCATCGGTAGTCCATGGTAACCTGCGGAGAGGGGGCGGGGCTGAAGGAGGTTGGAACACTGCCCTCACTGAGGGAGTGGGTGTGGCCATCTCTGCTGTGACTGAACAAAGGGCAGGGGAGCAGGGGGCGCAGGGCAGTGCCCTCAGAGCCCGGCAGGACCAGGGGAGTGTCACAAGCATTTGGCCCAGGCCAAAGGGCGCCTTCTTTGTCTGCACAGCTTCCCAAACACTCACATTTCCACTCAGGCCGCCCTCTTTGTTGAAGTGTGTGTGGAACGTGTCCTCGCAGTACACCTCGCTGCACAGCTAACCATAGGACTGGGCATCGTACCTTCCGGCCAGGTGACTGAAGTTCGCAGGCAGATGGGTCACTGGGACCAACGCGGAGAGGCTCCTGCCCTGACCACAGGTCGACCACAGCCGCTGCCCCAGATCGGGGGTTGCAAAGCAGCCCTGTCTGAATCCCCTGCCTCTAGAGGGAGTATTGGACCAACACTTCTAAAAAATGGGGTCCTTGCGGGCAACTCATCGGAGGGACACAAAAAAATCTTTGCCGACTTTCTCCTGAAGCTTACGAGCGTTCACACTTAAGCCTTTTACAATGTCAGCTGTTTAGCTAAACATGAGCTCATGATCTAAATTAACACAATAATGAAGAAATCAGATACAAGGGGAGACAATCAGCAAAAACAATCAATATGAGAATTAGTTTCCCAAGGCCATCCATCAGATGTTGGAATAATCAGGTGCAAGGCAGAAAATATACATAAAACTGGAACTGAAACAAGGAACAAGGATGTTTACTAAGACTGGTAGGATCTCTAAAACATTTGTAAAGTACATGTCATTGAAAAAGCTAAATACTCAAAGGTTGTGTAATACAACAGATTAATCATTGAGAAGAGTGAAATTATGCTGTTTTGAAAACTATGGCAGGTCAGATTTTCTGCCTAATGATATAAGAAGATTTCTCTCAAAAATACACATTATTTCAAAGACTTATTGGCTGTGAAATAAGTGAAGGGTATTTCAAATGGCTTGTCTGCAAAGAAAGGTGAGATGTAGGGAATCACAGAAAGTCGAGGGGAAAATATGTCAATATATACATTGCTATATGGTGAACTAAGCCTTAGGCCAGCAACAATGGAGAGGACCTGACCCTTAGAAACTTACAAGTAAGCTGGAATCTTCAAAAGTTCAAATCTTTCTAAGTAAAAAGATTTATTAAAATGAATAACCAAGTGTTTTAATTGACATCAGATGATCAAAACAACAAACCCTGAGAACATAGAAAAAATATAAATAAAGATATGAGCAGAACTTAATACAACAGAAAACGTATAAAATTGAGGTGATTTAGTAAGTCCAAAGAATATTCTTTGAAAAGATTTAAAAGACACACTTTGATTAAGGAAAACAAAAACATAAGTAAAGAATATACAGAAAGAATCAGGACAATGTTATAGCAGAGAATATATGAAATGCCAGTAAATTTGAACATTTCTGTAAAGGGGACCATTTCCTAGCTCCTAAAGTTGACCAAAACTGACACAAGAGGAAATCATTGAAGGTCATCATGTCTGCCCTTGGCATTCTTGGAACGCCCTGGCCTCAGAATGCAGCATCGGTAGTCCATGGTAACCTGCGGAGAGGGGGCGGGGCTGAAGGAGGTTGGAACACTGCCCTCACTGAGGGAGTGGGTGTGGCCATCTCTGCTGTGACTGAACAAAGGGCAGGGGAGCAGGGGGCCCAGGGCAGGGCCCTCAGAGCCCGGCAGGACCAGGGGAGTGTCACAAGCATTTGGCCCAGGCCAAAGGGCGCCTTCTTTGTCTGCACAGCTTCCCAAACACTCACATTTCCACTCAGGCCGCCCTCTTTGTTGAAGTGTGTGTGGAACGTGTCCTCGCAGTACACCTCGCTGCACAGCTAACCATAGGACTGGGCATCGTACCTTCCTGCCAGGTGACCGAAGTTCGCAGGCAGATGGGTCACTGGGACCAACGCGGAGAGGCTCCTGCCCTGACCACAGGTCGACCACAGCTGCTGCCCCAGATCGGGGGTTGCAAAGCAGCCCTGTCTGAATCCCCTGCCTCTAGAGGGAGTATTGGACCAACACTTCTAAAAAATGGGGTCCTTGCGGGCAACTCATCGGAGGGACACAAAAAAATCTTTGCCGACTTTCTCCTGAAGCTTACGAGCGTTCACACTTAAGCCTTTTACAATGTCAGCTGTTTAGCTAAACATGAGCTCATGATCTAAATTAACACAATAATGAAGAAATCAGATACAAGGGGAGACAATCAGCAAAAACAATCAATATGAGAATTAGTTTCCCAAGGCCACCCATCAGATGTTTGAATAATCAGGTGCAAGGCAGAATATATACATAAAACTGGAACTGGAACAAGGAACAAGGATGTTTTCAAAGACTGGTAGGATCTCTAAAACATTTGTAAAGTACATGTCATTGATAAAGCTAAATACTCAAAGGTTGTGTAATACAACAGATTAATCATTGAGAAGAGTGAAATTATGCTGTTTTGAAAACTATGGCAGGTCAGATTTTCTGCCTAATGATATAAGAAGATTTCTCTCAAAAATACACATTATTTCAAAGAATTATTGGCTGTGAAATAATTGAAGGGTATTTCAAATGGCTTGTCTGCAAAGAAAGGTGAGATGTAGGGAATCACAGAAAGTCGAGGGGAAAATATGTCAATATATACATTGCTATATGGTGAACTAAGCCTTAGGCCAGCAACAATGGAGAGGGCCTGACCCTTAGAAACTTACAAGTAAGCTGGAATCTTCAAAAGTTCAAATCTTTCTAAGTAAAAAGGTTTATTAAAATGAATAACCAAGTGTTTTAATTGACATCAGATGATGAAAACAACAAACCCTGAGAACATAGAAAAAATATAAATAAAGATATGAGCAGAACTTAATACAACAGAAAACGTATAAAATTGAGGTGATTTAGTAAGTCCAAAGAATATTCTTTGAAAAGATTTAAAAGACACACTTTGATTAAGGAAAACATAAACATATGTAAAGAATATACAGAAAGAATCAGGACAATGTTATAGCAGGGAATATATGAAATGCCAGTAAATTTGAACATTTCTGTAAAGGGGACCATTTCCTAGCTCCTAAAGTTGACCAAAACTGACACAAGAGGAAATCATTGAAGGTCATCATGTCTGCCCTTGGCATTCTTGGAACGCCCTGGCCTCAGAATGCAGCATCGGTAGTCCATGGTAACCTGCGGAGAGGGGGCGGGGCTGAAGGAGGTTGGAACACTGCCCTCACTGAGGGAGTGGGTGTGGCCATCTCTGCTGTGACTGAACAAAGGGCAGGGGAGCAGGGGGCGCAGGGCAGTGCCCTCAGAGCCCGGCAGGACCAGGGGAGTGTCACAAGCATTTGGCCCAGGCCAAAGGGCGCCTTCTTTGTCTGCACAGCTTCCCAAACACTCACATTTCCACTCAGGCCGCCCTCTTTGTTGAAGTGTGTGTGGAACGTGTCCTCGCAGTACACCTCGCTGCACAGCTAACCATAGGACTGGGCATCGTACCTTCCTGCCAGGTGACCGAAGTTCGCAGGCAGATGGGTCACTGGGACCAACGCGGAGAGGCTCCTGCCCTGACCACAGGTCGACCACAGCCGCTGCCCCAGATCGGGGGTTGCAAAGCAGCCCTGTCTGAATCCCCTGCCTCTAGAGGGAGTATTGGACCAACACTTCTAAAAAATGGGGTCCTTGCGGGCAACTCATCGGAGGGACACAAAAAAATCTTTGCCGACATTCTCCTGAAGCTTACGAGCGTTCACACTTAAGCCTTTTACAATGTCAGCTGTTTAGCTAAACATGAGCTCATGATCTAAATTTACACAATAATGAAGAAATCAGCTACAAGTGGAGACAATCAGCAAAAACAATCAATATGAGAATTAGTTTCCCAAGGCCATCCATCAGATGTTGGAATAATCAGGTGCAAGGCAGAAAATATACATAAAACTGGAACTGAAACAAGGAACAAGGATGTTTACTAAGACTGGTAGGATCTCTAAAACATTTGTAAAGTACATGTCATTGAAAAAGCTAAATACTCAAAGGTTGTGTAATACAACAGATTAATCATTGAGAAGAGTGAAATTATGCTGTTTTGAAAACTATGGCAGGTCAGATTTTCTGCCTAATGATATAAGAAGATTTCTCTCAAAAATACACATTATTTCAAAGACTTATTGGCTGTGAAATAAGTTAAGGGTATTTCAAATGGCTTGTCTGCAAAGAAAGGTGAGATGTAGGGAATCACAGAAAGTCGAGGGGAAAATATGTCAATATATACATTGCTATATGGTGAACTAAGCCTTAGGCCAGCAACAATGGAGAGGACCTGACCCTTAGAAACTTACAAGTAAGCTGGAATCTTCAAAAGTTCAAATCTTTCTAAGTAAAAAGATTTATTAAAATGAATAACCAAGTGTTTTAATTGACATCAGATGATCAAAACAACAAACCCTGAGAACATAGAAAAAATATAAATAAAGATATGAGCAGAACTTAATACAACAGAAAACGTATAAAATTGAGGTGATTTAGTAAGTCCAAAGAATATTCTTTGAAAAGATTTAAAAGACACACTTTGATTAAGGAAAACATAAACATATGTAAAGAATATACAGAAAGAATCAGGACAATGTTATAGCAGAGAATATATGAAATGCCAGTAAATTTGAACATTTCTGTAAAGGGGACCATTTCCTAGCTCCTAAAGTTGACCAAAACTGACACAAGAGGAAATCATTGAAGGTCATCATGTCTGCCCTTGGCATTCTTGGAACGCCCTGGCCTCAGAATGCAGCATCGGTAGTCCATGGTAACCTGCGGAGAGGGGGCGGGGCTGAAGGAGGTTGGAACACTGCCCTCACTGAGGGAGTGGGTGTGGCCATCTCTGCTGTGACTGAACAAAGGGCAGGGGAGCAGGGGGCCCAGGGCAGGGCCCTCAGAGCCCGGCAGGACCAGGGGAGTGTCACAAGCATTTGGCCCAGGCCAAAGGGTGCCTTCTTTGTCTGCACAGCTTCCCAAACACTCACATTTCCACTCAGGCCGCCCTCTTTGTTGAAGTGTGTGTGGAACGTGTCCTCGCAGTACACCTCGCTGCACAGCTAACCATAGGACTGGGCATCGTACCTTCCTGCCAGGTGACCGAAGTTCGCAGGCAGATGGGTCACTGGGACCAACGCGGAGAGGCTCCTGCCCTGACCACAGGTCGACCACAGCCGCTGCCCCAGATCGGGGGTTGCAAAGCAGCCCTGTCTGAATCCCCTGCCTCTAGAGGGAGTATTGGACCAACACTTCTAAAAAATGGGGTCCTTGCGGGCAACTCATCGGAGGGACACAAAAAAATCTTTGCCGACATTCTCCTGAAGCTTACGAGCGTTCACACTTAAGCCTTTTACAATGTCAGCTGTTTAGCTAAACATGAGCTCATGATCTAAATTTACACAATAATGAAGAAATCAGCTACAAGTGGAGACAATCAGCAAAAACAATCAATATGAGAATTAGTTTCCCAAGGCATCCATCAGATGTTGGAATAATCAGGTGCAAGGCAGAAAATATACATAAAACTGGAACTGAAACAAGGAACAAGGATGTTTACTAAGACTGGTAGGATCTCTAAAACATTTGTAAAGTACATGTCATTGAAAAAGCTAAATACTCAAAGGTTGTGTAATACAACAGATTAATCATTGAGAAGAGTGAAATTATGCTGTTTTGAAAACTATGGCAGGTCAGATTTTCTGCCTAATGATATAAGAAGATTTCTCTCAAAAATACACATTATTTCAAAGACTTATTGGCTGTGAAATAAGTTAAGGGTATTTCAAATGGCTTGTCTGCAAAGAAAGGTGAGATGTAGGGAATCACAGAAAGTCGAGGGGAAAATATGTCAATATATACATTGCTATATGGTGAACTAAGCCTTAGGCCAGCAACAATGGAGAGGACCTGACCCTTAGAAACTTACAAGTAAGCTGGAATCTTCAAAAGTTCAAATCTTTCTAAGTAAAAAGATTTATTAAAATGAATAACCAAGTGTTTTAATTGACATCAGATGATCAAAACAACAAACCCTGAGAACATAGAAAAAATATAAATAAAGATATGAGCAGAACTTAATACAACAGAAAACGTATAAAATTGAGGTGATTTAGTAAGTCCAAAGAATATTCTTTGAAAAGATTTAAAAGACACACTTTGATTAAGGAAAACATAAACATATGTAAAGAATATACAGAAAGAATCAGGACAATGTTATAGCAGAGAATATATGAAATGCCAGTAAATTTGAACATTTCTGTAAAGGGGACCATTTCCTAGCTCCTAAAGTTGACCAAAACTGACACAAGAGGAAATCATTGAAGGTCATCATGTCTGCCCTTGGCATTCTTGGAACGCCCTGGCCTCAGAATGCAGCATCGGTAGTCCATGGTAACCTGCGGAGAGGGGGCGGGGCTGAAGGAGGTTGGAACACTGCCCTCACTGAGGGAGTGGGTGTGGCCATCTCTGCTGTGACTGAACAAAGGGCAGGGGAGCAGGGGGCCCAGGGCAGGGCCCTCAGAGCCCGGCAGGACCAGGGGAGTGTCACAAGCATTTGGCCCAGGCCAAAGGGCGCCTTCTTTGTCTGCACAGCTTCCCAAACACTCACATTTCCACTCAGGCCGCCCTCTTTGTTGAAGTGTGTGTGGAACGTGTCCTCGCAGTACACCTCGCTGCACAGCTAACCATAGGACTGGGCATCGTACCTTCCTGCCAGGTGACCGAAGTTCGCAGGCAGATGGGTCACTGGGACCAACGCGGAGAGGCTCCTGCCCTGACCACAGGTCGACCACAGCTGCTGCCCCAGATCGGGGGTTGCAAAGCAGCCCTGTCTGAATCCCCTGCCTCTAGAGGGAGTATTGGACCAACACTTCTAAAAAATGGGGTCCTTGCGGGCAACTCATCGGAGGGACACAAAAAAATCTTTGCCGACTTTCTCCTGAAGCTTACGAGCGTTCACACTTAAGCCTTTTACAATGTCAGCTGTTTAGCTAAACATGAGCTCATGATCTAAATTAACACAATAATGAAGAAATCAGATACAAGGGGAGACAATCAGCAAAAACAATCAATATGAGAATTAGTTTCCCAAGGCCACCCATCAGATGTTGGAATAATCAGGTGCAAGGCAGAATATATACATAAAACTGGAACTGGAACAAGGAACAAGGATGTTTTCAAAGACTGGTAGGATCTCTAAAACATTTGTAAAGTACATGTCATTGATAAAGCTAAATACTCAAAGGTTGTGTAATACAACAGATTAATCATTGAGAAGAGTGAAATTATGCTGTTTTGAAAACTATGGCAGGTCAGATTTTCTGCCTAATGATATAAGAAGATTTCTCTCAAAAATACACATTATTTCAAAGACTTATTGGCTGTGAAATAAGTTAAGGGTATTTCAAATGGCTTGTCTGCAAAGAAAGGCGAGATGTAGGGAATCACAGAAAGTCGAGGGGAAAATATGTCAGTATATACATTGCTATATGGTGAACTAAGCCTTAGGCCAACAACAATGGAGAGGACCTGACCCTTTGAAACTTACAAGTAAGCTGGAATCTTCAAAAGTTCAAACCTTTCTAAGTAAAAAGATTTATTAAAATGAATAACCAAGTGTTTTAATTGACATCAGATGATCAAAACAACAAACCCTGAGAACATAGAAAAAATATAAATAAAGATATGAGCAGAACTTAATACAACAGAAAACGTATAAAATTGAGGTGATTTAGTAAGTCCAAAGAATATTCTTTGAAAAGATTTAAAAGACACACTTTGATTAAGGAAAACAAAAACATAAGTAAAGAATATACAGAAAGAATCAGGACAATGTTATAGCAGAGAATATATGAAATGCCAGTAAATTTGAACATTTCTGTAAAGGGGACCATTTCCTAGCTCCTAAAGTTGACCAAAACTGACACAAGAGGAAATCATTGAAGGTCATCATGTCTGCCCTTGGCATTCTTGGAACGCCCTGGCCTCAGAATGCAGCATGGGTAGTCCATGGTAACCTGCGGAGAGGGGGTGGGGCTGAGGGAGGTTGGAACACTGCCCTCACTGAGGGAGTGGGTGTGGCCATCTCTGCTGTGACTGAACAAAGGGCAGGGGAGCAGGGGGCCCAGGGCAGGGCCCTCAGAGCCCGGCAGGACCAGGGGAGTGTCACAAGCATTTGGCCCAGGCCAAAGGGCGCCTTCTTTGTCTGCACAGCTTCCCAAACACTCACATTTCCACTCAGGCCGCCCCCTTTGTTGAAGTGTGTGTGGAACGTGTCCTCGCAGTACACCTCGCTGCACAGCTAACCATAGGACTGGGCATCGTACCTTCCTGCCAGGTGACCGAAGTTCGCAGGCAGATGGGTCACTGGGACCAACGCGGAGAGGCTCCTGCCCTGACCACAGGTCAACCACAGCCGCTGCCCCAGATCGGGGGTTGCAAAGCAGCCCTGTCTGAATCCCCTGCCTCTAGAGGGAGTATTGGACCAACACTTCTAAAAAATGGGGTCCTTGCGGGCAACTCATCGGAGGGACACCAAAAAACTTTGCCGACTTTCTCCTGAAGCTTACGAGCGTTCACACTTAAGCCTTTTACAATGTCAGCTGTTTAGCTAAACATGAGCTCATGATCTAAATTTACACAATAATGAAGAAATCAGCTACAAGGGGAGACAATCAGCAAAAACAATCAATATGAGAATTAGTTTCCCAAGGCCACCCATCAGATGTTGGAATAATCAGGTGCAAGGCAGAATATATACAAAAAACTGGAACTGGAACAAGGAACAAGGATGTTTTCAAAGACTGGTAGGATCTCTAAAACATTTGTAAAGTACATGTCATTGATAAAGCTAAATACTCAAAGGTTGTGTAATACAACAGATTAATCATTGAGAAGAGTGAAATTATGCTGTTTTGAAAACTATGGCAGGTCAGATTTTCTGCCCAATGATATAAGAAGATTTCTCTCAAAAATACACATTATTTCAAAGACTTATTGGCTGTGAAATAAGTGAAGGGTATTTCAAATGGCTTGTCTGCAAAGAAAGGTGAGATGTAGGGAATAACAGAAAGTCGAGGGGAAAATATGTCAATATATACATTGCTATATGGTGAACTAAGCCTTAGGCCAGCAACAATGGAGAGGACCTGACCCTTAGAAACTTACAAGGAAGCTGGAATCTTCAAAAGTTCAAATCTTTATAAGTAAAAAGATTTATTAAAATGAATAACCAAGTGTTTTAATTGACATCAGATGATCAAAACAACAAACCCTGAGAACATAGAAAAAATATAAATAAAGATATGAGCAGAACTTAATACAACAGAAAACGTATAAAATTGAGGTGATTTAGTAAGTCCAAAGAATATTCTTTGAAAAGATTTAAAAGACACACTTTGATTAAGGAAAACAAAAACATAAGTAAAGAATATACAGAAAGAATCAGGACAATGTTATAGCAGAGAATATATGAAATGCCAGTAAATTTGAACATTTCTGTAAAGGGGACCATTTCCTAGCTCCTAAAGTTGACCAAAACTGACACAAGAGGAAATCATTGAAGGTCATCATGTCTGCCCTTGGCATTCTCGGAACGCCCTGGCCTCAGAATGCAGCACGGCTAGTCCATGGTAACCTGCGGAGAGGGGGCGGGGCTGAAGGAGGTTGGAACACTGCCCTCACTGAGGGAGTGGGTGTGGCCATCTCTGCTGTGACTGAACAAAGGGCAGGGGAGCAGGGGACCCAGGGCAGGGCCCTCAGAGGCCGGCAGGCCAAGGGGTGTGTCACAAGCATTTGGCCCAGGCCAAAGGGCGCCTTCTTTGTCCACACAGCTTCCCAAACACTCACCTTTCCACTCAGGCCGCCCTCTTTGTTGAAGTGTGTGTGGAACGTGTCCTCGCAGTACACCTCGCTGCACAGCTAACCATAGGACTGGGCATCGTACCTTCCTGCCAGGTGACCGAAATTTGCAGGCAGATGGGTCCCTGGGACCAACGCGGAGAGGCTCCTGCCCTGACCACAGGTCGACCACAGCCGCTGCCCCCGATCGGGGGCCGCAAAGCAGCCCTGTCTGAATCCCCTGCCTCTAGAGGGAGTATTGGACCAACACTTCTAAAAAATGGGGTCCTTGCGGGCAACTCATCGGAGGGACACAAAAAAATCTTTGCCGACTTTCTCCTGAAGCTTACGAGCGTTCACACTTAAGCCTGTTACAATGTCAGCTGTTTAGCTAAACATGAGCTCATGATCTAAATTTACACAATAATGAAGAAATCAGCTACAAGGGGAGACAATCAGCAAAAACAATCAATATGAGAATTAGTTTCCCAAGGCCATCCATCAGATGTTGGAGTAATCAGGTGCAAGGCAGAAAATATACATAAAACTGGAACTGAAACAAGGAACAAGGATGTTTACTAAGACTGATAGGATCTCTAAAACATTTGTAAAGTACATGTCATTGATAAAGCTAAATACTCAAAGGTTGTGTAATACAACAGATTAATCATTGAGAAGAGTGAAATTATGCTGTTTTGAAAACTATGGCAGGTCAGATTTTCTGCCTAATGATATAAGAAGATTTCTCTCAAAAATACACATTATTTCAAAGACTTATTGTCTGTGAAATAAGTTAAGCGTATTTCAAATGGCTTGTCTGCAAAGAAAGGTGAGATGTAGGGAATCACAGAAAGTCGAGGGGAAAATATGTCAATATATACATTGCTATATGGTGAACTAAGCCTTAGGCCAGCAACAATGGAGAGGACATGACCCTTAGAAACTTACAAGTAAGCTGGAATCTTCAAAATTTCAAATCTTTCTAAGTAAAAAGTTTTATTAAAATGAATAACCAAGTGTTTTAATTGACATCAGACGATCAAAACAACAAACCCTGAGAACATAGAAAAAATATAAATAAAGATATGAGCAGAACTTAATACAACAGAAAACGTATAAAATTGAGGTGATTTAGTAAGTCCAAAGAATATTCTTTGAAAAGATTTAAAAGACACACTTTGATTAAGGAAAACATAAACATATGTAAAGAATATACAGAAAGAATCAGGACAATGTTATAGCAGAGAATATATGAAATGCCAGTAAATTTGAACATTTCTGTAAAGGGGACCATTTCCTAGCTCCTAAAGTTGACCAAAACTGACACAAGAGGAAATCATTGAAGGTCATCATGTCTGCCCTTGGCATTCTTGGAACGCCCTGGCCTCAGAATGCAGCATCGGTAGTCCATGGTAACCTGCGCAGAGGGGGTGGGGCTGAGGGAGGTTGGAACACTGCCCTCACTGAGGGAGTGGGTGTGGCCATCTCTGCTGTGACTGAACAAAGGGCAGGGGAGCAGGGGGCCCAGGGCAGGGCCCTCAGAGCCCGGCAGGACCAGGGGAGTGTCACAAGCATTTGGCCCAGGCCAAAGGGCGCCTTCTTTGTCTGCACAGCTTCCCAAACACTCACATTTCCACTCAGGCCGCCCTCTTTGTTGAAGTGTGTGTGGAACGTGTCCTCGCAGTACACCTCGCTGCACAGCTAACCATAGGACTGGGCATCGTACCTTCCTGCCAGGTGACCGAAGTTCGCAGGCAGATGGGTCACTGGGACCAACGCGGAGAGGCTCCTGCCCTGACCACAGGTCAACCACAGCCGCTGCCCCAGATCGGGGGTTGCAAAGCAGCCCTGTCTGAATCCCCTGCCTCTAGAGGGAGTATTGGACCAACACTTCTAAAAAATGGGGTCCTTGCGGGCAACTCATCGGAGGGACACAAAAAAATCTTTGCCGACTTTCTCCTGAAGCTTACGAGCGTTCACACTTAAGCCTTTTACAATGTCAGCTGTTTAGCTAAACATGAGCTCATGATCTAAATTTACACAATAATGAAGAAATCAGCTACAAGGGGAGACAATCAGCAAAAACAATCAATATGAGAATTAGTTTCCCAAGGCCACCCATCAGATGTTGGAATAATCAGGTGCAAGGCAGAATATATACAAAAAACTGGAACTGGAACAAGGAACAAGGATGTTTTCAAAGACTGGTAGGATCTCTAAAACATTTGTAAAGTACATGTCATTGATAAAGCTAAATACTCAAAGGTTGTGTAATACAACAGATTAATCATTGAGAAGAGTGAAATTATGCTGTTTTGAAAACTATGGCAGGTCAGATTTTCTGCCTAATGATATAAGAAGATTTCTCTCAAAAATACACATTATTTCAAAGACTTATTGGCTGTGAAATAAGTGAAGGGTATTTCAAATGGCTTGTCTGCAAAGAAAGGTGAGATGTAGGGAATCACAGAAAGTCGAGGGGAAAATATGTCAATATATACATTGCTATATGGTGAACTAAGCCTTAGGCCAGCAACAATGGAGAGGACCTGACCCTTAGAAACTTACAAGGAAGCTGGAATCTTCAAAAGTTCAAATCTTTCTAAGTAAAAAGATTTATTAAAATGAATAACCAAGTGTTTTAATTGACATCAGATGATCAAAACAACAAACCCTGAGAACATAGAAAAAATATAAATAAAGATATGAGCAGAACTTAATACAACAGAAAACGTATAAAATTGAGGTGATTTAGTAAGTCCAAAGAATATTCTTTGAAAAGATTTAAAAGACACACTTTGATTAAGGAAAACATAAACATATGTAAAGAATATACAGAAAGAATCAGGACAATGTTATAGCAGAGAATATATGAAATGCCAGTAAATTTGAACATTTCTGTAAAGGGGACCATTTCCTAGCTCCTAAAGTTGAACAAAACTGACACAAGAGGAAATCATTGAAGGTCATCATGTCTGCCCTTGGCATTCTTGGAACGCCCTGGCCTCAGAATGCAGCATCGGTAGTCCATGGTAACCTGCGGAGAGGGGGTGGGGCTGAAGGAGGTTGGAACACTGCCCTCACTGAGGGAGTGGGTGTGGCCATCTCTGCTGTGACTGAACAAAGGGCAGGGGAGCAGGGGGCCCAGGGCAGGGCCCTCAGAGCCCGGCAGGCCCAGGGGAGTGTCACAAGCATTTGGCCCAGGCCAAAGGGCGCCTTCTTTGTCTGCACAGCTTCCCAAACACTCACATTTCCACTCAGGCCGCCCTCTTTGTTGAAGTGTGTGTGGAACGTGTCCTCGCAGTACACCTCGCTGCACAGCTAACCATAGGACTGGGCATCGTACCTTCCTGCCAGGTGACCGAAGTTCACAGGCAGATGGGTCACTGGGACCAACGCGGAGAGGCTCCTGCCCTGACCACAGGTCGACCACAGCCGCTGCCCCCGATCGGGGGTTGCAAAGCAGCCCTGTCTGAATCCCCTGCCTCTAGAGGGAGTATTGGACCAACACTTCTAAAAAATGGGGTCCTTGCGGGCAACTCATCGGAGGGACACAAAAAAATCTTTGCCGACATTCTCCTGAAGCTTACGAGCGTTCACACTTAAGCCTTTTACAATGTCAGCTGTTTAGCTAAACATGAGCTCGTGATCTAAATTTACACAATAATGAAGAAATCAGCTACAAGGGGAGACAATCAGCAAAAACAATCAATATGAGAATTAGTTTCCCAAGGCCACCCATCAGATGTTGGAATAATCAGATGCAAGGCAGAATATATACATAAAACTGGAACTGGAACAAGGAACAAGGATGTTTTCAAAGACTGGTAGGATCTCTAAAACATTTGTAAAGTACATGTCATTGATAAAGCTAAATACTCAAAGGTTGTGTAATACAACAGATTAATCATTGAGAAGAGTGAAATTATGCTGTTTTGAAAACTATGGCAGGTCAGATTTTCTGCCTAATGATATAAGAAGATTTCTCTCAAAAATACACATTATTTCAAAGACTTATTGGCTGTGAAATAAGTGAAGGGTATTTCAAATGGCTTGTCTGCAAAGAAAGGTGAGATGTAGGGAATCACAGAAAGTCGAGGGGAAAATATGTCAATATATACATTGCTATATGGTGAACTAAGCCTTAGGCCAGCAACAATGGAGAGGACCTGACCCTTAGAAACTTACAAGGAAGCTGGAATCTTCAAAAGTTCAAATCTTTCTAAGTAAAAAGATTTATTAAAATGAATAACCAAGTGTTTTAATTGACATCAGATGATCAAAACAACAAACCCTGAGAACATAGAAAAAATATAAATAAAGATATGAGCAGAACTTAATACAACAGAAAACGTATAAAATTGAGGTGATTTAGTAAGTCCAAAGAATATTCTTTGAAAAGATTTAAAAGACACACTTTGATTAAGGAAAACATAAACATATGTAAAGAATATACAGAAAGAATCAGGACAATGTTATAGCAGAGAATATATGAAATGCCAGTAAATTTGAACATTTCTGTAAAGGGGACCATTTCCTAGCTCCTAAAGTTGAACAAAACTGACACAAGAGGAAATCATTGAAGGTCATCATGTCTGCCCTTGGCATTCTTGGAACGCCCTGGCCTCAGAATGCAGCATCGGTAGTCCATGGTAACCTGCGGAGAGGGGGTGGGGCTGAAGGAGGTTGGAACACTGCCCTCACTGAGGGAGTGGGTGTGGCCATCTCTGCTGTGACTGAACAAAGGGCAGGGGAGCAGGGGGCCCAGGGCAGGGCCCTCAGAGCCCGGCAGGCCCAGGGGAGTGTCACAAGCATTTGGCCCAGGCCAAAGGGCGCCTTCTTTGTCTGCACAGCTTCCCAAACACTCACATTTCCACTCAGGCCGCCCTCTTTGTTGAAGTGTGTGTGGAACGTGTCCTCGCAGTACACCTCGCTGCACAGCTAACCATAGGACTGGGCATCGTACCTTCCTGCCAGGTGACCGAAGTTCACAGGCAGATGGGTCACTGGGACCAACGCGGAGAGGCTCCTGCCCTGACCACAGGTCGACCACAGCCGCTGCCCCCGATCGGGGGTTGCAAAGCAGCCCTGTCTGAATCCCCTGCCTCTAGAGGGAGTATTGGACCAACACTTCTAAAAAATGGGGTCCTTGCGGGCAACTCATCGGAGGGACACAAAAAAATCTTTGCCGACATTCTCCTGAAGCTTACGAGCGTTCACACTTAAGCCTTTTACAATGTCAGCTGTTTAGCTAAACATGAGCTCGTGATCTAAATTTACACAATAATGAAGAAATCAGCTACAAGTGGAGACAATCAGCAAAAACAATCAATATGAGAATTAGTTTCCCAAGGCCATCCATCAGATGTTGGAATAATCAGGTGCAAGGCAGAAAATATACATAAAACTGGAACTAAAACAAGGAACAAGGATGTTTACTAAGACTGGTAGGATCTCTAAAACATTTGTAAAGTACATGTCATTGATAAAGCTAAATACTCAAAGGT
This sequence comes from Hyperoodon ampullatus, assembly GCF_949752795.1. NCBI lineage: Eukaryota > Metazoa > Chordata > Mammalia > Artiodactyla > Ziphiidae > Hyperoodon > Hyperoodon ampullatus. The sequence goes on from NC_136919.1 coordinate 95,709,500, forward strand.
TGTGTAATACAACAGATTAATCATTGAGAAGAGTGAAATTATGCTGTTTTGAAAACTATGGCAGGTCAGATTTTCTGCCTAATGATATAAGAAGATTTCTCTCAAAAATACACATTATTTCAAAGACTTATTGGCTGTGAAATAAGTTAAGGGTATTTCAAATGGCTTGTCTGCAAAGAAAGGTGAGATGTAGGGAATCACAGAAAGTCGAGGGGAAAATATGTCAATATATACATTGCTATATGGTGAACTAAGCCTTAGGCCAGCAACAATGGAGAGGACCTGACCCTTAGAAACTTACAAGTAAGCTGGAATCTTCAAAAGTTCAAATCTTTCTAAGTAAAAAGATTTATTAAAATGAATAACCAAGTGTTTTAATTGACATCAGATGATCAAAACAACAAACCCTGAGAACATAGAAAAAATATAAATAAAGATATGAGCAGAACTTAATACAACAGAAAACGTATAAAATTGAGGTGATTTAGTAAGTCCAAAGAATATTCTTTGAAAAGATTTAAAAGACACACTTTGATTAAGGAAAACATAAACATATGTAAAGAATATACAGAAAGAATCAGGACAATGTTATAGCAGAGAATATATGAAATGCCAGTAAATTTGAACATTTCTGTAAAGGGGACCATTTCCTAGCTCCTAAAGTTGACCAAAACTGACACAAGAGGAAATCATTGAAGGTCATCATGTCTGCCCTTGGCATTCTCGGAACGCCCTGGCCTCAGAATGCAGCATCTGGTAGTCCATGGTAACCTGCGGAGAGGGGGTGGGGCTGAAGGAGGTTGGAACACTGCCCTCACTGAGGGAGTGGGTGTGGCCATCTCTGCAGTGACTGAACAAAGGGCAGGGGAGCAGGGGGCCCAGGGCAGGGCCCTCAGAGCCCGGCAGGACCAGGGGAGTGTCACAAGCATTTGGCCCAGGCCAAAGGGCGCCTTCTTTGTCTGCACAGCTTGCCAAACACTCACATTTCCACTCAGGTCGCCCTCTTTGTTGAAGTGTGTGTGGAACGTGTCCTCGCAGTACACCTCGCTGCACAGCTAACCATAGGACTGGGCATCGTACCTTCCTGCCAGGTGACCGAAGTTCGCAGGCAGATGGGTCACTGGGACCAACGCGGAGAGGCTCCTGCCCTGAACACAGGTCGACCACAGCCGCTGCCCCCGATCGGGGGCCGCAAAGCAGCCCTGTCTGAATCCCCTGCCTCTAGAGGGAGTATTGGACCAACACTTCTAAAAAATGGGGTCCTTGCGGGCAACTCATCGGAGGGACACAAAAAAATCTTTGCCGACTTTCTCCTGAAGCTTACGAGCGTTCACACTTAAGCCTGATACAATGTCAGCTGTTTAGCTAAACATGAGCTCATGATCTAAATTTACACAGTAATGAAGAAATCAGCTACAAGGGGAGACAATCAGCAAAAACAATCAATATGAGAATTAGTTTCCCAAGGCCACCCATCAGATGTTGGAATAATCAGGTGCAAGGCAGAATATATACATAAAACTGGAACTGGAACAAGGAACAAGGATGTTTTCAAAGACTGGTAGGATCTCTAAAACTTTTGTAAAGTACATGTCATTGATAAAGCTAAATACTCAAAGGTTGTGTAATACAACAGATTAATCATTGAGAAGAGTGAAATTATGCTGTTTTGAAAACTATGGCAGGTCAGATTTTCTGCCTAATGATATAAGAAGATTTCTCTCAAAAATACACATTATTTCAAAGACTTATTGGCTGTGAAATAAGTGAAGGGTATTTCAAATGGCTTGTCTGCAAAGAAAGGTGAGATGTAGGGAATCACATAAAGTCGAGGGGAAAATATGTCAATATATACATTGCTATATGGTGAACTAAGCCTTAGGCCAGCAACAATGGAGAGGACCTGACCCTTAGAAACTTACAAGTAAGCTGGAATCTTCAAAAGTTCAAATCTTTATAAGTAAAAAGATTTATTAAAATGAATAACCAAGTGTTTTAATTGACATCAGATGATCAAAACAACAAACCCTGAGAACATAGAAAAAAATATAAATAAAGATATGAGCAGAACTTAATACAACAGAAAACGTATAAAATTGAGGTGATTTAGTAAGTCCAAAGAATATTCTTTGAAAAGATTTAAAAGACACACTTTGATTAAGGAAAACATAAACATATGTAAAGAATATACAGAAAGAATCAGGACAATGTTATAGCAGAGAATATATGAAATGCCAGTAAATTTGAACATTTCTGTAAAGGGGACCATTTCCTAGCTCCTAAAGTTGACCAAAACTGACACAAGAGGAAATCATTGAAGGTCATCATGTCTGCCCTTGGCATTCTCGGAACGCCCTGGCCTCAGAATGCAGCATCTGGTAGTCCATGGTAACCTGCGGAGAGGGGGCGGGGCTGAAGAAGGTTGGAACACTGCCCTCACTGAGGGAGTGGGTGTGGCCATCTCTGCTGTGACTGAACAAAGGGCAGGGGAGCAGGGGGCCCAGGGCAGGGCCCTCAGAGGCCGGCAGGCCCAGGGGTGTGTCACGAGCATTTGGCCCAGGCCAAAGGGCACCTTCTTTGTCCGCACAGCTTCCCAAACACTCACATTTCCACTCAGGCCGCCCTCTTTGTTGAAGTGTGTGTGGAACGTGTCCTCGCAGTACACCTCGCTGCACAGCTAACCATAGGACTGGGCATCGTACCTTCCTGCCAGGTGACTGAAGTTCGCAGGCAGATGGGTCCCTGGGACCAACGCGGAGAGGCTCCTGCCCTGACCACAGGTCGACCACAGCCGCTGCCCCCGATCGGGGGCCGCAAAGCAGCCCTGTCTGAATTCCCTGCCTCTATAGGGAGTATTGGACCAACACTTCTAAAAAATGGGGTCCTTGCGGGCAACTCATCGGAGGGACACAAATAAATCGTTGCCGACTTTCTCCTGGAGCTTACGAGCGTTCACACTTAAGCCTGATACAATGTCAGCTGTTTAGCTAAACATGAGCTCATGATCTAAATTTACACAATAATGAAGAAATCAGCTACAAGTGGAGACAATCAGCAAAAACAATCAATATGAGAATTAGTTTCCCAAGGCCATCCATCAGATGTTGGAATAATCAGGTGCAAGGCAGAAAATATACATAAAACTGGAACTGAAACAAGGAACAAGGATGTTTACTAAGACTGGTAGGATCTCTAAAACATTTGTAAAGTACATGTCATTGATAAAGCTAAATACTCAAAGGTTGTGTAATACAACAGATTAATCATTGAGAAGAGTGAAATTATGCTGTTTTGAAAACTATGGCAGGTCAGATTTTCTGCCTAATGATATAAGAAGATTTCTCTCAAAAATACACATTATTTCAAAGACTTATTGGCTGTGAAATAAGTGAAGGGTATTTCAAATGGCTTGTCTGCAAAGAAAGGTGAGATGTAGGGAATCACAGAAAGTCGAGGGGAAAATATGTCAATACATACATTGCGATATTGTGAACTAAGCCTTAGGCCAGCAACAATGGAGAGGACCTGACCCTTAGAAACTTACAAGTAAGCTGGAATCTTCAAAAGTTCAAATCTTTCTAAGTAAAAAGATTTATTAAAATGAATAACCAAGTGTTTTAATTGACATCAGATGATCAAAACAACAAACCCTGAGAACATAGAAAAAATATAAATAAAGATATGAGCAGAACTGAATACAACAGAAAACGTATAAAATTGAGGTGATTTAGTAAGTCCAAAGAATATTCTTTGAAAAGATTTAAAAGACACACTTTGATTAAGGAAAACATAAACATATGTAAAGAATATACAGAAAGAATCAGGACAATGTTATAGCAGAGAATATATGAAATGCCAGTAAATTTGAACATTTCTGTAAAGGGGACCATTTCCTAGCTCCTAAAGTTGACCAAAACTGACACAAGAGGAAATCATTGAAGGTCATCATGTCTGCCCTTGGCATTCTTGGAACGCCCTGGCCTCAGAATGCAGCATCGGTAGTCCATGGTAACCTGCGGAGAGGGGGTGGGGCTGAAGGAGGTTGGAACACTGCCCTCACTGAGGGAGTGGGTGTGGCCATCTCTGCTGTGACTGAACAAAGGGCAGGGGAGCAGGGGGCCCAGGGCAGGGCCCTCAGAGCCCGGCAGGACCAGGGGAGTGTCACAAGCATTTGGCCCAGGCCAAAGGGCGCCTTCTTTGTCTGCACAGCTTCCCAAACACTCACATTTCCACTCAGGCCGCCCTCTTTGTTGAAGTGTGTGTGGAACGTGTCCTCGCAGTACACCTCGCTGCACAGCTAACCATAGGACTGGGCATCGTACCTTCCTGCCAGGTGACCGAAGTTCGCAGGCAGATGGGTCACTGGGACCAACGCGGAGAGGCTCCTGCCCTGACCACAGGTCGACCACATCCGCTGCCCCAGATCGGGGGTTGCAAAGCAGCCCTGTCTGAATCCCCTGCCTCTAGAGGGATTATTGGACCAACACTTCTAAAAAATGGGGTCCTTGCGGGCAACTCATCGGAGGGACACAAAAAAATCTTTGCCGACTTTCTCCTGGAGCTTACGAGCGTTCACACTTAAGCCTGATACACTGTCAGCTGTTTAGCTAAACATGAGCTCATGATCTAAATTTACACAATAATGAAGAAATCAGCTACAAGTGGAGACAATCAGCAAAAACAATCAATATGAGAATTAGTTTCCCAAGGCCATCCATCAGATGTTGGAATAATCAGGTGCAAGGCAGAAAATATACATAAAACTGGAACTGAAACAAGGAACAAGGATGTTTACTAAGACTGGTAGGATCTCTAAAACATTTGTAAAGTACATGTCATTGATAAAGCTAAATATTCAAAGGTTGTGTAATACAACAGATTAATCATTGAGAAGAGTGAAATTATGCTGTTTTGAAAACTATGGCAGGTCAGATTTTCTGCCTAATGATATAAGAAGATTTCTCTCAAAAATACACATTATTTCAAAGACTTATTGGCTGTGAAATAAGTTAAGGGTATTTCAAATGGCTTGTCTGCAAAGAAAGGTGAGATGTAGGGAATCACAGAAAGTCGAGGGGAAAATATGTCAGTATATACATTGCTATATGGTGAACTAAGCCTTAGGCCAACAACAATGGAGAGGACCTGACCCTTAGAAACTTACAAGTAAGCTGGAATCTTCAAAAGTTCAAATCTTTCTAAGTAAAAAGATTTATTAAAATGAATAACCAAGTGTTTTAATTGACATCAGATGATCAAAACAACAAACCCTGAGAACATAGAAAAAATATAAATAAAGATATGAGCAGAACTTAATACAACAGAAAACGTATAAAATTGAGGTGATTTAGTAAGTCCAAAGAATATTCTTTGAAAAGATTTAAAAGACACACTTTGATTAAGGAAAACATAAACATATGTAAAGAATATACAGAAAGAATCAGGACAATGTTATAGCAGAGAATATATGAAATGCCAGTAAATTTGAACATTTCTGTAAAGGGGACCATTTCCTAGCTCCTAAAGTTGACCAAAACTGACACAAGAGGAAATCATTGAAGGTCATCATGTCTGCCCTTGGCATTCTCGGAATGCCCTGGCCTCAGAATGCAGCATCGGTAGTCCATGGTAACCTGCGGAGAGGGGGCGGGGCTGAAGGAGGTTGGAACACTGCCCTCACTGAGGGAGTGGGTGTGGCCATCTCTGCTGTGACTGAACAAAGGGCAGGGGAGCAGGGGGCCCAGGGCAGGGCCCTCAGAGCCCGGCAGGACCAGGGGAGTGTCACAAGCATTTGGCCCAGGCCAAAGGGCGCCTTCTTTGTCCGCACAGCTTGCCAAACACTCACATTTCCACTCAGGCCGCCCTCTTTGTTGAAGTGTGTGTGGAACGTGTCCTCACAGTACACCTCGCTGCACAGCTAACCATAGGACTGGGCATCGTACCTTCCTGCCAGGTGACCGAAGTTCGCAGGCAGATGGGTCACTGGGACCAACGCGGAGAGGCTCCTGGCCTGACCACAGGTCGACCACAGCCGCTGCCCCAGATCGGGGGTTGCAAAGCAGCCCTGTCTGAATCCCCTGCCTCTAGAGGGAGTATTGGACCAACACTTCTAAAAAATGGGGTCCTTGCGGGCAACTCATCGAAGGGACACAAAAAAATCTTTGCCGACTTTCTCCTGAAGCTTACGAGCGTTCACACTTAAGCCTTTTACAATGTCAGCTGTTTAGCTAAACATGAGCTCATGATCTAAATTTACACAATAATGAAGAAATCAGATACAAGGGGAGACAATCAGCAAAAACAATCAATATGAGAATTAGTTTCCCAAGGCCACCAATCAGATGTTGGAATAATCAGGTGCAAGGCAGAATATATACATAAAACTGGAACTGGAACAAGGAACAAGGATGTTTTCAAAGACTGGTAGGATCTCTAAAACATTTGTAAAGTACATGTCATTGATAAAGCTAAATACTCAAAGGTTGTGTAATACAACAGATTAATCATTGAGAAGAGTGAAATTATGCTGTTTTGAAAACTATGGCAGGTCAGATTTTCTGCCTAATGATATAAGAAGATTTCTCTCAAAAATACACATTATTTCAAAGACTTATTGGCTGTGAAATAAGTGAAGGGTATTTCAAATGGCTTGTCTGCAAAGAAAGGTGAGATGTAGGGAATCACAGAAAGTCCAGGGGAAAATATGTCAATATATACATTGCGATATGGTGAACTAAGCCTTAGGCCAGCAACAATGGAGAGGACCTGACCCTTAGAAACTTACAAGTAAGCTGGAATCTTCAAAAGTTCAAATCTTTCTAAGTAAAAAGGTTTATTAAAATGAATAACCAAGTGTTTTAATTGACATCAGATGATCAAAACAACAAACCCTGAGAACATAGAAAAAATATAAATAAAGATATGAGCAGAAATTGGGCCTCCCTGGTGGCGCGGTGGTTGAGAGTCCGCCTGCCGATGCAGGGGATTCGGGTTCGTGCCCCGGTCTGGGAGGATCCCATATGCCGCGGAGCGGCTGGGCCCGTGGGCCATGGCTGCTGGGCCTGCGTGTCCGGAGCCTGTGCTCCGCAACGGGAGAGGCCACGACAGTGAGAGGCCCGCGTACCACAAAAAAAAAAAAAAAAAAAAAAAAAAAAAGATATGAGCAGAACTTAATACAACAGAAAACGTATAAAATTGAGGTGATTTAGTAAGTCCAAAGAATATTCTTTGAAAAGATTTAAAAGACACACTTTGATTAAGGAAAACATAAACATATGTAAAGAATATACAGAAAGAATCAGGACAATGTTATAGCAGAGAATATATGAAATGCCAGTAAATTTGAACATTTCTGTAAAGGGGACCATTTCCTAGCTCCTAAAGTTGACCAAAACTGACACAAGAGGAAATCATTGAAGGTCATCATGTCTGCCCTTGGCATTCTCGGAACGCCCTGTCCTCAGAATGCAGCATCGGTAGTCCATGGTAACCTGCGGAGAGGGGGCGGGGCTGAAGGAGGTTGGAACAATGCCCTCACTGAGGGAGTGGGTGTGGCCATCTCTGCTGTGACTGAACAAAGGGCAGGGGAGCAGGGGGCCCAGAGCAGGGCCCTCAGAGCCCGGCAGGACCAGGGGAGTGTCACAAGCATTTGGCCCAGGCCAAAGGGCGCCTTCTTTGTCCGCACAGCTTGCCAAACACTCACATTTCCACTCAGGCCGCCCTCTTTGTTGAAGTGTGTGTGGAACGTGTCCTCGCAGTACACCTCGCTGCACAGCTAACCATAGGACTGGGCATCGTACCTTCCTGCCAGGTGACCGAAGTTCGCAGGCAGATGGGTCACTGGGACCAACGCGGAGAGGCTCCTGCCCTGACCACAGGTCGACCACAGCCGCTGCCCCAGATCGGGGGTTGCAAAGCAGCCCTGTCTGAATCCCCTGCCTCTAGAGGGAGTATTGGACCAACACTTCTAAAAAATGGGGTCCTTGCGGGCAACTCATCGGAGGGACACAAAAAAATCTTTGCCGACTTTCTCCTGAAGCTTACGAGCGTTCACACTTAAGCCTTTTACAATGTCAGCTGTTTAGCTAAACATGAGCTCATGATCTAAATTTACACAATAATGAAGAAATCAGATACAAGGGGAGACAATCAGCAAAAACAATCAATATGAGAATTAGTTTCCCAAGGCCACCTATCAGATGTTGGAATAATCAGGTGCAAGGCAGAATATATACATAAAACTGGAACTGGAACAAGGAACAAGGATGTTTTCAAAGACTGGTAGGATCTCTAAAACATTTGTAAAGTACATGTCATTGATAAAGCTAAATACTCAAAGGTTGTGTAATACAACAGATTAATCATTGAGAAGAGTGAAATTATGCTGTTTTGAAAACTATGGCAGGTCAGATTTTCTGCCTAATGATATAAGAAGATTTCTCTCAAAAATACACATTATTTCAAAGACTTATTGGCTGTGAAATAAGTGAAGGGTATTTCAAATGGCTTGTCTGCAAAGAAAGGTGAGATGTAGGGAATCACAGAAAGTCGAGGGGAAAATATGTCAATATATACATTGCTATATGGTGAACTAAACCTTAAGCCAGCAACAATGGAGAGGACCTGACCCTTAGAAACTTACAAGTAAGCTGGAATCTTCAAAAGTTCAAATCTTTCTAAGTAAAAAGGTTTATTAAAATGAATAACCAAGTGTTTTAATTGACATCAGATGATCAAAACAACAAACCCTGAGAACATAGAAAAAATATAAATAAAGATATGAGCAGAACTTAATACAACAGAAAACGTATAAAATTGAGGTGATTTAGTAAGTCCAAAGAATATTCTTTGAAAAGATTTAAAAGACACACTTTGATTAAGGAAAACATAAACATATGTAAAGAATATACAGAAAGAATCAGAACAATGTTATAGCAGAGAATATATGAAATGCCAGTAAATTTGAACATTTCTGTAAAGGGGACCATTTCCTAGCTCCTAAAGTTGACCAAAACTGACACAAGAGGAAATCATTGAAGGTCATCATGTCTGCCCTTGGCATTCTTGGAACGCCCTGGCCTCAGAATGCAGCATCGGTAGTCCATGGTAACCTGCGGAGAGGGGGCGGGGCTGAAGGTGGTTGGAATACTGCCCTCACTGAGGGAGTGGGTGTGGCCATCTCTGCTGTGACTGAACAAAGGGCAGGGGAGCAGGGGGCCCAGGGCAGGGCCCTCAGAGCCCGGCAGGCCCAGGGGAGTGTCACAAGCATTTGGCCCAGGCCAAAGGGCGCCTTCTTTGTCTGCACAGCTTCCCAAACACTCACATTTCCACTCAGGCCGCCCTCTTTGTTGAAGTGTGTGTGGAACGTGTCCTCGCAGTACACCTCGCTGCACAGCTAACCATAGGACTGGGCATCGTACCTTCCTGCCAGGTGACCGAAGTTCGCAGGCAGATGGGTCACTGGGACCAACGCGGAGAGGCTCCTGCCCTGACCACAGGTCGACCACAGCCGCTGCCCCAGATCGGGGGTTGCAAAGCAGCCCTGTCTGAATCCCCTGCCTCTAGAGGGAGTATTGGACCAACACTTCTAAAAAATGTGGTCCTTGCGGGCAACTCATCGGAGGGACACAAAAAAATCTTTGCCGACTTTCTCCTGAAGCTTACGAGCGTTCACACTTAAGCCTTTTACAATGTCAGCTGTTTAGCTAAACATGAGCTCATGATCTAAATTTACACAATAATGAAGAAATCAGATACAAGGGGAGACAATCAGCAAAAACAATCAATATGAGAATTAGTTTCCCAAGGCCACCCATCAGATGTTGGAATAATCAGGTGCAAGGCAGAATATATACATAAAACTGGAACTGGAACAAGGAACAAGGATGTTTTCAAAGACTGGTAGGATCTCTAAAACATTTGTAAAGTACATGTCATTGATAAAGCTAAATACTCAAAGGTTGTGTAATACAACAGATTAATCATTGAGAAGAGTGAAATTATGCTGTTTTGAAAACTATGGCAGGTCAGATTTTCTGCCTAATGATATAAGAAGATTTCTCTCAAAAATACACATTATTTCAAAGACTTATTGGCTGTGAAATAAGTGAAGGGTATTTCAAATGGCTTGTCTGCAAAGAAAGGTGAGATGTAGGGAATCACAGAAAGTCCAGGGGAAAATATGTCAATATATACATTGCGATATGGTGAACTAAGCCTTAGGCCAGCAACAATGGAGAGGACCTGACCCTTAGAAACTTACAAGTAAGCTGGAATCTTCAAAAGTTCAAATCTTTCTAAGTAAAAAGATTTATTAAAATGAATAACCAAGTGTTTTAATTGACATCAGATGATCAAAACAACAAACCCTGAGAACATAGAAAAAATATAAATAAAGATATGAGCAGAAATTGGGCCTCCCTGGTGGCGCGGTGGTTGAGAGTCCGCCTGCCGATGCAGGGGATACGGGTTCGTGCCCCGGTCTGGGAGGATCCCATATGCCGCGGAGCGGCTGGGCCCGTGGGCCATGGCTGCTGGGCCTGCGTGTCCGGAGCCTGTGCTCCGCAACGGGAGAGGCCACGACAGTGAGAGGCCCGCGTACCACAAAAAAAAAAAAAAAAAAAAAAAAAAAAGATATGAGCAGAACTTAATACAACAGAAAACGTATAAAATTGAGGTGATTTAGTAAGTCCAAAGAATATTCTTTGAAAAGATTTAAAAGACACACTTTGATTAAGGAAAACATAAACATATGTAAAGAATATACAGAAAGAATCAGGACAATGTTATAGCAGAGAATATATGAAATGCCAGTAAATTTGAACATTTCTGTAAAGGGGACCATTTCCTAGCTCCTAAAGTTGACCAAAACTGACACAAGAGGAAATCATTGAAGGTCATCATGTCTGCCCTTGGCATTCTCGGAACGCCCTGTCCTCAGAATGCAGCATCGGTAGTCCATGGTAACCTGCGGAGAGGGGGCGGGGCTGAAGGAGGTTGGAACAATGCCCTCACTGAGGGAGTGGGTGTGGCCATCTCTGCTGTGACTGAACAAAGGGCAGGGGAGCAGGGGGCCCAGAGCAGGGCCCTCAGAGCCCGGCAGGACCAGGGGAGTGTCACAAGCATTTGGCCCAGGCCAAAGGGAGCCTTCTTTGTCCGCACAGCTTGCCAAACACTCACATTTCCACTCAGGCCGCCCTCTTTGTTGAAGTGTGTGTGGAACGTGTCCTCGCAGTACACCTCGCTGCACAGCTAACCATAGGACTGGGCATCGTACCTTCCTGCCAGGTGACCGAAGTTCGCAGGCAGATGGGTCACTGGGACCAACGCGGAGAGGCTCCTGCCCTGACCACAGGTCGACCACAGCCGCTGCACCAGATCGGGGGTTGCAAAGCAGCCCTGTCTGAATCCCCTGCCTCTAGAGGGAGTATTGGACCAACACTTCTAAAAAATGGGGTCCTTGCGGGCAACTCATCGGAGGCACACAAAAAAATCTTTGCCGACTTTCTCCTGAAGCTTACGAGCGTTCACACTTAAGCCTTTTACAATGTCAGCTGTTTAGCTAAACATGAGCTCATGATCTAAATTTACACAATAATGAAGAAATCAGATACAAGGGGAGACAATCAGCAAAAACAATCAATATGAGAATTAGTTTCCCAAGGCCACCAATCAGATGTTGGAATAATCAGGTGCAAGGCAGAATATATACATAAAACTGGAACTGGAACAAGGAACAAGGATGTTTTCAAAGACTGGTAGGATCTCTAAAACATTTGTAAAGTACATGTCATTGATAAAGTTAAATACTCAAAGGTTGTGTAATACAACAGATTAATCATTGAGAAGAGTGAAATTATGCTGTTTTGAAAACTATGGCAGGTCAGATTTTCTGCCTAATGATATAAGAAGATTTCTCTCAAAAATACACATTATTTCAAAGACTTATTGGCTGTGAAATAAGTTAAGGGTATTTCAAATGGCTTGTCTGCAAAGAAAGGTGAGATGTAGGGAATCACAGAAAGTCGAGGGGAAAATATGTCAATATATACATTGCTATATGGTGAACTAAACCTTAAGCCAGCAACAATGGAGAGGACCTGACCCTTAGAAACTTACAAGTAAGCTGGAATCTTCAAAAGTTCAAATCTTTCTAAGTAAAAAGGTTTATTAAAATGAATAACCAAGTGTTTTAATTGACATCAGATGATCAAAACAACAAACCCTGAGAACATAGAAAAAATATAAATAAAGATATGAGCAGAACTTAATACAACAGAAAACGTATAAAATTGAGGTGATTTAGTAAGTCCAAAGAATATTCTTTCAAAAGATTTAAAAGACACACTTTGATTAAGGAAAACAAAAACATAAGTAAAGAATACACAGAAAGAATCAGGACAATGTTATAGCAGAGAATATATGAAATGCCAGTAAATTTGAACATTTCTGTAAAGGGGACCATTTCCTAGCTCCTAAAGTTGACCAAAACTGACACAAGAGGAAATCATTGAAGGTCATCATGTCTGCCCTTGGCATTCTCGGAACGCCCTGGCCTCAGAATGCAGCATCGGTAGTCCATGGTAACCTGCGGAGAGGGGTCGGGGCTGAAGGAGGTTGGAACACTGCCCTCACTGAGGGAGTGGGTGTGGCCATCTCTGCTGTGACTGAACAAAGGGCAGGGGAGCAGGGGGCCCAGGGCAGGGCCCTCAGAGGCCGGCAGGCCCAGGGGTGTGTCACAAGCATTTGGCCCAGGCCAAAGGGCACCTTCTTTGTCCGCACAGCTTCCCAAACACTCACCTTTCCACTCAGGCCGCCCTCTTTGTTGAAGTGTGTGTGGAACGTGTCCTCGCAGTACACCTCGCTGCACAGCTAACCATAGGACTGGGCATCGTACCTTCCTGCCAGGTGACTGAATTTCGCAGGCAGATGGGTCCCTGGGACCATGGCGGAGAGGCTCCTGCCCTGACCACAGGTCGACCACAGCCGCTGCCCCCGATCGGGGGCCGCAAAGCAGCCCTGTCTGAATCCCCTGCCTCTAGAGGGAGTATTGGACCAACACTTCTAAAAAATGGGGTCCTTGCGGGCAACTCATCGGAGGGACACAAATAAATCGTTGCCGACTTTCTCCTGGAGCTTACGAGCGTTCACACTTAAGCCTGATACAATGTCAGCTGTTTAGCTAAACATGAGCTCATGATCTAAATTTACACAATAATGAAGAAATCAGCTACAAGTGGAGACAATCAGCAAAAACAATCAATATGAGAATTAGTTTCCCAAGGCCATCCATCAGATGTTGGAATAATCAGGTGCAAGGCAGAAAATATACATAAAACTGGAACTGAAACAAGGAACAAGGATGTTTACTAAGACTGGTAGGATCTCTAAAACATTTGTAAAGTACATGTCATTGATAAAGCTAAATACTCAAAGGTTGTGTAATACAACAGATTAATCATTGAGAAGAGTGAAATTATGCTGTTTTGAAAACTATGGCAGGTCAGATTTTCTGCCTAATGATATAAGAAGATTTCTCTCAAAAATACACATTATTTCAAAGACTTATTGGCTGTGAAATAAGTTAAGGGTATTTCAAATGGCTTGTCTGCAAAGAAAGGTGAGATGTAGGGAATCACAGAAAGTCGAGGGGAAAATATGTCCATATATACATTGCTATATGGTGAACTAAGCCTTAGGCCAGCAACAATGGAGAGGACCTGACCCTTAGAAACTTACAAGTAAGCTGGAATCTTCAAAAGTTCAGATCTTTCTAAGTAAAAAGATTTATTAAAATGAATAACCAAGTGTTTTAATTGACATCAGATGATCAAAACAACAAACCCTGAGAACATAGAAAAAATATAAATAAAGATATGAGCAGAACTTAATACAACAGAAAACGTATAAAATTGAGGTGATTTAGTAAGTCCAAAGAATATTCTTTGAAAAGATTTAAAAGACACACTTTGATTAAGGAAAACATAAACATATGTAAAGAATATACAGAAAGAATCAGGACAATGTTATAGCAGAGAATATATGAAATGCCAGTAAATTTGAACATTTCTGTAAAGGGGACCATTTCCTAGCTCCTAAAGTTGACCAAAACTGACACAAGAGGAAATCATTGAAGGTCATCATGTCTGCCCTTGGCATTCTTGGAACGCCCTGGCCTCAGAATGCAGCATCGGTAGTCCATGGTAACCTGCGGAGAGGGGGTGGGGCTGAAGGAGGTTGGAACACTGCCCTCACTGAGGGAGTGGGTGTGGCCATCTCTGCTGTGACTGAACAAAGGGCAGGGGAGCAGGGGGCCCAGGGCAGGGCCCTCAGAGCCCGGCAGGACCAGGGGAGTGTCACAAGCATTTGGCCCAGGCCAAAGGGCGCCTTCTTTGTCTGCACAGCTTCCCAAACACTCACATTTCCACTCAGGCCGCCCTCTTTGTTGAAGTGTGTGTGGAACGTGTCCTCGCAGTACACCTCGCTGCACAGCTAACCATAGGACTGGGCATCGTACCTTCCTGCCAGGTGACCGAAGTTCGCAGGCAGATGGGTCACTGGGACCAACGCGGAGAGGCTCCTGCCCTGACCACAGGTCGACCACAGCCGCTGCCCCAGATCGGGGGTTGCAAAGCAGCCCTGTCTGAATCCCCTGCCTCTAGAGGGATTATTGGACCAACACTTCTAAAAAATGGGGTCCTTGCGGGCAACTCATCGGAGGGACACAAAAAAATCTTTGCCGACTTTCTCCTGGAGCTTACGAGCGTTCACACTTAAGCCTGATACACTGTCAGCTGTTTAGCTAAACATGAGCTCATGATCTAAATTTACACAATAATGAAGAAATCAGCTACAAGTGGAGACAATCAGCAAAAACAATCAATATGAGAATTAGTTTCCCAAGGCCATCCATCAGATGTTGGAATAATCAGGTGCAAGGCAGAAAATATACATAAAACTGGAACTGAAACAAGGAACAAGGATGTTTACTAAGACTGGTAGGATCTCTAAAACATTTGTAAAGTACATGTCATTGATAAAGCTAAATACTCAAAGGTTGTGTAATACAACAGATTAATCATTGAGAAGAGTGAAATTATGCTGTTTTGAAAACTATGGCAGGTCAGATTTTCTGCCTAATGATATAAGAAGATTTCTCTCAAAAATACACATTATTTCAAAGACTTATTGGCTGTGAAATAAGTTAAGGGTATTTCAAATGGCTTGTCTGCAAAGAAAGGTGAGATGTAGGGAATCACAGAAAGTCGAGGGGAAAATATGTCAGTATATACATTGCTATATGGTGAACTAAGCCTTAGGCCAACAACAATGGAGAGGACCTGACCCTTAGAAACTTACAAGTAAGCTGGAATCTTCAAAAGTTCAAATCTTTCTAAGTAAAAAGATTTATTAAAATGAATAACCAAGTGTTTTAATTGACATCAGATGATCAAAACAACAAACCCTGAGAACATAGAAAAAATATAAATAAAGATATGAGCAGAACTTAATACAACAGAAAACGTATAAAATTGAGGTGATTTAGTAAGTCCAAAGAATATTCTTTGAAAAGATTTAAAAGACACACTTTGATTAAGGAAAACATAAACATATGTAAAGAATATACAGAAAGAATCAGGACAATGTTATAGCAGAGAATATATGAAATGCCAGTAAATTTGAACATTTCTGTAAAGGGGACCATTTCCTAGCTCCTAAAGTTGACCAAAACTGACACAAGAGGAAATCATTGAAGGTCATCATGTCTGCCCTTGGCATTCTCGGAATGCCCTGGCCTCAGAATGCAGCATCGGTAGTCCATGGTAACCTGCGGAGAGGGGGCGGGGCTGAAGGAGGTTGGAACACTGCCCTCACTGAGGGAGTGGGTGTGGCCATCTCTGCTGTGACTGAACAAAGGGCAGGGGAGCAGGGGGCCCAGGGCAGGGCCCTCAGAGCCCGGCAGGACCAGGGGAGTGTCACAAGCATTTGGCCCAGGCCAAAGGGCGCCTTCTTTGTCCGCACAGCTTGCCAAACACTCACATTTCCACTCAGGCCGCCCTCTTTGTTGAAGTGTGTGTGGAACGTGTCCTCACAGTACACCTCGCTGCACAGCTAACCATAGGACTGGGCATCGTACCTTCCTGCCAGGTGACCGAAGTTCGCAGGCAGATGGGTCACTGGGACCAACGCGGAGAGGCTCCTGGCCTGACCACAGGTCGACCACAGCCGCTGCCCCAGATCGGGGGTTGCAAAGCAGCCCTGTCTGAATCCCCTGCCTCTAGAGGGAGTATTGGACCAACACTTCTAAAAAATGGGGTCCTTGCGGGCAACTCATCGAAGGGACACAAAAAAATCTTTGCCGACTTTCTCCTGAAGCTTACGAGCGTTCACACTTAAGCCTTTTACAATGTCAGCTGTTTAGCTAAACATGAGCTCATGATCTAAATTTACACAATAATGAAGAAATCAGATACAAGGGGAGACAATCAGCAAAAACAATCAATATGAGAATTAGTTTCCCAAGGCCACCAATCAGATGTTGGAATAATCAGGTGCAAGGCAGAATATATACATAAAACTGGAACTGGAACAAGGAACAAGGATGTTTTCAAAGACTGGTAGGATCTCTAAAACATTTGTAAAGTACATGTCATTGATAAAGCTAAATACTCAAAGGTTGTGTAATACAACAGATTAATCATTGAGAAGAGTGAAATTATGCTGTTTTGAAAACTATGGCAGGTCAGATTTTCTGCCTAATGATATAAGAAGATTTCTCTCAAAAATACACATTATTTCAAAGACTTATTGGCTGTGAAATAAGTGAAGGGTATTTCAAATGGCTTGTCTGCAAAGAAAGGTGAGATGTAGGGAATCACAGAAAGTCCAGGGGAAAATATGTCAATATATACATTGCTATATGGTGAACTAAGCCTTAGGCCAGCAACAATGGAGAGGACCTGACCCTTAGAAACTTACAAGTAAGCTGGAATCTTCAAAAGTTCAAATCTTTCTAAGTAAAAAGGTTTATTAAAATGAATAACCAAGTGTTTTAATTGACATCAGATGATCAAAACAACAAACCCTGAGAACATAGAAAAAATATAAATAAAGATATGAGCAGAAATTGGGCCTCCCTGGTGGCGCGGTGGTTGAGAGTCCGCCTGCCGATGCAGGGGATACGGGTTCGTGCCCCGGTCTGGGAGGATCCCATATGCCGCGGAGCGGCTGGGCCCGTGGGCCATGGCTGCTGGGCCTGCGTGTCCGGAGCCTGTGCTCTGCAACGGGAGAGGCCACGACAGTGAGAGGCCCGCGTACCACAAAAAAAAAAAAAAAAAAAAAAAAAAAAAGATATGAGCAGAACTTAATACAACAGAAAACGTATAAAATTGAGGTGATTTAGTAAGTCCAAAGAATATTCTTTGAAAAGATTTAAAAGACACACTTTGATTAAGGAAAACATAAACATATGTAAAGAATATACAGAAAGAATCAGGACAATGTTATAGCAGAGAATATATGAAATGCCAGTAAATTTGAACATTTCTGTAAAGGGGACCATTTCCTAGCTCCTAAAGTTGACCAAAACTGACACAAGAGGAAATCATTGAAGGTCATCATGTCTGCCCTTGGCATTCTCGGAACGCCCTGTCCTCAGAATGCAGCATCGGTAGTCCATGGTAACCTGCGGAGAGGGGGCGGGGCTGAAGGAGGTTGGAACAATGCCCTCACTGAGGGAGTGGGTGTGGCCATCTCTGCTGTGACTGAACAAAGGGCAGGGGAGCAGGGGGCCCAGAGCAGGGCCCTCAGAGCCCGGCAGGACCAGGGGAGTGTCACAAGCATTTGGCCCAGGCCAAAGGGCGCCTTCTTTGTCCGCACAGCTTGCCAAACACTCACATTTCCACTCAGGCCGCCCTCTTTGTTGAAGTGTGTGTGGAACGTGTCCTCGCAGTACACCTCGCTGCACAGCTAACCATAGGACTGGGCATCGTACCTTCCTGCCAGGTGACCGAAGTTCGCAGGCAGATGGGTCACTGGGACCAACGCGGAGAGGCTCCTGCCCTGACCACAGGTCGACCACAGCCGCTGCCCCAGATCGGGGGTTGCAAAGCAGCCCTGTCTGAATCCCCTGCCTCTAGAGGGAGTATTGGACCAACACTTCTAAAAAATGGGGTCCTTGCGGGCAACTCATCGGAGGCACACAAAAAAATCTTTGCCGACTTTCTCCTGAAGCTTACGAGCGTTCACACTTAAGCCTTTTACAATGTCAGCTGTTTAGCTAAACATGAGCTCATGATCTAAATTTACACAATAATGAAGAAATCAGATACAAGGGGAGACAATCAGCAAAAACAATCAATATGAGAATTAGTTTCCCAAGGCCACCTATCAGATGTTGGAATAATCAGGTGCAAGGCAGAATATATACATAAAACTGGAACTGGAACAAGGAACAAGGATGTTTTCAAAGACTGGTAGGATCTCTAAAACATTTGTAAAGTACATGTCATTGATAAAGCTAAATACTCAAAGGTTGTGTAATACAACAGATTAATCATTGAGAAGAGTGAAATTATGCTGTTTTGAAAACTATGGCAGGTCAGATTTTCTGCCTAATGATATAAGAAGATTTCTCTCAAAAATACACATTATTTCAAAGACTTATTGGCTGTGAAATAAGTGAAGGGTATTTCAAATGGCTTGTCTGCAAAGAAAGGTGAGATGTAGGGAATCACAGAAAGTCGAGGGGAAAATATGTCAATATATACATTGCTATATGGTGAACTAAACCTTAAGCCAGCAACAATGGAGAGGACCTGACCCTTAGAAACTTACAAGTAAGCTGGAATCTTCAAAAGTTCAAATCTTTCTAAGTAAAAAGGTTTATTAAAATGAATAACCAAGTGTTTTAATTGACATCAGATGATCAAAACAACAAACCCTGAGAACATAGAAAAAATATAAATAAAGATATGAGCAGAACTTAATACAACAGAAAACGTATAAAATTGAGGTGATTTAGTAAGTCCAAAGAATATTCTTTGAAAAGATTTAAAAGACACACTTTGATTAAGGAAAACATAAACATATGTAAAGAATATACAGAAAGAATCAGAACAATGTTATAGCAGAGAATATATGAAATGCCAGTAAATTTGAACATTTCTGTAAAGGGGACCATTTCCTAGCTCCTAAAGTTGACCAAAACTGACACAAGAGGAAATCATTGAAGGTCATCATGTCTGCCCTTGGCATTCTTGGAACGCCCTGGCCTCAGAATGCAGCATCGGTAGTCCATGGTAACCTGCGGAGAGGGGGCGGGGCTGAAGGTGGTTGGAACACTGCCCTCACTGAGGGAGTGGGTGTGGCCATCTCTGCTGTGACTGAACAAAGGGCAGGGGAGCAGGGGGCCCAGGGCAGGGCCCTCAGAGCCCGGCAGGCCCAGGGGAGTGCCACAAGCATTTGGCCCAGGCCAAAGGGCGCCTTCTTTGTCTGCACAGCTTCCCAAACACTCACATTTCCACTCAGGCCGCCCTCTTTGTTGAAGTGTGTGTGGAACGTGTCCTCGCAGTACACCTCGCTGCACAGCTAACCATAGGACTGGGCATCGTACCTTCCTGCCAGGTGACCGAAGTTCGCAGGCAGATGGGTCACTGGGACCAACGCGGAGAGGCTCCTGCCCTGACCACAGGTCGACCACAGCCGCTGCCCCAGATCGGGGGTTGCAAAGCAGCCCTGTCTGAATCCCCTGCCTCTAGAGGGAGTATTGGACCAACACTTCTAAAAAATGGGGTCCTTGCGGGCAACTCATCGGAGGGACACAAAAAAATCTTTGCCGACTTTCTCCTGAAGCTTACGAGCGTTCACACTTAAGCCTTTTACAATGTCAGCTGTTTAGCTAAACATGAGCTCATGATCTAAATTTACACAATAATGAAGAAATCAGATACAAGGGGAGACAATCAGCAAAAACAATCAATATGAGAATTAGTTTCCCAAGGCCACCCATCAGATGTTGGAATAATCAGGTGCAAGGCAGAATATATACATAAAACTGGAACTGGAACAAGGAACAAGGATGTTTTCAAAGACTGGTAGGATCTCTAAAACATTTGTAAAGTACATGTCATTGATAAAGCTAAATACTCAAAGGTTGTGTAATACAACAGATTAATCATTGAGAAGAGTGAAATTATGCTGTTTTGAAAACTATGGCAGGTCAGATTTTCTGCCTAATGATATAAGAAGATTTCTCTCAAAAATACACATTATTTCAAAGACTTATTGGCTGTGAAATAAGTGAAGGGTATTTCAAATGGCTTGTCTGCAAAGAAAGGTGAGATGTAGGGAATCACAGAAAGTCCAGGGGAAAATATGTCAATATATACATTGCGATATGGTGAACTAAGCCTTAGGCCAGCAACAATGGAGAGGACCTGACCCTTAGAAACTTACAAGTAAGCTGGAATCTTCAAAAGTTCAAATCTTTCTAAGTAAAAAGATTTATTAAAATGAATAACCAAGTGTTTTAATTGACATCAGATGATCAAAACAACAAACCCTGAGAACATAGAAAAAATATAAATAAAGATATGAGCAGAAATTGGGCCTCCCTGGTGGCGCGGTGGTTGAGAGTCCGCCTGCCGATGCAGGGGATACGGGTTCGTGCCCCGGTCTGGGAGGATCCCATATGCCGCGGAGCGGCTGGGCCCGTGGGCCATGGCTGCTGGGCCTGCGTGTCCGGAGCCTGTGCTCCGCAACGGGAGAGGCCACGACAGTGAGAGGCCCGCGTACCACAAAAAAAAAAAAAAAAAAAAAAAAAAAAAGATATGAGCAGAACTTAATACAACAGAAAACGTATAAAATTGAGGTGATTTAGTAAGTCCAAAGAATATTCTTTGAAAAGATTTAAAAGACACACTTTGATTAAGGAAAACATAAACATATGTAAAGAATATACAGAAAGAATCAGGACAATGTTATAGCAGAGAATATATGAAATGCCAGTAAATTTGAACATTTCTGTAAAGGGGACCATTTCCTAGCTCCTAAAGTTGACCAAAACTGACACAAGAGGAAATCATTGAAGGTCATCATGTCTGCCCTTGGCATTCTCGGAACGCCCTGTCCTCAGAATGCAGCATCGGTAGTCCATGGTAACCTGCGGAGAGGGGGCGGGGCTGAAGGAGGTTGGAACAATGCCCTCACTGAGGGAGTGGGTGTGGCCATCTCTGCTGTGACTGAACAAAGGGCAGGGGAGCAGGGGGCCCAGAGCAGGGCCCTCAGAGCCCGGCAGGACCAGGGGAGTGTCACAAGCATTTGGCCCAGGCCAAAGGGCGCCTTCTTTGTCCGCACAGCTTGCCAAACACTCACATTTCCACTCAGGCCGCCCTCTTTGTTGAAGTGTGTGTGGAACGTGTCCTCGCAGTACACCTCGCTGCACAGCTAACCATAGGACTGGGCATCGTACCTTCCTGCCAGGTGACCGAAGTTCGCAGGCAGATGGGTCACTGGGACCAACGCGGAGAGGCTCCTGCCCTGACCACAGGTCGACCACAGCCGCTGCCCCAGATCGGGGGTTGCAAAGCAGCCCTGTCTGAATCCCCTGCCTCTAGAGGGAGTATTGGACCAACACTTCTAAAAAATGGGGTCCTTGCGGGCAACTCATCGGAGGCACACAAAAAAATCTTTGCCGACTTTCTCCTGAAGCTTACGAGCGTTCACACTTAAGCCTTTTACAATGTCAGCTGTTTAGCTAAACATGAGCTCATGATCTAAATTTACACAATAATGAAGAAATCAGATACAAGGGGAGACAATCAGCAAAAACAATGAATATGAGAATTAGTTTCCCAAGGCCACCAATCAGATGTTGGAATAATCAGGTGCAAGGCAGAATATATACATAAAACTGGAACTGGAACAAGGAACAAGGATGTTTTCAAAGACTGGTAGGATCTCTAAAACATTTGTAAAGTACATGTCATTGATAAAGTTAAATACTCAAAGGTTGTGTAATACAACAGATTAATCATTGAGAAGAGTGAAATTATGCTGTTTTGAAAACTATGGCAGGTCAGATTTTCTGCCTAATGATATAAGAAGATTTCTCTCAAAAATACACATTATTTCAAAGACTTATTGGCTGTGAAATAAGTTAAGGGTATTTCAAATGGCTTGTCTGCAAAGAAAGGTGAGATGTAGGGAATCACAGAAAGTCGAGGGGAAAATATGTCAATATATACATTGCTATATGGTGAACTAAACCTTAAGCCAGCAACAATGGAGAGGACCTGACCCTTAGAAACTTACAAGTAAGCTGGAATCTTCAAAAGTTCAAATCTTTCTAAGTAAAAAGGTTTATTAAAATGAATAACCAAGTGTTTTAATTGACATCAGATGATCAAAACAACAAACCCTGAGAACATAGAAAAAATATAAATAAAGATATGAGCAGAACTTAATACAACAGAAAACGTATAAAATTGAGGTGATTTAGTAAGTCCAAAGAATATTCTTTCAAAAGATTTAAAAGACACACTTTGATTAAGGAAAACAAAAACATAAGTAAAGAATACACAGAAAGAATCAGGACAATGTTATAGCAGAGAATATATGAAATGCCAGTAAATTTGAACATTTCTGTAAAGGGGACCATTTCCTAGCTCCTAAAGTTGACCAAAACTGACACAAGAGGAAATCATTGAAGGTCATCATGTCTGCCCTTGGCATTCTCGGAACGCCCTGGCCTCAGAATGCAGCATCGGTAGTCCATGGTAACCTGCGGAGAGGGGTCGGGGCTGAAGGAGGTTGGAACACTGCCCTCACTGAGGGAGTGGGTGTGGCCATCTCTGCTGTGACTGAACAAAGGGCAGGGGAGCAGGGGGCCCAGGGCAGGGCCCTCAGAGGCCGGCAGGCCCAGGGGTGTGTCACAAGCATTTGGCCCAGGCCAAAGGGCACCTTCTTTGTCCGCACAGCTTCCCAAACACTCACCTTTCCACTCAGGCCGCCCTCTTTGTTGAAGTGTGTGTGGAACGTGTCCTCGCAGTACACCTCGCTGCACAGCTAACCATAGGACTGGGCATCGTACCTTCCTGCCAGGTGACTGAATTTCGCAGGCAGATGGGTCCCTGGGACCAAGGCGGAGAGGCTCCTGCCCTGACCACAGGTCGACCACAGCCGCTGCCCCCGATCGGGGGCCGCAAAGCAGCCCTGTCTGAATCCCCTGCCTCTAGAGGGAGTATTGGACCAACACTTCTAAAAAATGGGGTCCTTGCGGGCAACTCATCGGAGGGACACAAATAAATCGTTGCCGACTTTCTCCTGGAGCTTACGAGCGTTCACACTTAAGCCTGATACAATGTCAGCTGTTTAGCTAAACATGAGCTCATGATCTAAATTTACACAATAATGAAGAAATCAGCTACAAGTGGAGACAATCAGCAAAAACAATCAATATGAGAATTAGTTTCCCAAGGCCATCCATCAGATGTTGGAATAATCAGGTGCAAGGCAGAAAATATACATAAAACTGGAACTGAAACAAGGAACAAGGATGTTTACTAAGACTGGTAGGATCTCTAAAACATTTGTAAAGTACATGTCATTGATAAAGCTAAATACTCAAAGGTTGTGTAATACAACAGATTAATCATTGAGAAGAGTGAAATTATGCTGTTTTGAAAACTATGGCAGGTCAGATTTTCTGCCTAATGATATAAGAAGATTTCTCTCAAAAATACACATTATTTCAAAGACTTATTGGCTGTGAAATAAGTTAAGGGTATTTCAAATGGCTTGTCTGCAAAGAAAGGTGAGATGTAGGGAATCACAGAAAGTCGAGGGGAAAATATGTCCAT
Source organism: Hyperoodon ampullatus (assembly GCF_949752795.1). NCBI lineage: Eukaryota > Metazoa > Chordata > Mammalia > Artiodactyla > Ziphiidae > Hyperoodon > Hyperoodon ampullatus. Next base: position 95,733,358 of record NC_136919.1, read on the forward strand.
ATATACATTGCTATATGGTGAACTAAGCCTTAGGCCAGCAACAATGGAGAGGACCTGACCCTTAGAAACTTACAAGTAAGCTGGAATCTTCAAAAGTTCAGATCTTTCTAAGTAAAAAGATTTATTAAAATGAATAACCAAGTGTTTTAATTGACATCAGATGATCAAAACAACAAACCCTGAGAACATAGAAAAAATATAAATAAAGATATGAGCAGAACTTAATACAACAGAAAACGTATAAAATTGAGGTGATTTAGTAAGTCCAAAGAATATTCTTTGAAAAGATTTAAAAGACACACTTTGATTAAGGAAAACATAAACATATGTAAAGAATATACAGAAAGAATCAGGACAATGTTATAGCAGAGAATATATGAAATGCCAGTAAATTTGAACATTTCTGTAAAGGGGACCATTTCCTAGCTCCTAAAGTTGACCAAAACTGACACAAGAGGAAATCATTGAAGGTCATCATGTCTGCCCTTGGCATTCTTGGAACGCCCTGGCCTCAGAATGCAGCATCGGTAGTCCATGGTAACCTGCGGAGAGGGGGTGGGGCTGAAGGAGGTTGGAACACTGCCCTCACTGAGGGAGTGGGTGTGGCCATCTCTGCTGTGACTGAACAAAGGGCAGGGGAGCAGGGGGCCCAGGGCAGGGCCCTCAGAGCCCGGCAGGACCAGGGGAGTGTCACAAGCATTTGGCCCAGGCCAAAGGGCGCCTTCTTTGTCTGCACAGCTTCCCAAACACTCACATTTCCACTCAGGCCGCCCTCTTTGTTGAAGTGTGTGTGGAACGTGTCCTCGCAGTACACCTCGCTGCACAGCTAACCATAGGACTGGGCATCGTACCTTCCTGCCAGGTGACCGAAGTTCGCAGGCAGATGGGTCACTGGGACCAACGCGGAGAGGCTCCTGCCCTGACCACAGGTCGACCACAGCCGCTGCCCCAGATCGGGGGTTGCAAAGCAGCCCTGTCTGAATCCCCTGCCTCTAGAGGGAGTATTGGACCAACACTTCTAAAAAATGGGGTCCTTGCGGGCAACTCATCGGAGGCACACAAAAAAATCTTTGCCGACTTTCTCCTGAAGCTTACGAGCGTTCACACTTAAGCCTGATACAATGTCAGCTGTTTAGCTAAACATGAGCTCATGATCTAAATTTACACAATAATGAAGAAATCAGATACAAGGGGAGACAATCAGCAAAAACAATCAATATGAGAATTAGTTTCCCAAGGCCACCCATCAGATGTTGGAATAATCAGGTGCAAGGCAGAATATATACATAAAACTGGAACTGGAACAAGGAACAAGGATGTTTTCAAAGACTGGTAGGATCTCTAAAACATTTGTAAAGTACATGTCATTGATAAAGCTAAATACTCAAAGGTTGTGTAATACAACAGATTAATCATTGAGAAGAGTGAAATTATGCTGTTTTGAAAACTATGGCAGGTCAGATTTTCTGCCTAATGATATAAGAAGATTTCTCTCAAAAATACACATTATTTCAAAGACATATTGGCTGTGAAATAAGTGAAGGGTATTTCAAATGGCTTGTCTGCAAAGAAAGGTGAGATGTAGGGAATCACAGAAAGTCGAGGGGAAAATATGTCAATATATACATTGCTATATGGTGAACTAAGCCTTAGGCCAGCAACAATGGAGAGGACATGACCCTTAGAAACTTACAAGTAAGCTGGAATCTTCAAAAGTTCAGATCTTTCTAAGTAAAAAGATTTATTAAAATGAATAACCAAGTGTTTTAATTGACATCAGATGATCAAAACAACAAACCCTGAGAACATAGAAAAAATATAAATAAAGATATGAGCAGAACTGAATACAACAGAAAACGTATAAAATTGAGGTGATTTAGTAAGTCCAAAGAATATTCTTTGAAAAGATTTAAAAGACACACTTTGATTAAGGAAAACATAAACATATGTAAAGAATATACAGAAAGAATCAGGACAATGTTATAGCAGAGAATATATGAAATGCCAGTAAATTTGAACATTTCTGTAAAGGGGACCATTTCCTAGCTCCTAAAGTTGACCAAAACTGACACAAGAGGAAATCATTGAAGGTCATCATGTCTGCCCTTGGCATTCTTGGAACGCCCTGGCCTCAGAATGCAGCATCAGTAGTCCATGGTAACCTGCGGAGAGGGGGTGGGGCTGAAGGAGGTTGGAACACTGCCCTCACTGAGGGAGTGGGTGTGGCCATCTCTGCTGTGACTGAACAAAGGGCAGGGGAGCAGGGAGCCCAGGGCAGGGCCCTCAGAGCCCGGCAGGACCAGGGGAGTGTCACAAGCATTTGGCCCAGGCCAAAGGGCGCCTTCTTTGTCTGCACAGCTTCCCAAACACTCACATTTCCACTCAGGCCGCCCTCTTTGTTGAAGTGTGTGTGGAACGTGTCCTCGCAGTACACCTCGCTGCACAGCTAACCATAGGACTGGGCATCGTACCTTCCTGCCAGCTGACCGAAGTTCGCAGGCAGATGGGTCACTGGGACCAACGCGGAGAGGCTCCTGCCCTGACCACAGGTCGACCACAGCCGCTGCCCCAGATCGGGGGTTGCAAAGCAGCCCTGTCTGAATCCCCTGCCTCTAGAGGGAGTATTGGACCAACACTTCTAAAAAATGGGGTCCTTGCGGGCAACTCATCGGAGGGACACAAAAAAATCTTTGCCGACTTTCTCCTGAAGCTTACGAGCGTTCACACTTAAGCCTTTTACAATGTCAGCTGTTTAGCTAAACATGAGCTCATGATCTAAATTTACACAATAATGAAGAAATCAGCTACAAGGGGAGACAATCAGCAAAAACAATCAACATGAGAATTAGTTTCCCAAGGCCACCCATCAGATGTTGGAATAATCAGGTGCAAGGCAGAATATATACATAAAACTGGAACTGGAACAAGGAACAAGGATATTTTCAAAGACTGGTAGGATCTCTAAAACATTTGTAAAGTACATGTCATTGATAAAGCTAAATACTCAAAGGTTGTGTAATACAACAGATTAATCATTGAGAAGAGTGAAATTATGCTGTTTTGAAAACTATGGCAGGTCAGATTTTCTGCCTAATGATATAAGAAGATTTCTCTAAAAAATACACATTATTTCAAAGACTTATTGGCTGTGAAATAAGTGAAGGGTATTTCAAATGGCTTGTCTGCAAAGAAAGGTGAGATGTAGGGAATCACAGAAAGTCGAGGGGAAAATATGTCAATATATACATTGCTATATGGTGAACTAAGCCTTAGGCCAGCAACAATGGAGAGGACCTGACCCTTAGAAACTTACAAGTAAGCTGGAATCTTCAAAAGTTCAAATCTTTCTAAGTAAAAAGATTTATTAAAATGAATAACCAAGTGTTTTAATTGACATCAGATGATCAAAACAACAAACCCTGAGAACATAGAAAAAATATAAATAAAGATATGAGCAGAACTTAATACAACAGAAAACGTATAAAATTGAGGTGATTTAGTAAGTCCAAAGAATATTCTTTGAAAAGATTTAAAAGACACACTTTGATTAAGGAAAACATAAACATATGTAAAGAATATACAGAAAGAATCAGGACAATGTTATAGCAGAGAATATATGAAATGCCAGTAAATTTGAACATTTCTGTAAAGGGGACCATTTCCTAGCTCCTAAAGTTGACCAAAACTGACACAAGAGGAAATCATTGAAGGTCATCATGTCTGCCCTTGGCATTCTCGGAACGCCCTGGCCTCAGAATGCAGCATCGGTAGTCCATGGTAACCTGCGGAGAGGGGGCGGGGCTGAAGGAGGTTGGAACACTGCCCTCACTGAGGGAGTGGGTGTGGCCATCTCTGCTGTGACTGAACAAAGGGCAGGGGAGCAGGGGGCCCAGGGCAGGGCCCTCAGAGCCCGGCAGGACCAGGGTAGTGTCACAAGAATTTGGCCCAGGACAAAGGGCGCCTTCTTTGTCCGCACAGCTTCCCAAACACTCACATTTCCACTCAGGCCGCCCTCTTTGTTGAAGTGTGTGTGGAACGTGTCCTCGCAGTACACCTCGCTGCACAGCTAACCATAGGACTGGGCATCGTACCTTCCTGCCAGGTGACCGAAGTTCGCAGGCAGATGGGTCACTGGGACCAACGCGGAGAGGCTCCTGCCCTGACCACAGGTCGACCACAGCCGCTGCCCCAGATCGGGGGTTGCAAAGCAGCCCTGTCTGAATCCCCTGCCTCTAGAGGGAGTATTGGACCAACACTTCTAAAAAATGGGGTCCTTGCGGGCAACTCATCGGAGGGACACAAAAAAATCTTTGCCGACTTTCTCCTGAAGCTTACGAGCGTTCACACTTAAGCCTTTTACAATGTCAGCTGTTTAGCTAAACATGAGCTCATGATCTAAATTTACACAATAATGAAGAAATCAGATACAAGGGGAGACAATCAGCAAAAACAATCAATATGAGAATTAGTTTCCCAAGGCCACCCATCAGATGTTGGAATAATCAGGTGCAAGGCAGAATATATACATAAAACTGGAACTGGAACAAGGAACAAGGATGTTTTCAAAGACTGGTAGGATCTCTAAAACATTTGTAAAGTACATGTCATTGATAAAGCTAAATACTCAAAGGTTGTGTAATACAACAGATTAATCATTGAGAAGAGTGAAATTATGCTGTTTTGAAAACTATGGCAGGTCAGATTTTCTGCCTAATGATATAAGAAGATTTCTCTCAAAAATACACATTATTTCAAAGACTTATTGGCTGTGAAATAAGTTAAGGGTATTTCAAATGGCTTGTCTGCAAAGAAAGGTGAGATGTAGGGAATCACAGAAAGTCGAGGGGAAAATATGTCAATATATACATTGCTATATGGTGAACTAAGCCTTAGGCCAGCAACAATGGAGAGGACCTGACCCTTAGAAACTTACAAGTAAGCTGGAATCTTCAAAAGTTCAAATCTTTATAAGTAAAAAGATTTATTAAAATGAATAACCAAGTGTTTTAATTGACATCAGATGATCCAAACAACAAACCCTGAGAACATAGAAAAAATATAAATAAAGATATGAGCAGAACTTAATACAACAGAAAACGTATAAAATTGAGGTGATTTAGTAAGTCCAAAGAATATTCTTTGAAAAGATTTAAAAGACACACTTTGATTAAGGAAAACAAAAACATAAGTAAAGAATATACAGAAAGAATCAGGACAATGTTATAGCAGAGAATATATGAAATGCCAGTAAATTTGAACATTTCTGTAAAGGGGACCATTTCCTAGCTCCTAAAGTTGACCAAAACTGACACAAGAGGAAATCATTGAAGGTCATCATGTCTGCCCTTGGCATTCTCGGAACGCCCTGGCCTCAGAATGCAGCATCGGTAGTCCATGGTAACCTGCGGAGAGGGGGAGGGGCTGAAGGAGGTTGGAACACTGCCCTCACTGAGGGAGTGGGTGTGGCCATCTCTGCTGTGACTGAACAAAGGGCAGGGGAGCAGGGGGCCCAGGGCAGGGCCCTCAGAGGCCAGCAGGCCCAGGGGTGTGTCACAAGCATTTGGCCCAGGCCAAAGGGCACCTTCTTTGTCCGCACAGCTTCCCAAACACTCACATTTCCACTCAGGCCGCCCTCTTTGTTGAAGTGTGTGTGGAACGTGTCCTCGCAGTACACCTCGCTGCACAGCTAACCATAGGACTGGGCATCGTAACTTCCTGCCAGGTGACCGAAGTTCGCAGGCAGATGGGTCACTGGGACCAACGCGGAGAGGCTCCTGCCCTGACCACAGGTCGACCACAGCCGCTGCCCCCGATCGGGGGCCGCAAAGCAGCCCTGTCTGAATCCCCTGCCTCTAGAGGGAATATTGGACCAACACTTCTAAAAAATGGGGTCCTTGCGGGCATCTCATCGGAGGGACACAAATAAATCTTTGCCGACTTTCTCCTGAAGCTTACGAGCGTTCACACTTAAGCCTGTTACAATGTCAGCTGTATAGCTAAACATGAGCTCATGATCTAAATTTACACAATAATGAAGAAATCAGCTACAAGTGGAGACAATCAGCAAAAACAATCAATATGAGAATTAGTTTCCCAAGGCCATCCATCAGATGTTGGAATAATCAGGTGCAAGGCAGAAAATATACATAAAACTGGAACTGAAACAAGCAACAAGGATGTTTTCAAAGACTGGTAGGATCTCTAAAACATTTGTAAAGTACATGTCATTGATAAAGCTAAATACCCAAGGTTGTGTAATACAACAGATTAATCATTGAGAAGAGTGAAATTATGCTGTTTTGAAAACTATGGCAGGTCAGATTTTCTGCCTAATGATATAAGAAGATTTCTCTAAAAAATACACATTATTTCAAAGACTTATTGGCTGTGAAATAAGTGAAGGGTATTTCAAATGGCTTGTCTGCAAAGAAAGGTGAGATGTAGGGAATCACAGAAAGTCGAGGGGAAAATATGTCAATATATACATTGCTATATGGTGAACTAAGCCTTAGGCCACCAACAATGGAGAGGACATGACCCTTAGAAACTTACAAGTAAGCTGGAATCTTCAAAAGTTCAAATCTTTCTAAGTAAAAAGATTTATTAAAATGAATAACCAAGTGTTTTAATTGACATCAGATGATCAAAACAACAAACCCTGAGAACATAGAAAAAATATAAATAAAGATATGAGCAGAACTTAATACAACAGAAAACGTATAAAATTGAGGTGATTTAGTAAGTCCAAAGAATATTCTTTGAAAAGATTTAAAAGACACACTTTGATTAAGGAAAACAAAAACATAAGTAAAGAATATACAGAAAGAATCAGGACAATGTTATAGCAGAGAATATATGAAATGCCAGTAAATTTGAACATTTCTGTAAAGGGGACCATTTCCTAGCTCCTAAAGTTGACCAAAACTGACACAAGAGGAAATCATTGAAGGTCATCATGTCTGCCCTTGGCATTCTCGGAATGCCCTGGCCTCAGAATGCAGCATCGGTAGTCCATGGTAACCTGCGGAGAGGGGTCGGGGCTGAAGGAGGTTGGAACACTGCCCTCACTGAGGGAGTGGGTGTGGCCATCTCTGCTGTGACTGAACAAAGGGCAGGGGAGCAGGGAGCCCAGGGCAGGGCCCTCAGAGCCCGGCAGGACCAGGGGAGTGTCACAAGCATTTGGCTCAGGCCAAAGGGCGCCTTCTTTGTCTGCACAGCTTCCCAAACACTCACATTTCCACTCAGGCCGCCCTCTTTGTTGAAGTGTGTGTGGAACGTGTCCTCGCAGTACACCTCGCTGCACAGCTAACCATAGGACTGGGCATCGTACCTTCCTGCCAGGTGACCGAAGTTCGCACGCAGATGGGTCACTGGGACCAACGCGGAGAGGCTCCTGCCCTGACCACAGGTCGACCACAGCCGCTGCCCCAGATCGGGGGTTGCAAAGCAGCCCTGTCTGAATCCCCTGCCTCTAGAGGGAGTATTGGACCAACACTTCTAAAAAATGGGGTCCTTGCGGGCAACTCATCGGAGGGACACAAAAAAATCTTTGCCGACTTTCTCCTGGAGCTTACGAGCGTTCACACTTAAGCCTGATACAATGTCAGCTGTTTAGCTAAACATGAGCTCATGATCTAAATTTACAAAATAATGAAGAAATCAGCTACAAGTGGAGACAATCAGCAAAAACAATCAATATGAGAATTAGTTTCCCAAGGCCATCCATCAGATGTTGGAATAATCAGGTGCAAGGCAGAAAATATACATAAAACTGGAACTGAAACAAGGAACAAGGATGTTTACTAAGACTGGTAGGATCTCTAAAACATTTGTAAAGTACATGTCATTGATAAAGCTAAATACTCAAAGGTTGTGTAATACAACAGATTAATCATTGAGAAGAGTGAAATTATGCTGTTTTGAAAACTATGGCAGGTCAGATTTTCTGCCTAATGATATAAGAAGATTTCTCTCAAAAATACACATTATTTCAAAGACTTATTGGCTGTGAAATAAGTGAAGGGTATTTCAAATGGCTTGTCTGCAAAGAAAGGTGAGATGTAGGGAATCACAGAAAGTCGAGGGGAAAATATGTCAATATATACATTGCGATATGGTGAACTAAGCCTTAGGCCAGCAACAATGGACAGGACCTGACACTTAGAAACTTACAAGTAAGCTGGAATCTTCAAAAGTTCAAATCTTTATAAGTAAAAAGATTTATTAAAATGAATAACCAAGTGTTTTAATTGACATCAGATGATCAAAACAACAAACCCTGAGAACATAGAAAAAATATAAATAAAGATATGAGCAGAACTTAATACAACAGAAAACTTATAAAATTGAGGTGATTTAGTAAGTCCAAAGAATATTCTTTGAAAAGATTTAAAAGACACACTTTGATTAAGGAAAACAAAAACATAAGTAAAGAATATACAGAAAGAATCAGGACAATGTTATAGCAGAGAATATATGAAATGCCAGTAAATTTGAACATTTCTGTAAAGGGGACCATTTCCTAGCTCCTAAAGTTGACCAAAACTGACACAAGAGGAAATCATTGAAGGTCATCATGTCTGCCCTTGGCATTCTCGGAATGCCCTGGCCTCAGAATGCAGCATCGGTAGTCCATGGTAACCTGCGGAGAGGGGGAGGGGCTGAAGGAGGTTGGAACACTGCCCTCACTGAGGGAGTGGGTGTGGCCATCTCTGCTGTGACTGAACAAAGGGCAGGGGAGCAGGGAGCCCAGGGCAGGGCCCTCAGAGCCCGGCAGGACCAGGGGAGTGTCACAAGCATTTGGCTCAGGCCAAAGGGCGCCTTCTTTGTCTGCACAGCTTCCCAAACACTCACATTTCCACTCAGGCCGCCCTCTTTGTTGAAGTGTGTGTGGAACGTGTCCTCGCAGTACACCTCGCTGCACAGCTAACCATAGGACTGGGCATCGTACCTTCCTGCCAGGTGACCGAAGTTCGCACGCAGATGGGTCACTGGGACCAACGCGGAGAGGCTCCTGCCCTGACCACAGGTCGACCACAGCCGCTGCCCCAGATCGGGGGTTGCAAAGCAGCCCTGTCTGAATCCCCTGCCTCTAGAGGGAGTATTGGACCAACACTTCTAAAAAATGGGGTCCTTGCGGGCAACTCATCGGAGGGACACAAAAAAATCTTTGCCAACTTTCTCCTGGAGCTTACGAGCGTTCACACTTAAGCCTGATACAATGTCAGCTGTTTAGCTAAACATGAGCTCATGATCTAAATTTACAAAATAATGAAGAAATCAGCTACAAGTGGAGACAATCAGCAAAAACAATCAATATGAGAATTAGTTTCCCAAGGCCATCCATCAGATGTTGGAATAATCAGGTGCAAGGCAGAAAATATACATAAAACTGGAACTGAAACAAGGAACAAGGATGTTTTCAAAGACTGGTAGGATCTCTAAAACATTTGTAAAGTACATGTCATTGATAAAGCTAAATACTCAAAGGTTGTGTAATACAACAGATTAATCATTGAGAAGAGTGAAATTATGCTGTTTTGAAAACTATGGCAGGTCAGATTTTCTGCCTAATGATATAAGAAGATTTCTCTCAAAAATACACATTATTTCAAAGACATATTGGCTGTGAAATAAGTGAAGGGTATTTCAAATGGCTTGTCTGCAAAGAAAGGTGAGATGTAGGGAATCACAGAAAGTCGAGGGGAAAATATGTCAATATATACATTGCTATATGGTGAACTAAGCCTTAGGCCAGCAACAATGGAGAGGACATGACCCTTAGAAACTTACAAGTAAGCTGGAATCTTCAAAAGTTCAGATCTTTCTAAGTAAAAAGATTTATTAAAATGAATAACCAAGTGTTTTAATTGACATCAGATGATCAAAACAACAAACCCTGAGAACATAGAAAAAATATAAATAAAGATATGAGCAGAACTGAATACAACAGAAAACGTATAAAATTGAGGTGATTTAGTAAGTCCAAAGAATATTCTTTGAAAAGATTTAAAAGACACACTTTGATTAAGGAAAACATAAACATATGTAAAGAATATACAGAAAGAATCAGGACAATGTTATAGCAGAGAATATATGAAATGCCAGTAAATTTGAACATTTCTGTAAAGGGGACCATTTCCTAGCTCCTAAAGTTGACCAAAACTGACACAAGAGGAAATCATTGAAGGTCATCATGTCTGCCCTTGGCATTCTTGGAACGCCCTGGCCTCAGAATGCAGCATCAGTAGTCCATGGTAACCTGCGGAGAGGGGGTGGGGCTGAAGGAGGTTGGAACACTGCCCTCACTGAGGGAGTGGGTGTGGCCATCTCTGCTGTGACTGAACAAAGGGCAGGGGAGCAGGGAGCCCAGGGCAGGGCCCTCAGAGCCCGGCAGGACCAGGGGAGTGTCACAAGCATTTGGCCCAGGCCAAAGGGCGCCTTCTTTGTCTGCACAGCTTCCCAAACACTCACATTTCCACTCAGGCCGCCCTCTTTGTTGAAGTGTGTGTGGAACGTGTCCTCGCAGTACACCTCGCTGCACAGCTAACCATAGGACTGGGCATCGTACCTTCCTGCCAGCTGACCGAAGTTCGCAGGCAGATGGGTCACTGGGACCAACGCGGAGAGGCTCCTGCCCTGACCACAGGTCGACCACAGCCGCTGCCCCAGATCGGGGGTTGCAAAGCAGCCCTGTCTGAATCCCCTGCCTCTAGAGGGAGTATTGGACCAACACTTCTAAAAAATGGGGTCCTTGCGGGCAACTCATCGGAGGGACACAAAAAAATCTTTGCCGACTTTCTCCTGAAGCTTACGAGCGTTCACACTTAAGCCTTTTACAATGTCAGCTGTTTAGCTAAACATGAGCTCATGATCTAAATTTACACAATAATGAAGAAATCAGCTACAAGGGGAGACAATCAGCAAAAACAATCAACATGAGAATTAGTTTCCCAAGGCCACCCATCAGATGTTGGAATAATCAGGTGCAAGGCAGAATATATACATAAAGCTGGAACTGGAACAAGGAACAAGGATGTTTTCAAAGACTGGTAGGATCTCTAAAACATTTGTAAAGTACATGTCATTGATAAAGCTAAATACTCAAAGGTTGTGTAATACAACAGATTAATCATTGAGAAGAGTGAAATTATGCTGTTTTGAAAACTATGGCAGGTCAGATTTTCTGCCTAATGATATAAGAAGATTTCTCTCAAAAATACACATTATTTCAAAGACATATTGGCTGTGAAATAAGTGAAGGGTATTTCAAATGGCTTGTCTGCAAAGAAAGGTGAGATGTAGGGAATCACAGAAAGTCGAGGGGAAAATATGTCAATATATACATTGCTATATGGTGAACTAAGCCTTAGGCCAGCAACAATGGAGAGGACATGACCCTTAGAAACTTACAAGTAAGCTGGAATCTTCAAAAGTTCAGATCTTTCTAAGTAAAAAGATTTATTAAAATGAATAACCAAGTGTTTTAATTGACATCAGATGATCAAAACAACAAACCCTGAGAACATAGAAAAAATATAAATAAAGATATGAGCAGAACTGAATACAACAGAAAACGTATAAAATTGAGGTGATTTAGTAAGTCCAAAGAATATTCTTTGAAAAGATTTAAAAGACACACTTTGATTAAGGAAAACATAAACATATGTAAAGAATATACAGAAAGAATCAGGACAATGTTATAGCAGAGAATATATGAAATGCCAGTAAATTTGAACATTTCTGTAAAGGGGACCATTTCCTAGCTCCTAAAGTTGACCAAAACTGACACAAGAGGAAATCATTGAAGGTCATCATGTCTGCCCTTGGCATTCTTGGAACGCCCTGGCCTCAGAATGCAGCATCAGTAGTCCATGGTAACCTGCGGAGAGGGGGTGGGGCTGAAGGAGGTTGGAACACTGCCCTCACTGAGGGAGTGGGTGTGGCCATCTCTGCTGTGACTGAACAAAGGGCAGGGGAGCAGGGAGCCCAGGGCAGGGCCCTCAGAGCCCGGCAGGACCAGGGGAGTGTCACAAGCATTTGGCCCAGGCCAAAGGGCGCCTTCTTTGTCTGCACAGCTTCCCAAACACTCACATTTCCACTCAGGCCGCCCTCTTTGTTGAAGTGTGTGTGGAACGTGTCCTCGCAGTACACCTCGCTGCACAGCTAACCATAGGACTGGGCATCGTACCTTCCTGCCAGCTGACCGAAGTTCGCAGGCAGATGGGTCACTGGGACCAACGCGGAGAGGCTCCTGCCCTGACCACAGGTCGACCACAGCCGCTGCCCCAGATCGGGGGTTGCAAAGCAGCCCTGTCTGAATCCCCTGCCTCTAGAGGGAGTATTGGACCAACACTTCTAAAAAATGGGGTCCTTGCGGGCAACTCATCGGAGGGACACAAAAAAATCTTTGCCGACTTTCTCCTGAAGCTTACGAGCGTTCACACTTAAGCCTTTTACAATGTCAGCTGTTTAGCTAAACATGAGCTCATGATCTAAATTTACACAATAATGAAGAAATCAGCTACAAGGGGAGACAATCAGCAAAAACAATCAACATGAGAATTAGTTTCCCAAGGCCACCCATCAGATGTTGGAATAATCAGGTGCAAGGCAGAATATATACATAAAACTGGAACTGGAACAAGGAACAAGGATATTTTCAAAGACTGGTAGGATCTCTAAAACATTTGTAAAGTACATGTCATTGATAAAGCTAAATACTCAAAGGTTGTGTAATACAACAGATTAATCATTGAGAAGAGTGAAATTATGCTGTTTTGAAAACTATGGCAGGTCAGATTTTCTGCCTAATGATATAAGAAGATTTCTCTAAAAAATACACATTATTTCAAAGACTTATTGGCTGTGAAATAAGTGAAGGGTATTTCAAATGGCTTGTCTGCAAAGAAAGGTGAGATGTAGGGAATCACAGAAAGTCGAGGGGAAAATATGTCAATATATACATTGCTATATGGTGAACTAAGCCTTAGGCCAGCAACAATGGAGAGGACCTGACCCTTAGAAACTTACAAGTAAGCTGGAATCTTCAAAAGTTCAAATCTTTCTAAGTAAAAAGATTTATTAAAATGAATAACCAAGTGTTTTAATTGACATCAGATGATCAAAACAACAAACCCTGAGAACATAGAAAAAATATAAATAAAGATATGAGCAGAACTTAATACAACAGAAAACGTATAAAATTGAGGTGATTTAGTAAGTCCAAAGAATATTCTTTGAAAAGATTTAAAAGACACACTTTGATTAAGGAAAACATAAACATATGTAAAGAATATACAGAAAGAATCAGGACAATGTTATAGCAGAGAATATATGAAATGCCAGTAAATTTGAACATTTCTGTAAAGGGGACCATTTCCTAGCTCCTAAAGTTGACCAAAACTGACACAAGAGGAAATCATTGAAGGTCATCATGTCTGCCCTTGGCATTCTCGGAACGCCCTGGCCTCAGAATGCAGCATCGGTAGTCCATGGTAACCTGCGGAGAGGGGGCGGGGCTGAAGGAGGTTGGAACACTGCCCTCACTGAGGGAGTGGGTGTGGCCATCTCTGCTGTGACTGAACAAAGGGCAGGGGAGCAGGGGGCCCAGGGCAGGGCCCTCAGAGCCCGGCAGGACCAGGGTAGTGTCACAAGAATTTGGCCCAGGACAAAGGGCGCCTTCTTTGTCCGCACAGCTTCCCAAACACTCACATTTCCACTCAGGCCGCCCTCTTTGTTGAAGTGTGTGTGGAACGTGTCCTCGCAGTACACCTCGCTGCACAGCTAACCATAGGACTGGGCATCGTACCTTCCTGCCAGGTGACCGAAGTTCGCAGGCAGATGGGTCACTGGGACCAACGCGGAGAGGCTCCTGCCCTGACCACAGGTCGACCACAGCCGCTGCCCCAGATCGGGGGTTGCAAAGCAGCCCTGTCTGAATCCCCTGCCTCTAGAGGGAGTATTGGACCAACACTTCTAAAAAATGGGGTCCTTGCGGGCAACTCATCGGAGGGACACAAAAAAATCTTTGCCGACTTTCTCCTGAAGCTTACGAGCGTTCACACTTAAGCCTTTTACAATGTCAGCTGTTTAGCTAAACATGAGCTCATGATCTAAATTTACACAATAATGAAGAAATCAGATACAAGGGGAGACAATCAGCAAAAACAATCAATATGAGAATTAGTTTCCCAAGGCCACCCATCAGATGTTGGAATAATCAGGTGCAAGGCAGAATATATACATAAAACTGGAACTGGAACAAGGAACAAGGATGTTTTCAAAGACTGGTAGGATCTCTAAAACATTTGTAAAGTACATGTCATTGATAAAGCTAAATACTCAAAGGTTGTGTAATACAACAGATTAATCATTGAGAAGAGTGAAATTATGCTGTTTTGAAAACTATGGCAGGTCAGATTTTCTGCCTAATGATATAAGAAGATTTCTCTCAAAAATACACATTATTTCAAAGACTTATTGGCTGTGAAATAAGTTAAGGGTATTTCAAATGGCTTGTCTGCAAAGAAAGGTGAGATGTAGGGAATCACAGAAAGTCGAGGGGAAAATATGTCAATATATACATTGCTATATGGTGAACTAAGCCTTAGGCCAGCAACAATGGAGAGGACCTGACCCTTAGAAACTTACAAGTAAGCTGGAATCTTCAAAAGTTCAAATCTTTATAAGTAAAAAGATTTATTAAAATGAATAACCAAGTGTTTTAATTGACATCAGATGATCCAAACAACAAACCCTGAGAACATAGAAAAAATATAAATAAAGATATGAGCAGAACTTAATACAACAGAAAACGTATAAAATTGAGGTGATTTAGTAAGTCCAAAGAATATTCTTTGAAAAGATTTAAAAGACACACTTTGATTAAGGAAAACAAAAACATAAGTAAAGAATATACAGAAAGAATCAGGACAATGTTATAGCAGAGAATATATGAAATGCCAGTAAATTTGAACATTTCTGTAAAGGGGACCATTTCCTAGCTCCTAAAGTTGACCAAAACTGACACAAGAGGAAATCATTGAAGGTCATCATGTCTGCCCTTGGCATTCTCGGAACGCCCTGGCCTCAGAATGCAGCATCGGTAGTCCATGGTAACCTGCGGAGAGGGGGAGGGGCTGAAGGAGGTTGGAACACTGCCCTCACTGAGGGAGTGGGTGTGGCCATCTCTGCTGTGACTGAACAAAGGGCAGGGGAGCAGGGGGCCCAGGGCAGGGCCCTCAGAGGCCAGCAGGCCCAGGGGTGTGTCACAAGCATTTGGCCCAGGCCAAAGGGCACCTTCTTTGTCCGCACAGCTTCCCAAACACTCACATTTCCACTCAGGCCGCCCTCTTTGTTGAAGTGTGTGTGGAACGTGTCCTCGCAGTACACCTCGCTGCACAGCTAACCATAGGACTGGGCATCGTAACTTCCTGCCAGGTGACCGAAGTTCGCAGGCAGATGGGTCACTGGGACCAACGCGGAGAGGCTCCTGCCCTGACCACAGGTCGACCACAGCCGCTGCCCCCGATCGGGGGCCGCAAAGCAGCCCTGTCTGAATCCCCTGCCTCTAGAGGGAATATTGGACCAACACTTCTAAAAAATGGGGTCCTTGCGGGCATCTCATCGGAGGGACACAAATAAATCTTTGCCGACTTTCTCCTGAAGCTTACGAGCGTTCACACTTAAGCCTGTTACAATGTCAGCTGTATAGCTAAACATGAGCTCATGATCTAAATTTACACAATAATGAAGAAATCAGCTACAAGTGGAGACAATCAGCAAAAACAATCAATATGAGAATTAGTTTCCCAAGGCCATCCATCAGATGTTGGAATAATCAGGTGCAAGGCAGAAAATATACATAAAACTGGAACTGAAACAAGCAACAAGGATGTTTTCAAAGACTGGTAGGATCTCTAAAACATTTGTAAAGTACATGTCATTGATAAAGCTAAATACCCAAGGTTGTGTAATACAACAGATTAATCATTGAGAAGAGTGAAATTATGCTGTTTTGAAAACTATGGCAGGTCAGATTTTCTGCCTAATGATATAAGAAGATTTCTCTAAAAAATACACATTATTTCAAAGACTTATTGGCTGTGAAATAAGTGAAGGGTATTTCAAATGGCTTGTCTGCAAAGAAAGGTGAGATGTAGGGAATCACAGAAAGTCGAGGGGAAAATATGTCAATATATACATTGCTATATGGTGAACTAAGCCTTAGGCCACCAACAATGGAGAGGACATGACCCTTAGAAACTTACAAGTAAGCTGGAATCTTCAAAAGTTCAAATCTTTCTAAGTAAAAAGATTTATTAAAATGAATAACCAAGTGTTTTAATTGACATCAGATGATCAAAACAACAAACCCTGAGAACATAGAAAAAATATAAATAAAGATATGAGCAGAACTTAATACAACAGAAAACGTATAAAATTGAGGTGATTTAGTAAGTCCAAAGAATATTCTTTGAAAAGATTTAAAAGACACACTTTGATTAAGGAAAACAAAAACATAAGTAAAGAATATACAGAAAGAATCAGGACAATGTTATAGCAGAGAATATATGAAATGCCAGTAAATTTGAACATTTCTGTAAAGGGGACCATTTCCTAGCTCCTAAAGTTGACCAAAACTGACACAAGAGGAAATCATTGAAAGTCATCATGTCTGCCCTTGGCATTCTCGGAATGCCCTGGCCTCAGAATGCAGCATCGGTAGTCCATGGTAACCTGCGGAGAGGGGTCGGGGCTGAAGGAGGTTGGAACACTGCCCTCACTGAGGGAGTGGGTGTGGCCATCTCTGCTGTGACTGAACAAAGGGCAGGGGAGCAGGGAGCCCAGGGCAGGGCCCTCAGAGCCCGGCAGGACCAGGGGAGTGTCACAAGCATTTGGCTCAGGCCAAAGGGCGCCTTCTTTGTCTGCACAGCTTCCCAAACACTCACATTTCCACTCAGGCCGCCCTCTTTGTTGAAGTGTGTGTGGAACGTGTCCTCGCAGTACACCTCGCTGCACAGCTAACCATAGGACTGGGCATCGTACCTTCCTGCCAGGTGACCGAAGTTCGCACGCAGATGGGTCACTGGGACCAACGCGGAGAGGCTCCTGCCCTGACCACAGGTCGACCACAGCCGCTGCCCCAGATCGGGGGTTGCAAAGCAGCCCTGTCTGAATCCCCTGCCTCTAGAGGGAGTATTGGACCAACACTTCTAAAAAATGGGGTCCTTGCGGGCAACTCATCGGAGGGACACAAAAAAATCTTTGCCGACTTTCTCCTGGAGCTTACGAGCGTTCACACTTAAGCCTGATACAATGTCAGCTGTTTAGCTAAACATGAGCTCATGATCTAAATTTACAAAATAATGAAGAAATCAGCTACAAGTGGAGACAATCAGCAAAAACAATCAATATGAGAATTAGTTTCCCAAGGCCATCCATCAGATGTTGGAATAATCAGGTGCAAGGCAGAAAATATACATAAAACTGGAACTGAAACAAGGAACAAGGATGTTTACTAAGACTGGTAGGATCTCTAAAACATTTGTAAAGTACATGTCATTGATAAAGCTAAATACTCAAAGGTTGTGTAATACAACAGATTAATCATTGAGAAGAGTGAAATTATGCTGTTTTGAAAACTATGGCAGGTCAGATTTTCTGCCTAATGATATAAGAAGATTTCTCTCAAAAATACACATTATTTCAAAGACTTATTGGCTGTGAAATAAGTGAAGGGTATTTCAAATGGCTTGTCTGCAAAGAAAGGTGAGATGTAGGGAATCACAGAAAGTCGAGGGGAAAATATGTCAATATATACATTGCGATATGGTGAACTAAGCCTTAGGCCAGCAACAATGGACAGGACCTGACACTTAGAAACTTACAAGTAAGCTGGAATCTTCAAAAGTTCAAATCTTTATAAGTAAAAAGATTTATTAAAATGAATAACCAAGTGTTTTAATTGACATCAGATGATCAAAACAACAAACCCTGAGAACATAGAAAAAATATAAATAAAGATATGAGCAGAACTTAATACAACAGAAAACTTATAAAATTGAGGTGATTTAGTAAGTCCAAAGAATATTCTTTGAAAAGATTTAAAAGACACACTTTGATTAAGGAAAACAAAAACATAAGTAAAGAATATACAGAAAGAATCAGGACAATGTTATAGCAGAGAATATATGAAATGCCAGTAAATTTGAACATTTCTGTAAAGGGGACCATTTCCTAGCTCCTAAAGTTGACCAAAACTGACACAAGAGGAAATCATTGAAGGTCATCATGTCTGCCCTTGGCATTCTCGGAATGCCCTGGCCTCAGAATGCAGCATCGGTAGTCCATGGTAACCTGCGGAGAGGGGGAGGGGCTGAAGGAGGTTGGAACACTGCCCTCACTGAGGGAGTGGGTGTGGCCATCTCTGCTGTGACTGAACAAAGGGCAGGGGAGCAGGGAGCCCAGGGCAGGGCCCTCAGAGCCCGGCAGGACCAGGGGAGTGTCACAAGCATTTGGCTCAGGCCAAAGGGCGCCTTCTTTGTCTGCACAGCTTCCCAAACACTCACATTTCCACTCAGGCCGCCCTCTTTGTTGAAGTGTGTGTGGAACGTGTCCTCGCAGTACACCTCGCTGCACAGCTAACCATAGGACTGGGCATCGTACCTTCCTGCCAGGTGACCGAAGTTCGCACGCAGATGGGTCACTGGGACCAACGCGGAGAGGCTCCTGCCCTGACCACAGGTCGACCACAGCCGCTGCCCCAGATCGGGGGTTGCAAAGCAGCCCTGTCTGAATCCCCTGCCTCTAGAGGGAGTATTGGACCAACACTTCTAAAAAATGGGGTCCTTGCGGGCAACTCATCGGAGGGACACAAAAAAATCTTTGCCGACTTTCTCCTGGAGCTTACGAGCGTTCACACTTAAGCCTGATACAATGTCAGCTGTTTAGCTAAACATGAGCTCATGATCTAAATTTACAAAATAATGAAGAAATCAGCTACAAGTGGAGACAATCAGCAAAAACAATCAATATGAGAATTAGTTTCCCAAGGCCATCCATCAGATGTTGGAATAATCAGGTGCAAGGCAGAAAATATACATAAAACTGGAACTGAAACAAGGAACAAGGATGTTTTCAAAGACTGGTAGGATCTCTAAAACATTTGTAAAGTACATGTCATTGATAAAGCTAAATACTCAAAGGTTGTGTAATACAACAGATTAATCATTGAGAAGAGTGAAATTATGCTGTTTTGAAAACTATGGCAGGTCAGATTTTCTGCCTAATGATATAAGAAGATTTCTCTCAAAAATACACATTATTTCAAAGACATATTGGCTGTGAAATAAGTGAAGGGTATTTCAAATGGCTTGTCTGCAAAGAAAGGTGAGATGTAGGGAATCACAGAAAGTCGAGGGGAAAATATGTCAATATATACATTGCTATATGGTGAACTAAGCCTTAGGCCAGCAACAATGGAGAGGACATGACCCTTAGAAACTTACAAGTAAGCTGGAATCTTCAAAAGTTCAGATCTTTCTAAGTAAAAAGATTTATTAAAATGAATAACCAAGTGTTTTAATTGACATCAGATGATCAAAACAACAAACCCTGAGAACATAGAAAAAATATAAATAAAGATATGAGCAGAACTGAATACAACAGAAAACGTATAAAATTGAGGTGATTTAGTAAGTCCAAAGAATATTCTTTGAAAAGATTTAAAAGACACACTTTGATTAAGGAAAACATAAACATATGTAAAGAATATACAGAAAGAATCAGGACAATGTTATAGCAGAGAATATATGAAATGCCAGTAAATTTGAACATTTCTGTAAAGGGGACCATTTCCTAGCTCCTAAAGTTGACCAAAACTGACACAAGAGGAAATCATTGAAGGTCATCATGTCTGCCCTTGGCATTCTTGGAACGCCCTGGCCTCAGAATGCAGCATCAGTAGTCCATGGTAACCTGCGGAGAGGGGGTGGGGCTGAAGGAGGTTGGAACACTGCCCTCACTGAGGGAGTGGGTGTGGCCATCTCTGCTGTGACTGAACAAAGGGCAGGGGAGCAGGGAGCCCAGGGCAGGGCCCTCAGAGCCCGGCAGGACCAGGGGAGTGTCACAAGCATTTGGCCCAGGCCAAAGGGCGCCTTCTTTGTCTGCACAGCTTCCCAAACACTCACATTTCCACTCAGGCCGCCCTCTTTGTTGAAGTGTGTGTGGAACGTGTCCTCGCAGTACACCTCGCTGCACAGCTAACCATAGGACTGGGCATCGTACCTTCCTGCCAGCTGACCGAAGTTCGCAGGCAGATGGGTCACTGGGACCAACGCGGAGAGGCTCCTGCCCTGACCACAGGTCGACCACAGCCGCTGCCCCAGATCGGGGGTTGCAAAGCAGCCCTGTCTGAATCCCCTGCCTCTAGAGGGAGTATTGGACCAACACTTCTAAAAAATGGGGTCCTTGCGGGCAACTCATCGGAGGGACACAAAAAAATCTTTGCCGACTTTCTCCTGAAGCTTACGAGCGTTCACACTTAAGCCTTTTACAATGTCAGCTGTTTAGCTAAACATGAGCTCATGATCTAAATTTACACAATAATGAAGAAATCAGCTACAAGGGGAGACAATCAGCAAAAACAATCAACATGAGAATTAGTTTCCCAAGGCCACCCATCAGATGTTGGAATAATCAGGTGCAAGGCAGAATATATACATAAAACTGGAACTGGAACAAGGAACAAGGATATTTTCAAAGACTGGTAGGATCTCTAAAACATTTGTAAAGTACATGTCATTGATAAAGCTAAATACTCAAAGGTTGTGTAATACAACAGATTAATCATTGAGAAGAGTGAAATTATGCTGTTTTGAAAACTATGGCAGGTCAGATTTTCTGCCTAATGATATAAGAAGATTTCTCTAAAAAATACACATTATTTCAAAGACTTATTGGCTGTGAAATAAGTGAAGGGTATTTCAAATGGCTTGTCTGCAAAGAAAGGTGAGATGTAGGGAATCACAGAAAGTCGAGGGGAAAATATGTCAATATATACATTGCTATATGGTGAACTAAGCCTTAGGCCAGCAACAATGGAGAGGACCTGACCCTTAGAAACTTACAAGTAAGCTGGAATCTTCAAAAGTTCAAATCTTTCTAAGTAAAAAGATTTATTAAAATGAATAACCAAGTGTTTTAATTGACATCAGATGATCAAAACAACAAACCCTGAGAACATAGAAAAAATATAAATAAAGATATGAGCAGAACTTAATACAACAGAAAACGTATAAAATTGAGGTGATTTAGTAAGTCCAAAGAATATTCTTTGAAAAGATTTAAAAGACACACTTTGATTAAGGAAAACATAAACATATGTAAAGAATATACAGAAAGAATCAGGACAATGTTATAGCAGAGAATATATGAAATGCCAGTAAATTTGAACATTTCTGTAAAGGGGACCATTTCCTAGCTCCTAAAGTTGACCAAAACTGACACAAGAGGAAATCATTGAAGGTCATCATGTCTGCCCTTGGCATTCTCGGAACGCCCTGGCCTCAGAATGCAGCATCGGTAGTCCATGGTAACCTGCGGAGAGGGGGCGGGGCTGAAGGAGGTTGGAACACTGCCCTCACTGAGGGAGTGGGTGTGGCCATCTCTGCTGTGACTGAACAAAGGGCAGGGGAGCAGGGGGCCCAGGGCAGGGCCCTCAGAGCCCGGCAGGACCAGGGTAGTGTCACAAGAATTTGGCCCAGGACAAAGGGCGCCTTCTTTGTCCGCACAGCTTCCCAAACACTCACATTTCCACTCAGGCCGCCCTCTTTGTTGAAGTGTGTGTGGAACGTGTCCTCGCAGTACACCTCGCTGCACAGCTAACCATAGGACTGGGCATCGTACCTTCCTGCCAGGTGACCGAAGTTCGCAGGCAGATGGGTCACTGGGACCAACGCGGAGAGGCTCCTGCCCTGACCACAGGTCGACCACAGCCGCTGCCCCAGATCGGGGGTTGCAAAGCAGCCCTGTCTGAATCCCCTGCCTCTAGAGGGAGTATTGGACCAACACTTCTAAAAAATGGGGTCCTTGCGGGCAACTCATCGGAGGGACACAAAAAAATCTTTGCCGACTTTCTCCTGAAGCTTACGAGCGTTCACACTTAAGCCTTTTACAATGTCAGCTGTTTAGCTAAACATGAGCTCATGATCTAAATTTACACAATAATGAAGAAATCAGATACAAGGGGAGACAATCAGCAAAAACAATCAATATGAGAATTAGTTTCCCAAGGCCACCCATCAGATGTTGGAATAATCAGGTGCAAGGCAGAATATATACATAAAACTGGAACTGGAACAAGGAACAAGGATGTTTTCAAAGACTGGTAGGATCTCTAAAACATTTGTAAAGTACATGTCATTGATAAAGCTAAATACTCAAAGGTTGTGTAATACAACAGATTAATCATTGAGAAGAGTGAAATTATGCTGTTTTGAAAACTATGGCAGGTCAGATTTTCTGCCTAATGATATAAGAAGATTTCTCTCAAAAATACACATTATTTCAAAGACTTATTGGCTGTGAAATAAGTTAAGGGTATTTCAAATGGCTTGTCTGCAAAGAAAGGTGAGATGTAGGGAATCACAGAAAGTCGAGGGGAAAATATGTCAATATATACATTGCTATATGGTGAACTAAGCCTTAGGCCAGCAACAATGGAGAGGACCTGACCCTTAGAAACTTACAAGTAAGCTGGAATCTTCAAAAGTTCAAATCTTTATAAGTAAAAAGATTTATTAAAATGAATAACCAAGTGTTTTAATTGACATCAGATGATCCAAACAACAAACCCTGAGAACATAGAAAAAATATAAATAAAGATATGAGCAGAACTTAATACAACAGAAAACGTATAAAATTGAGGTGATTTAGTAAGTCCAAAGAATATTCTTTGAAAAGATTTAAAGACACACTTTGATTAAGGAAAACAAAAACATAAGTAAAGAATATACAGAAAGAATCAGGACAATGTTATAGCAGAGAATATATGAAATGCCAGTAAATTTGAACATTTCTGTAAAGGGGACCATTTCCTAGCTCCTAAAGTTGACCAAAACTGACACAAGAGGAAATCATTGAAGGTCATCATGTCTGCCCTTGGCATTCTCGGAACGCCCTGGCCTCAGAATGCAGCATCGGTAGTCCATGGTAACCTGCGGAGAGGGGGAGGGGCTGAAGGAGGTTGGAACACTGCCCTCACTGAGGGAGTGGGTGTGGCCATCTCTGCTGTGACTGAACAAAGGGCAGGGGAGCAGGGGGCCCAGGGCAGGGCCCTCAGAGGCCAGCAGGCCCAGGGGTGTGTCACAAGCATTTGGCCCAGGCCAAAGGGCACCTTCTTTGTCCGCACAGCTTCCCAAACACTCACATTTCCACTCAGGCCGCCCTCTTTGTTGAAGTGTGTGTGGAACGTGTCCTCGCAGTACACCTCGCTGCACAGCTAACCATAGGACTGGGCATCGTAACTTCCTGCCAGGTGACCGAAGTTCGCAGGCAGATGGGTCACTGGGACCAACGCGGAGAGGCTCCTGCCCTGACCACAGGTCGACCACAGCCGCTGCCCCCGATCGGGGGCCGCAAAGCAGCCCTGTCTGAATCCCCTGCCTCTAGAGGGAATATTGGACCAACACTTCTAAAAAATGGGGTCCTTGCGGGCATCTCATCGGAGGGACACAAATAAATCTTTGCCGACTTTCTCCTGAAGCTTACGAGCGTTCACACTTAAGCCTGTTACAATGTCAGCTGTATAGCTAAACATGAGCTCATGATCTAAATTTACACAATAATGAAGAAATCAGCTACAAGTGGAGACAATCAGCAAAAACAATCAATATGAGAATTAGTTTCCCAAGGCCATCCATCAGATGTTGGAATAATCAGGTGCAAGGCAGAAAATATACATAAACTGGAACTGAAACAAGCAACAAGGATGTTTACTAAGACTGGTAGGATCTCTAAAACATTTGTAAAGTACATGTCATTGATAAAGCTAAATACCCAAGGTTGTGTAATACAACAGATTAATCATTGAGAAGAGTGAAATTATGCTGTTTTGAAAACTATGGCAGGTCAGATTTTCTGCCTAATGATATAAGAAGATTTCTCTAAAAAATACACATTATTTCAAAGACTTATTGGCTGTGAAATAAGTGAAGGGTATTTCAAATGGCTTGTCTGCAAAGAAAGGTGAGATGTAGGGAATCACAGAAAGTCGAGGGGAAAATATGTCAATATATACATTGCTATATGGTGAACTAAGCCTTAGGCACCAACAATGGAGAGGACATGACCCTTAGAAACTTACAAGTAAGCTGGAATCTTCAAAAGTTCAAATCTTTCTAAGTAAAAAGATTTATTAAAATGAATAACCAAGTGTTTTAATTGACATCAGATGATCAAAACAACAAACCCTGAGAACATAGAAAAAATATAAATAAAGATATGAGCAGAACTTAATACAACAGAAAACGTATAAAATTGAGGTGATTTAGTAAGTCCAAAGAATATTCTTTGAAAAGATTTAAAAGACACACTTTGATTAAGGAAAACAAAAACATAAGTAAAGAATATACAGAAAGAATCAGGACAATGTTATAGCAGAGAATATATGAAATGCCAGTAAATTTGAACATTTCTGTAAAGGGGACCATTTCCTAGCTCCTAAAGTTGACCAAAACTGACACAAG